>NC_057794.1:538525827-538861986 GCF_018294505.1 Triticum aestivum
ACTAGGCCATATTTAATGCACAATTGACCAAATGGTTGGGTGTAAAAAGTTTTGATCCACCTCTCATGAAAAAGACAAATTTCCGTTGATTCAGTTGGAAGCGGGTCAAATTTGAACTGTAGCTGCCTTGTAGTTTGCTCTTTATTTTTTCCAAAAATCATTTCTAGGTACATAAGTATCTATTTAATCAGAGAAACATCAAAATAATTCGAAGATTCAACCACTAGCTTGGAACGGTCATTCCCGCTGTTTTGACCGCATTTTGAAACGGGGATAAAAAATTCAAAAAAAATCAAAAAATTGGGAAACCTTCGCATTGTGTCATTATATGTGGCCAAGTTACCAGGAAAAATAATAAACTTGTAATAAGGCAATGATTTTTAAAAAAGTGTTCTCAGAAACGAGCTATCACGTGTGGAGATCAATGGCTTTCAAGCCAAATGATCAATCTTATGACCACATTCATGGCAGAGTTTGTTCAAATGATCTCATATTGTGCACAAGGGTGTTGGAGAACGTTGCAGAAAACAAAAAAAAAATTCTACGTTTTCACCAAGATCCATCTAAGAGTTCATCCAGCAACGAGTGATCGGATGCATCTACATACCTTTGTAGATCGCGAGCGGAAGCGTTCAAAGAACGGGGATGAGGGAGTCGTACTCGTCGTGATCCAAATCACTGGAGATCCTAGCGCCGAACGGACGGCACCTCCGCTTTCAACACACATATGGTCAGCGTGATGTCTCCTCCTTCTTGATCCAGCAAGGGGGAAGGAGAGGTTGATGAAGATCCAGCAGCACGACGGCGTGGTGGTGGATGCAGCAGTCACCGTAGCAGGGCTTCGCCGTTCTTCTCCGAGAGGCAGAGGTGTAGCAGGGGAGAGGGAGGCGCCAAGACTTCAGGGTGCGGCTTCCCTCCCTACCCCCTTTATATAGGCCCCCAAGGGGGGTGCGCCGGCCCTAGGAGATGGGATCTCCTAGGAGGGCGGCGACCAAGGGGGAGGAGTGCCCCCCAAGGCAAGTGGAGGCGCCCCCACCCCTAGGGTTCCCAACCCTAGGCGCATGGGGGGCCCAAGGGGGGGTGCACCAACCCACTATGGGCTGGTTCCCTCCCCACTTCAGCCCATGGGTCCCTCCGGGATGGGTGGCCAAACCCGGTGGACCCCCGGGACCCTTCCGGTGGTCCCGGTACAATACCGGTGACCCCGAAACTTTCCCGATGGCCCAAATAACACTTCCTGTATATAATTCTTCACCTCCGGACCATTCCGGAACTTCTCGTGACGTCCAGGATCTCATCCCGGACTCCGAACAACTTTCGGGTTACTGCATACTCATATCTATACAACCCTAGCGTCACCGAACCTTAAGTGTGTAGACCCTACGGGTTCGGGAGACATGTAGACATGACCGAGACGACTCTCCTGTCAATAACCAACAGCGGGATCTGGATACCCATGTTGGCTCCCACATGCTCCTCGATGATCTCATCGGATGAACCACGATGTCGAGGATTCAAGCAACCCCGTATACAATTCCCTTTGTCAATCGATACGTTACTTGCCCGAGACTCGATCGTCGGTATCCCAATACCTTGTTCAGTATCGTTACCGGCAAGTCACTTTACTCGTGCCGTAATGCATGATCCCGTGATCAACCACTTGGTCACATTGAGCTCATTATGATGATGCATTACCGAGTGGGCCCAGAGATACCTCTTTGTCATATGGAGTGACAAATCCCAGTCTTGATCCGTGTTAACCCAACAGATACTTTCGGAGATACCCGTAGTATACCTTTATAGTCACCCAGTTACGTTGTGACGTTTGGTACACCCAAAGCACTCATACGGTATCTGGGAGTTGCACGATCTCATGGTCTAAGGAAAAGATACTTGACATTGGAAAAACTCTAGCAAACGAACTATACGATCTTGTGCTATGTTTAGGATTGGGTCTTGTCCATCACATCATTCTCCTAATGATGTGATCCCGTTATCAATGACATCCAATGTTCATAGTCCGGAAACCATGACTATCTATTGATCAACGAGCTAGTCAACTAGAGGCTTACTAGGGACATGTTTGGTGTCTATGTATTCACACATTCATTACGATTTCCGGATAACACAATTATAGCATGAATAAAGGACAATTATCATGAACAAGGAAATATAATAATAATCCTTTTATTATTGCCTCTAGGGCATATTTCCAATAGTCTCCCACTTGCACTAGAGTCAATAATCTAGTTACATTGTGATGAATCGAACACCCATGGAATTCTGGTGTTGAACATGTTTTGCTCTAGGGAGAGGTTTAGTCAACAGATCTGCTACATTCAGGTCTGTATGTACTTTACAAATATCTATGTCTCCATCTTGAACATTTTCACGAATGGATTTGAAGCGACGCTTGATGTGCCTGGTCTTCTTGTGAAACCTGGGCTCCTTGGCAAGTGCAATAGTTCTAGTGTTGTCACAGAAGAGTTTGATCGACCCCGATGCATTGGGTATGACTCCTAGGTCGGTGATGAACTCCTTCACCCAAATTGCTTCATTCGCTGCCTCCGAGGCTGCCATGTACTCCGCTTCACATGTAGATCCCGCCACGACGCTCTGCTTGCAACTGCACCAGCTTACTGCCCCACCATTCAAAATATACACGTATCCGGTTTGTGACTTAGAGTCATCCAGATCTGTGTCGAAGCTAGCGTCGACGTAACCCCTTACGAAGAGCTCTTCGTCACCTCCATAAATGAGAAACATTTCCTTAGTCCTTTTCAGGTACTTCAGGATATTCTTGACCGCTGTCCAGTGTTCCTTGCGGGATTACTTTGGTACCTACCTACCAAACTTATGTCAAGGTTTACATCAGGTATGGTACACAGCATGGCATACATAATAGACCCTATGGCTGAGGCATAGGGGATGACACTCATCTCGTCTATATCTTCTGCCGTGGTCGGACATTGAGCTGAGCTCAATTTCACACCTTGCAACACAGGCAAGAATCCCTTCTTAGACTGATCCATATTGAACTTCTTCAATATCTTATCAAGGTATGTGCTTTGTGAAAGACCTATGAGGCGTTTTGATCTATCTCTATAGATCTTGATGCCTAATATATAAGCAGCTTCTCCAAGGTCCTTCATTGAAAAACTCTTATTCAAGTAGGCCTTAATGTTTTCCAAAAGCACTATATCATTTCCCATCAAAAGTATGTCATCTACATATAATATGAGAAATGCTACAGAGCTCCCACTCACTTTCTTGTAAACGCAGGCTTCTCCATAAGTCTGCATAAACCCAAACGCTTTGACCATCTCATCAAAGCGAATGTTCCAACTCCGAGATGCTTGCACCAGCCCATAAATCGAGCGTTGGAGCTTGCACACCTTGTCAGCATTCTTAGGATTGACAAAACCTTCCGGCTACATCATATACAATTCTTCCTTAAGGAAACCATTAAGGAATGCTGTTTTGACGTCCATTTGCCATATCTCATAATCATAGAATGCAGCAATTGCTAACATGATTCGGACGGACTTCAGGTTCGCTACGGGTGAGAAAGTCTCATCGTAGTCAACCCCTTGAACTTGTCGATAACCCTTAGCAACAAGCCGAGCTTTATAGATGGTCACATTTCCATCCGCGTCTGTCTTCTTCTTAAAGATCCATTTATTTTCTATGGCTCGCCGCTCAACGGGCAAGTTAGTCAAAGTCCATACTTCGTTTTCATACATGGATCCTATCTCGGATTTCATGGCTTCCAGCCATTTGTCGGAATCCGGGCCCGCCATTGCTTCTTCATAGTTCGAAGGTTCACCGTTGTCTAACAACATGATTTCCAAGACAGGGTTGCCGTACCACTCTGGTGCGGAACGTGTCCTTGTGCACCTTCGAATTTTAGTAGGAGCTTGATCAGAAGTATCTTGATCATCATCATTAACTTCCTCTCTAATTGGTGCAGGCAACACAGGAACATTTTCCTGAGTTGCGCCACTTTCTGGTTCAAGAGGTAATACTTCATCAAGTTCTACTTTCCTCACACTTACTTCTTTCAAGAGAAACTCCTTCTCTAGAAAGGATCCATTCTTGGCAACAAAGATCTTGCCTTCGGATCTGAGGTAGAAGGTATACCCAATAGTTTCTTTAGGGTATCCTATGAAGACGCATTTTTCCGACTTGGGTTCGAGCTTTTCCGGTTGAAGTTTCTTGACGTAAGCATCGCATCCCCAAACTTTTAGAAACGACAGCTTAGGTTTCTTCCCAAACCATAATTCATACGGTGTCGTCTCAACGGATTTCGATGGAGCCCTATTTAAAGTGAATGTGGCAGTCTCTAAAGCATAGCCCCAAAATGATAGAGGTAAATCGGTAAGAGACATCATAGATCGCACCATATCTAATAGAGTGCGATTACGATGCTCGGACACACCATTACGCTGAGGTGTTCCAGGCGGCGTCAGTTGTGAAACTATTCCACATTTTCTTAAGTGTGTGCCAAATTTGTGACTCAAGTATTCTCTCCCATGATCTGATCGCAAGAACTTGATTTTCCTGTCACGTTGATTCTCAACCTCACTCTGAAATTCCTTGAACTTTTCAAAGGTCTCAGACTTGTGTTTCATTAAATAGACATACCCATATCTACTCAAGTCATCAGTGAGGGTGAGAACATAACGATAGCCACCGCGAGCCTCAACACTCATTGGACCGCACACATCAGTATGTATGATTTCCAATAAGTTGGTTGCTCGGTCCATTGTTCCTGAGAACGGAGTCTTGGTCATTTTACCCATGAGGCATGGTTCACACGTGTCAAATGATTCGTAATCAAGAGACTCTAAAAGTCCATATGCATGGAGCTTCTTCATGCGTTTGACACCTATGTGACCAAGGCGGCAGTGCCACAAGTATGTTGGACTATCATTATCAACCTTACATCTTTTGGTATTCACACTATGAATATGTGTAGCATTACGCTCGAGATTCATTAAGAATAAACCATTCACCATCGGAGCATGACCATAAAACATATCTCTCATATAAATTGAACAACCATTATTCTCGGATTTAAATGAGTAGCCATCTCGAATTAAACGAGATCCTGATACAATATTCATGCTCAAAGCTGGCACTAAATAACAATTATTGAGGTTTAAAACTAATCCCGTAGGTAAATGTAGAGGTAGCGTGCCGACGGCGATCACATCAACCTTGGAACCATTCCCGACGCGCATCGTCACCTCGTCCTTCGCCAGTCTCCGCTTATTCCGCAGCTCCTGCTTTGAGTTACAAATGTGAGCAACCACACCGGTATCAAATACCCAGGAGCTACTACGAGTACTGGTAAGGTATACATCAATTACATGTATATCACATATACCTTTCGTGATGCCGGCCTTCTTGTCCGCTAAGTATTTGGGGCAGTTGCGCTTCCAGTGACCACTTCCCTTGCAATAAAAGCACTCAGTCTCGGGCTTGGGTCCATTTTTTGGCTTCTTCCCGGCAGCTTTCTTACCGGGCACGACAACTCCCTTGCCGTCCTTCTTGAAGTTCTTCTTACCCTTGCCTTTCTTGAACTTAGTGGTTTTATTCACCATCAACACTTGATGTTCCTTTTTGACTTCTACCTCTGTTGATTTCAGCATTGCAAATACTTCAGGAATGGTCTTTTCCATCCCCTGCATATTGAAGTTCATCACAAAGCTCTTGTAGCTCAGTGGAAGCGACTGAAGGATTCTGTCAATGACCGCGTAACGAGGGAGTAGTCATCGGTACGTGTCTGCCAAGCGTTCATAACATCTTGTTCTGCAGGGAGAGCAGGTGCTTCACCTAGCGGTGCTTATAGGACATAATCTTTCTTGGCAGCTATGAGGATGATCCTTAGGTTCAGGACCCAGTCCGTATAGTTGCTGCCATCGTCTTTCAGCTTGGTTTTCTCTAGGAACGCGTTAAAGTTGAGGACAATGTTGGCCATTTGATCTACAATACATGTTGTAAAGATTTTAGACTAAGCTCATGATAATTAAGTTCATCTAATCAAATTATTCAATGAACTCCCACTTAGATAGACATCCCTCCAGTCATCTAAGTATAACATGATCCGAGTTAACTAGGCCGTGTCCGATCATCATGTGAGACGGACTAGTCAACATCGGTGAACATCTTCATGTTGATCGTATCTTCTATACGACTCATGCTCGACCTTTCGGTCTTCTGTGTTCCGAGGCCATGTCTGTACATGCTAGGCTCGTCAAGTCAACCTAAGTGTTTGCATGTGTAAATCTGTCTAACACCTGTTGTATGTGAACGTTGGAATCTATCACACCCGATCATCACGTGGTGCTTCGAAACAACGAACTGTCGCAACGGTGCACAGTTAGGGGGAACACTTTCTTGAAATTATTATGAGGGATCATCTTATTTACTACCGTCGTTCTAAGTAACAAGATGCAAAAACATGATAAACATCACATGCAATCAAATAATAGTGACATGATATGGCCAGTATCATATAGCTTCCTTTGGTCTCCATCTTTGGGGCTCCATGATCATCTTGTCACCAGCATGACACCATGATCTCCATCATCATGATCTTCATCATCGTGTCTCCATGAAGTTGCTCACCAACTATTACTTCTACTACTATGGCTAACACGTTTAGCAATAAAGTAAGTAATTTACATGGCGTTTCTCAATGACACGCAGGTCATACAAAAAATAAAGACAACTCCTATGGCTCATGCCGGTTGTCATACTCATCGACATGCAAGTGGTGATTCCTATTACAAGAACATGATCTCATACATCACATATATATCATTCATCATTCATCACAACTTTGGCCATATCACATCACAAAACACTTGCTGCAGAAACAAGTTAGACGTCCTCTAATTGTTGTTGCAAGTTTTACGTGGCTGCAAGAGGGTTCTAGAAAGAACATTTTCTTGCCTACGTTAAAGCCACAACGTGATTTGTCAACTTCTATTTACCCTTCATAAGGACCCTTTTCATCAAATCCGCTCCAACTAAAGTGGGAGAGACAGACACCCGCCAGCCACCTTATGCAACTAGTGCATGTCAGTCGGTGGAACCGGTCTCACGTAAGCGTACGTGTAAGGTTGGTCCGGGCCGCTTCATCCCACAATACCGCTGAAGCAAAATAAGACTAGTAGCAGCAAGAAAGTTGACAACATCTACGCCCACAACAAATTGTGTTCTACTCGTGCAAAGAGAACTACGCATAGACCTAGCTCTAATACCACTATTGGAGAACGTTGCAGAAAACAAAAAAAATTCTACGTTTTCACCAAGATCCATCTAAGAGTTCATCCAGCAACGAGTGATCGGATGCATCTACATACCTTTGTAGATCGCGAGCCGAAGCGTTCAAAGAACGGGGATGAGGGAGTCGTACTCGTCGTGATCCAAATCATCGGAGATCCTAGCGCCGAACGGACGGCACCTCCGTTCAACACACGTACGGTCAACGTGATGTCTCCTCCTTCTTGATCCAGCAAGGGGGAAGGAGAGGTTGATGAAGATCCAGCAGCACGACGGCGTGGTGGTGGATGCAGCAGTCACCATAGCAGGGCTTCGCCATTCTTCTGCGAGAGGGAGAGGTGTAGCAGGGGAGAGGGAGGCGCCAAGACTTCAGGGTGCGGCTGCCCTCCCTCCCCCCTTTATATAGGCCCCCTAGGGGGGTGCGCCGGCCCTAGGAGATGGGATCTCCTAGGGGGGCGACGGCCAAGGGGGAGGAGTGCCCCCCAAGGCAAGTGGAGGCGCCCCCTCCCCTAGGGTTCTCAACCCTAGGCGCATGGGGGCCCAAGGGGGGCGCACCAGCCCACTATGGGCTGGTTCCCTCCCCACTTCAGCCCATAGGGCCCTCCGGGATGGGTGGCCCCGACCGGTGGACCCCCGGGACCCTTCCGGTGGTCCCGGTACAATACCGGTGACCCCGAAACTTTCCCGATGGCCAAAATAACACTTCCTATATATAATTCTTCACCTCCAGACCATTCCAGAACTTCTCGTGACGTCCAGGATCTCATCCGGGACTCCGAACAACTTTCTGATTACTGCATACTCATATCTATACAACCCTAGCGTCACCGAACCTTAAGTGTGTAGACCCTACGGGTTCGGGAGACATGTAGACATGACCGAGACGACTCTCCTGTCAATAACCAACAGCGGGATCTGGATACCCATGTTGGCTCCCACATGCTCCTCGATGATCTCATCGGATGAACCACGATGTCGAGGATTCAAGCAACCCCGTATACAATTCCCTTTGTCAGTCGGTATTTTACTTGCCCGAGATTCGATCGTCGGTATCCCAATACCTCGTTCAATCTCGTTACCGGCAAGTCACTTTACTAGTACCGTAATGCATGATCCCATGACCAGACACTTGGTCACTTTGAGCTCATTATGATGATGCATTACCGAGTGGGCCCAGAGATACCTCTCCAACATATGGAGTGACAAATCCCAGTCTTGATCCGTGTCAACCCAACAGATACTTTCGGAGATACCCGTAGTATACCTTTATAGTCACCCAGTTACATTGTGACGTTTGGTACACCCAAAGCACTCATACGGTATCCGGGAGTTGCACGATCTCATGGTCTAAGGAAAATATACTTGACATTGGAAAAACTCTAGCAAACGAACTATACGATCTTGTGCTATGTTTAGGATCGGGTCTTGTCCATCACATCATTCTCCTAATGATGTGATCCCGTTATCAATGACATCCAATGTTCATGGTCAGGAAACCATGACTATCTGTTGATCAATGAGCTAGTCAACTAGAGGCTTACTAGGGACATGTTTGGTGTCTATGTATTCACACATGTATTACGATTTCTGGATAACACAATTATAGCATGAATAAAAGACAATTATCATGAACAAGGAAATATAATAATAATCCTTTTATTATTGCCTCTAGGGCATATTTCCAACAAAGGGTGCATATTGGAATGGCAAGCAATGTTGCCTAAGGAAGTTTTCACTTTCTTTGGATGAAAAAACCATTTTCCATTTTTCGAGTGCCCAACAGGAGGTTTTTTGTGAAAGACCTCCCAAATAATTGTTGCAAAATTGGACCAAATTATTTTTATAAAATACTAGGCCATAATTAATGCACAATTGACCAAATGGTTGGGTGTAAAATGTTTTGATCCACCTCTTGTGAAAAAGACTAATTTCCGACGATTCAGTTGGAAGCGGGTCAAATTTGAATTGTAGCTGCCTTGTAGTTTGCTCTTTATTTTTTTCCAAAAATCATTTCTAGGTACATAAGTATCTATCTAATCAGAGAAATACCAAAAAAATTCCAAGATTCAACCACTAGCTAGGAACGGTCATTCCCGCCGTTTTGACCGCATTTTGAAACGGGCATATAAAATTCAAAAAAATCAAAAAATTGGGAATCCTTCGCATTGTGTCATTATATGTGGCCAAGTTCCCAGGAAAAATAACAAACTTATAATACGGCAATTATTTTAAAAAAAGTGTTCTCAGAAACGAGCTATCACGTATGGAGATCATTGACTTTCAAGCCAAATGATCAATCTTATGGCCACATTCATGGCATAGTTTGTTCAAATGATCTCATATTGTGCACAAGGGTGCATATTGGAATGGAAAACAATGTTGCCTAAGGAAGTTTTCATTTTCTTTGGATAAAAAAACCATTTTCCATTTTTCGAGTGTCCAAAAGGAGGTTTTTTTGTGAAGGACCTCCCAACTATTTGTTGCAAAATTGGACCAAATCATTTTTCTAAAATACTAGGCCATATTTAATGCACAATTGACCAAATGGTTGGGTGTAAAAAGTTTTGATCCACCTCTCGTGAAAAAGACAAATTTCCGCCGATTCAGTTGGAAGCGGGTCAAATTTGAATTGTAGCTGCCTTGTAGTTTGCTCTTTATTTTTTTCAAAAATAATTTCTTGGTACATAAGTATCTATTTAATTAGAGAAACACCAAAAAAATTCCAAGATTCAACCACTAGCTAGGAACGGTCATTCCTGCCGTTTTGACTGCATTTTGAAATGGGCATAAAAAATTAAAAAAATGCAAAAAATGGGAAACCTTCACATTGTGTCATTATATGTGGCCAAGTTCCCAGGAAAAATAACAAACTTGTAATACGGAAATTATTTAAAAAAAGTGTTCTCAGAAACGAGCTATCATGTATGGAGATCAATGGCTTTCAAGCCAAATGATCAATCTTATGGACACATTCATGGCATAGTTTGTTCAAATGATCTCATATTGTGCACAAGGGTGCATATTGGAATGGCAAACAATGTTGCCTAAGGAAGTTTTCATTTTCTTTGGACGAAAAAACCATTTTCCATTTTTCGAGTGCCCAAAAGGAGGTTTTTTTGTGAAGGACCTCCCAAATAATTGTTGCAAAATTGGACCAAATCATTTTTCTAAAATACTAGGACATATTTAATGCACAACTGACCAAATGGTTGGGTGTAAAAAGTTTTGATCCACCTCTCGTGAAAAAGAAAAATTTCCGCCGATTTAGTTGGAAGCGGGTCAAATTTGAACTGCAACTGCCTCATAGTTTGCTATTCATTTTTTCCAAAAATCATTTCTAGTAAACTAGATTATGAACCTTAATTAGGTACTCCTAGCTTTCTCTTTATGTTGTATTTCGGCTAACTACTTTCTCTTTCATGGACTAATATGGTAAGTGATAGGGGAAAGCAAGAGCACATCCTCATTTTTTCTACAAAGGGTTTTTTTTATTGACTCATAACGTGGCATCAAGCGATACAATTCTAATGAGCACCCACCTGACCTCTGCATAACCAGGATGCACACAGCCAACACTACGCACGCACACAAAAATCACACTAGCAGAAGCAAAGTCATTTAAGACCGAAGCTATGCCTAGGCGAAGAAAAAGAAAAAAACTGAAGCGGTCAAAACAGCGATCGGTGATGTACAACAACAACCATAGACACCAATCATCTTTTGACAACATAAGGACTACGAGAAGGTCTATCCGGAAGCAACGCCTTCAAGAAGGAAATGACGCATATTCGCCGTCGTGCCAGATCCACCACTGAAGGTTAGATCGTGGGTTTTCACCCTGGTGATCAAGTCCGAGCAAACTCCAAGCAATGCCTTCAAAAGGGTAACGGTGTAAAAACACCGCCATTGCCAAGTATAACCATGTAAGGTCAGACCTAGGATCTTCATCCCAGAGCTCAAGACCGTGTACTTGAGAAGCACCACCCTATCAAAAGTCATCCTATGCTATCTTCTCCACTTTCCACGATTCTGATAGCTTGACGAGGGAGGACGGTCACATGCACATTCAAATCCCGAGTTTGGGACGATCTTGCGTACCCGTGCTGTCCTCACAAGTGGCAGTGGATGACCGATCTGCATGAGACAACATCACCACATGCCGCCACTACCATCGTCGTCGTAGCATGTAGCAGCAGAGTACACCGGGTGGAGTACACGGTCGTGGTCAACCTCGCTGGATCTGAAGGCCCATACCAGATTGGGACGTGATGGCCGTGGCAACTACGACCGATGCATTCCTGTCGGCAGCGTGGGCGTCGGTTGCCGCATCTGATGCGTACTCACCGCCACATCTTGGATACCTTCTAACCTAAGAGGCGCCTTGGAGAAGAGCTAGCCTGGCTCAGAGAGCGGGTTCTCCAGATCGAGGGACATGGTGGCGTCCCGCCTCCCTTCACTTTCCTCCATGGCCTGGGTGGGGCGCTTGCTGCATGCCGATGCCGCCAGGGATTGGGAAGGTACTCTGTTGCATCTGCTCAGCCATGAGCGCTGCCACTCCTGCACCATTGCCGTCCTAATTGGGTCAAGTCGTCACCAAGACATCGCCAAAGGCCGCGAAGGAACAGAGCCCCGCCGCCGCCGTCGTCCGTGCGGGCAAGCCCGGCAGCGACTCCGGGCGGCGGCGAGGGAAGGAAGCTCGAGAAGAGGGCTGCCTGAAAAGGAGGATCTGCTCGCCGCCCGTGTCGCCCAGGCGGACGACGCGGGGGCAGTTGGGTAGTCAGTTAATTTGTCCAAGAGCACATCCTCATATATCATGATCTTGTGAGGGATGGTCTAAACAAGTGGTGTAGCAGCATAGTTGCACGGCCACAACTTTCCATTGAAACTTCCTAAAATCTTAAAAGTGCACACGCACTATCTGGCGAGACCGAGCAGCCGCGCTACGCAACAGCCGGCGACCTCACACGCTCGTCTCATCTCTTCACTAAAAAAGGAAAAACAAATCTTATCCATCCGGAGCCCCACGACCTTCCTCGTCCACTAACCACCACCGCCGCGCACTCCGCCTCCTTCCTCGTCCCGCCTCCTGATGACGCCAGCTCGCCGTCGCCGACCTCCCATTGCGGTTACCCAGCGCCACCCCAGCAGGCCTCGCGTCTTTCATGCCACCATGAGCCGCCACAGGAAGCATTCCCCAACCTCGGGTGCTGCCGTGACTCATCTTCTACCACGGCCCACGGGCACACGCAGCTCTGTGGCTCCGCGACTGTGAATCCACGCACTGAGCCGCGAGGGCTCCATCGCCTATGCAAGTGCCATCACATGCAGGTAGTATTCCCCTTCCTTCTCTCCACTGATCTATCTCTCTCTCCCTGCCAAAACACTCTCCCTGATCTCTCTCTCTCTCTCTCTCTCTCTCTCTCTCTTCACTGATCACTCTTTCTTCAAGAAGATTCAGCCGTGAACTTGTTTGGATTTACAGGAATGGACGTTGTTGGATCTAATTCTGGTTAATACTAGTAATCTCCCTTTGCTGTCATTTTCCTACTTCATAAATTTACTCTAGAAAGTTCATATATTTAGTAGTCTCGGCTCGGGAAATTTAATTGCAATGTCGATTCAACTTGGGTTTTGTATGTCAGTTGAACTAGAAAATACAAATTTTGTACTGTAGCTTAATAGTTGTAATCTAATCTACCAGATATTGATGGGAGCAATCAGACTTTTGATGTTTGTGCAGTTCATCTACATGTTATGGATACTTTTTTCATTCAGTCATCTAGTCCACCTCCACTTATGGTGTGTCTAGTCTGCTACCTTACCCAAATAGTACTAGTACTGAAATATTTACAACATTTTCATTTCCACAGATTGTCAACTCAACCCCTTCTAGTTTTTAAGGAAATGTAGTCAAATTCATTGTACAGATGCATCACTTTTGTGATCCTTCTAGTCAATCTCTGGTATGATGCTTGGAATATTGATGATTGGAATGTTGATTTGTACAGGAGTTTTGGCATCTTGCTCAAGGAGCTACAGAAATTAGGATTAGTGGTGGGTTGTACGGCGATTAGGATTTTAATGGTGGGTTTGAGTTGGATTTTCAGGGCAAGCTGTTTTGATTTTGTGTCTATTGGCATGGTTCAGGATCCTATTTTGATCCATCTATTCTTGCCTACCTGCAATTGTCTGGTTGAACATGATACTCTTTGTAGAGCTACATTACATTATGTACCTTTGTTTTTCTCGTAAGTGCATCCGTGTGGTCTCTGTTTTCTTGTAAGTTGGATGTATATAAGTAACCAGTTGGCTAGTTTGTTGTAATAGTTGCACATGAACACAAACGTAGTTGGATGACGCATGTACATATCTCAGTTGGCTAGCCAACTTTTGAAGTTGCATAGTGAGGCCTAACCAGCTGCACAATCGATGGTATTCGAGTAATTGACAAAAACTACCACATTTCACGTATCTGTCCAATAGAACTACCTGTTGGGGAACGTACCAGAATTTTAAAATTTTCTACACATCACCAAGATCTTCTATGGAGTCATCTAGCAAAGAGGGACAGAGGAGTGCATCTACATACCCTTGTAGATCACGAGCGGAAGCGTTCAAGAGAACGGGGTTGATGGAGTCGTACTCGTCGTGATCCAAATCACCGAAGATCCTACCGCCGAACGAACGGCACCTCCGCGTTCAACACACGTACGGAGCGAGGACGTCTCTCGCGCCTTGATCCAGCAAGGAGGAGGGAGAGGTTGAGGAAGAGGGCTCCAACAGCAGCACGGCGACGTGGTGGTGGTGAAGCTGCAGTACTCCGGCAGGGCTTCGCCAAGCTCTTATGGAGGAGGAGAGGTGTTGGGGAGGGGAGGGGCTGCGCCTTGGATGTTGTGTGCATCCCTCCCCTCACCCCTCTATTTATAGGGGAAGGGGGAAGGGGGCTGGGCCCCTCTAGATGAGATCTAGAGGGGGCGGCGGCCAAGGGGAGGGGGGCATGCCCCCCAAGCAAGGGGGCGCCCCCTTTAGGGTTTCCCCCCAACCCTAGGCGCATGGGCCCTAGGGGGTGTGGCGCCCCAGCCCACTTCGGCTGGTTCTCTTCTCCATACAGCCCATAAGGCCCTCCGGAAAAGGTGGTCCCTCCCGGTGGACCCCTAGAACCCCTCCGCTGGCCCCGGTACAACACCGATATGCCCCCGAACCTTTCCGGCGACCGTATGACAACTTCCCATATATAAATCTTTGCCTCCAGACCATTCCGGAACTCCTTGTGACGTCCGGGATCTCATCAGATACTCCTAATAACATTCGATAATCACATACAAGTCTTCCTAACAACCCTAGCGTCACCGAACCTTAAGTGTGTAGACCCTATGGGTTCGGGAGACATGCAGACATGACCGAGACGACTCTCCGGTCAATAACCAATAGCAGGATCTGGATACCCATGTTGGCTCCCACATGCTCCACGATGATCTCATCGGATGAACCACGATGTCGAGGATTCAATCAATCCGTATACAATTCCCTTTGTCAATCGATACGTTACTTGCCCGAGACTCGATCGTCCGTATCCCAATACCTTGTTCAGTCTCGTTACCGGCAAGTCACTTTACTCGTGCCATAATGCATGATCCCGTGATCAACCACTTGGTCACATTGAGCTCATTATGATGATGCATTACCGAGTGGGCCCAGAGATACCTCTCCATCATACGGAGTGACAAATCCCAGTCGCGATTCATGCCAACCCAACAGACACTTTCGGAGATACCTGTAATGTACCTTTATAGTCACCCAGTTACGTTGTGACGTTTGGCACACCCAAGGCACTCCTATGGTATCTGGGAGTTGCACAATCTCATGGTCTAAGGAAATGATACTTGACATTCAGAAAAGCTACAGCAAACGAACTACACGATCTTTGAGCTAAGCTTAGGATTGGGTCTTGTCCATCACATCATTCTCCTAATGATGTGATCCCGTTATCAATGACATCCAATGTCCATAGTCAGGAAACCATGAATATCTTTTGATCAACGAGCTAGTCAACTAGAGGCTCACTAGGGATGTGTTGTGGTCTATGTATTCACACATGTATTACGATTTCCGGATAACACAATTATAGCATGAACAATAGACAATTATCATGAACAAAGAAATATAATAATAACCATTTTATTATTGCCTCTAGGGCATATTTCCAACAGTCTCCCACTTGCACTAGAGTCAATATTCTAGTTACATTGTGATGAATCGAACACCCATGCAGTTCTGGTGTTGATCATGTTTTGCTCTAGGGAGAGGTTTAGTCAACGGATCTGCTACATTCTGGTCCGTATGTACTTTACAAATCTCTAGGTCTCCATTTTGAACACTTTCATGAATGGAGTTGAAGCGACGCTTGATATGTCTGGTCTTCCTGGGCTCCTTGGTAAGGGCAATAGCTCCAGTGTTGTCACAGAAGAGAGTCATCGGGCCCGACGCATTGGGTATGACTCCTAGGTCGGTAATGAACTCCTTCACCCAGACTGCTTCTTGTGCTGCCTCCGAGGCTGCCATGTACTCCGCTTCACATGTAGATCCCGCCACAACGCTTTGCTTGCAACTGTACCAGCTTACTGCCCCACCATTCAAAATATACACGTATCCGGTTTGTGACTTAGAGTCATCCAGATCTATGTCGAAGCTAGCATCGACGTAACCCTTTACGACGAGCTCTTCGTCACCTCCATACACGAGAAACATGTCCTTAGTCCTTTTCAGGTACTTCAGGATATTCTTGACCACTGTCCAATGTTCCATGCCGGGATTACTTTGGTACCTTCCTACCAAACTTACGGCAAGGTTTACATCAGGTCTGGTACACATCATAGCATACATGATAGACCCTATGGCCGAGGCATAGGGGACGACACTCATCTTTTCTCTATCTTCTGTCGTGGTCGGGCATTGAGCCGTGCTCAATCTCGTACCTTGCAATATAGGCAAGAACCCCTTCTTTGACTGATCCATTTTGAACTTCTTCAATATCTTGTCAAGGTACGTACTCTGTGAAAGACCAATGAGGCGTCTCGATCTATCTCTATAGATCTTGATGCCTAATATATAAGCAACTTCTCCAAGGTCCTTCATTGAAAAACACTTGTTCAAGTAGGCCTTTATGCTTTCCAAGAATTCTATATCATTTCCCATCAACAGTATGTCATCCACATACAATATGAGAAATGCTACAGAGCTCCCACTCACTTTCTTGTAAATGCAGGCTTCTCCATAAGTCTGCATAAACCCAAACGCTTTGATCATCTCATCAAAACGAATGTTCCAACTCCGAGATGCTTGCACCAGCCCATAAATCGAGCGTTGGAGCTTGCACACCTTGTCGGCATTCTTAGGATCAACAAAACCTTCCGGCTGCATCATATACAATTCTTCCTTAAGGAAACCATTAAGGAATGCCGTTTTGACGTCCATTTGCCATATCTCATAATCATAGAATGCGGCAATTGCTAACATGATTCAGGCGGACTTCAGCTTCGCTACGGGTGAGAAAGTCTCATCGTAGTCAACCCCTTGAACTTGTCGATAACCCTTAGCGACAAGCCGAGCTTTATAGATGGTCACATTACCATCCGCGCCTGTCTTCTTCTTAAAGATCCATTTATTTTCTATGGCTCGCCGATCATCAGGCAAGTTAGTCAAAGTCCATACTTCATTTTCATACATGGATCCTATCTCGGATTTCATGGCTTCCAGCCATTTGTCAGAATCCGGGCCCACCATCGCTTCTTCATAGTTCGAAGGTTCACCGTTGTCTAACAACATGATTTCCAAGACAGGGTTGCCGTACCACTCTGGTGCGAAACGTGTCCTCGTGGACCTACGAAGTTTAGTAGTAACTTGATCTGAAGTTTCATGATCATCATCATTAACTCTCTAGTCGGTGCAGGCACCTCAGGAACATTTTCTTGAGCTGCGCCACTTACCGGTTCAAGAGGTAATACTTCATCAAGTTCTACTTTCCTCCCACTTATTTCTTTCGAGAGAAACTCTTTCTCTAGAAAGGACCCATTCTTGGCAACAAAGATCTTGCCTTCGGATCTGAGGTAGAAGGTATACCCAACAGTTTCTTTAGGGTATCCTATGAAGACACATTTTTCCGACTTGGGTTCGAGCTTTTCAGGTTGAAGTTTCTTGACATAAGCATCGCATCCCCAAACTTTTAGAAACGACAGCTTAGGTTTCTTCCTAAACCATAATTCATACAGTGTCGTCTCAACGGATTTCAACGGAGCCCTATTTAAAGTGAATGCGGCAGTCTCTAAAGCATAGCCCCAAAATGATAGCGGTAAATCGGTAAGAGACATCATAGATTGCACCATATCTAATAGAGTGCGATTACGACGTTCGGACACACCATTACGCTGAGGTGTTCCAGGCGGCGTGAGTTGTGAAACTATTCCACATTTTCTTAAGTGTGTGCCAAATTCGTGACTCAAGTATTCTCCCCCACGATCTGATCGCAAGAACTTGATTTTCCTGTCATGTTGATTCTCAACCTCACTTTGAAATTCCTTGAACTTTTCAAAGGTCTCAGACTTGTGTTTCATTAAGTAGACATACCCATATCTACTCAAGTCATCAGTGAGGGTGAGAACATAACGATAGCCACCGCGAGCCTCAACACTCATCGGACCGCACACATCAGTATGTATGATTTTCAATAAGTTGGTTGCTCGCTCCATTGTTCCTGAGAACGGAGTCTTGGTCATTTTACCCATGAGGCATGGTTCACACGTGTCAAATGATTCGTAATCAAGAGACTCTAAAAGTCCATATTCATGGAGCTTCTTCATGCGTTTGACACCTATGTGACCAAGGCAGCAGTGCCACAAGTATGTGGGACTATCATTATCAACCTTACATCTTTTGGTATTCACACTATGAATATGTGTAGCATTACGCTCGAGATTCATTAAGAACAAACCATTCACCATCGGAGCATGACCATAAAACATATCTCTCATATAAATTGAACAACCATTATTCTCGGATTTAAATGAGTAGCCATCTCGAATTAAACGAGATCCTGATACAATATTCATGCTCAAAGCTAGCACTAAATAACAATTATTGAGGTTTAAAACTAATCCCGTAGGTAAATGTAGAGGTAGCGTGCCGACGGCGATCACATCAACCTTGGAACCATTCCCGACGCGCATCGTCACCTCGTCCTTCGCCAGTCTCCGCTTATTCCGCAGCTCCTGCTTTGAGTTACAAATGTGAGCAACCACACCGGTATCAAATACCCAGGAGCTACTACGAGTACTGGTAAGGTACACATCAATTACATGTATATCACATATACCTTTCGTGTTGCCGGCCTTCTTGTCCGCTAAGTATTTGGGGCAGTTCCGCTTCTAGTGACCACTTCCCTTTCAATAAAAACACTCAGTCTCGGGCTTGGGTCCATTCTTTGGCTTCTTCCCGGCAGCTTGCTTACCGGGCGCGGCAACTCCCTTGCCGTCCTTCTTGAAGTTCTTCTTACCCTTGCCTTTCTTGAACTTAGTGGTTTTATTCACCATCAACACTTGATGTTCCTTTTTGACTTCTACCTCTGCTGATTTCAGCATTGAATATACCTCAGGAATGGTCTTTTCCATCCCCTGCATATTGAAGTTCATCACAAAGCTCTTGTAGCTCGGTGGAAGCGACTGAAGGATTCTGCCAATGACCGCGTCATCCGGGAGATTAACTCCCAGCTGAGTCAAGCGGTTATGCAACCCAGACATTTTGAGTATGTGCTCACTGACAGAACTATTTTCCTCCATCTTACAGCTGAAGAACTTGTCGGAGACTTCATATCTCTCGACCCAGGCATGAGCTTGAAAAACCATTTTCAGCTCTTCGAACATCTCATATGCTCAGTGTCTCTCAAAACGCTTTTGGAGCCCCGATTCTAAGCTGTAAAGCATGCCGCACTAAACGAGGGAGTAATCATCAGCACGTGACTGCCAAGCGTTCATAACGTCTTGGTTCTCTGGGACAGGTGCGTCACCTAGCGGTGCTTCTAGGACATAATCTTTCTTGGCAGGTATGAGGATGATCCTCAGGTTCTGGACCCAGTCCGTATAGTTGCTGCCATCGTCTTTCAGCTTGGTTTTCTCTAGGAACGCATTGAAGTTGAGGACAACGTGGGCCATTTGATCTACAAGACATATTGTAAAGATTTTAGACTAGGTTCATGATAATTAAGTTCATCTAATCAAATTATTCGATGAACTCCCACTCAGATAGACATCCCTCCAGTCATCTAAGTATAACATGATCCAAGTTAACTAGGCCGTGTCCGATCATCACGTGAGACGGACTAGTCAACATCGGTGAACATCTTCATGTTGATCGTATCTTCTATACGACTCATGCTCGACCTTTCGGTCTTCTGTGTTCCGAGGCCATGTCTGTACATGCTAGGCTCGTCAATTTAACCTAAGTGTATTGCGTGTGTAAATCTGGCTTACGCCCGTTGTATTCGAACGTTAGAATCTATCACACCTGATCATCACGTGGTGCTTCGAAACAACAAACCTTCGCAACGGTGCATAGTTAGGGGGAACACTTTCTTGAAATTATTACGAGGGATCATCTTATTTAAGCTACTGTCGTTCTAAGCAAATAAGATGTAAAACATGATAAACATCACATGCAATCAAATAGTGACATGATATGGCCAATATCATTTGCTCCTTTTGATCTCCATCTTCGGGGCTCCATGATCATCGTTATCACCGGCATGACACCATGATCTCCATCATCATGATCTCCATCATCGTGTCTTCTTGAAGTTGTCTCGTCATCTATTACTTCTACTACTATGGCTAACACTTTAGCAATAAAGTAAAGTAATTACATGACGTTTATGTTGACACGCAGGTCATAAATAAATAAAGAAAACTCCTATGGCTCCTGCCGGTTGTCATACTCATCGACATGCAAGTCGTCATTCCTATTACAAGAACATGATCATCTCATACATCACATATATCATTCATCACATCCTTTGGCCATATCACATCACAAAACACTTGCTGCAAAAACAAGTTAGACGTCCTCTAATTGTTGTTGCAAGTTTTTACGTGGCTGCTATAGGTTTCTAGTAAGGACGTTTCTTACCTACGCCAAAACCACAACGTGAATTGCCAATTTCTATTTACCCTTCATAAGGACCCTGTTCATCGAATCCGATCCGACTAAAGTGGGAGAGACACCTTATGCAACTAGTGCATGTCAGTCGGTGGAACCGGTGTCACGTAAGCGTACGTGTAAGGTTGGTCTGGGCCGCTTCATCCCACAATGCCGCCGTATCAAGATAAGACTAGTGACGACAAGATAATTGACAATATCGACGCCCACAACTGCTTCGTGTTCTACTCGTGCATAGTAACTACGCATAGACCTAGCTCTGATACCACTATTGGGGAACGTAGCAGAATTTTAAAATTTTCTACGCATCACCAAGATCTATCTATGGAGTCATCTAGCAACGAGGGAGAGAGGAGTGCATCTACATACCCTTGTAGATCACGAGCGGAAGCGTTCAAGAGAACGGGGTTGATGGAGTCGTACTCGTCGTGATCCAAATCACCGAAGATCCTAGCGCCGAACGGACGGCACCTCCGCGTTCAACACACGTACGGAGCGAGGACGTCTCCCGCAACTTGATCCAGCAAGGAGGAGGGAGAGGTTGAGGAAGAGGGCTCCAACAGCAGCATGACGGCGTGGTGGTGGTGAAGCTGCAGTACTCCGGCAGGGCTTCGCCAAGCTCTTATGGAGGAGGAGAGGTGTTCGGGATGGGAGGGGCTGCGCCTTGGATGTTGTGTGCAGCCCTCCCCTCACCCCTCTATTTATAGGGGAAGGGGGCCGGGCCCCTCTAGATGAGATCTATAGGGGGGCGGCGGCCAAGGGGAGGGGACTTGCCCCCGAAGCAAGGGGGCGTCCCCTTTAGGGTTTTCCCCCAACCCTAGGCGCATGGGCCCTAGGGGGTGTGGCGCCCCAGCCTACTTGGGCTGGTTCCCTTCTCCATACAGCCCATAAGGCCCTCTGGAAGAGGTGGCCCCTCCCGGTGGACCCCCGGAACCCCTTCGATGGCCCCGGTACAATACCGATATGCCCCCGAACCTTTCCGGCGACCGTATGACAACTTCCCATATATAAATCTTTGCCTCCGGACCATTCTGTAACTCCTCGTGACGTCCGGGATCTCATCCGGGACTCTGAACAACATTCGGTAATCACATACAAGTCTTCCTAACAACCCTAGCGTCACCGAACCTTAAGTGTGTAGACCCTACGGGTTCGGGAGACATGCAGACATGACCGAGACGACTCTCCGGTCAATAACCAACAGCGGGATCTGCATACCCATGTTGGCTCCCACATGCTCCATGATGATCTCATCGGATGAACCACGATGTCGAGGATTCAATCAATTCGTATACAATTCCCTTTGTCAATCGGTATGTTACTTGCCCGAGACTTGATCGTCGGTATCCCAATACCTTGTCCAGTCTCGTTACTGGCAAGTCACTTTACTCATGCCGTAATGCATGATCCCGTGATCAACCACTTGGTCACATTGAGCTCATTATGATGATGCATTACCGAGTGGGCCCAGAGATACCTCTCCGTCATACGGAGTGACAAATCCCAGTCTCGATTCGTGCCAACCCAACAGACACTTTTGGAGATACCTGTAATGTACCTTTATAGTCACCCAGTTACGTTGTGACGTTTGGCACACCCAAGGCACTCCTACGGTATCCGGGAGTTGCACAATCTCATGGTCTAAGGAAATGATACTTGACATTCAGAAAAGCTACAACAAACGAACTACACGATCTTTGAGCTAAGCTTAGATTGGGTCTTGTCCATCACATCATTCTCCTAATGATGTGATCCCGTTATCAATGACATCCAATGTCCATAGTTAGGAAACCATGACTATCTTTTGATCAACGAGCTAGTCAACTAGAGGCTCACTAGGGACGTGTTGTGGTCTATGTATTCACACATGTATTACGATTTCCGGATAACACAATTATAGCATGAACAATAGACAATTATCATGAACAAAGAAATATAATAATAACCATTTTATTATTGCCTCTAGGGCATATTTCCAACACTACCACATTTTGAAAACTAACCAAAAACTCCAGATTAGTACTAATTCTGTGACAAAAAACTACCACTTTCACAAAATGTCTAGTTTAGACGATTTAAACATGTTTATGATAGGAGGGGCCCGTTTGTCAGGGCTGACGTGGCGGAAATCGTCAACCCCGTTTATTTTGACTGTCATGTTGACCATGATGACGGGTCAGGCCCACATATCATTCTTCTTCCTCCTCCTCTTTCCCTGTCTGACATTTTAACAAACACTTCATGTGCTCCCCTACACCACCATCTGGAGCAGCATCCCGTGCGTCGCCGCTCCTCTGCCGTCACATACACCCAGCCCGTCGCCAGAGTGGTCCATCCATGCCAAAGACCTCCTCCTCCGCGTGAAAGAAGACGGCTCTGGCGCCCTCAGGCCAGTGCTTGCCCGCGCCGCACATGGGCACCTCCTCTCCTATGCTCCACGCTCTCCTCCTCGTTCTCTTCTCGGCGGCTGGCGTCCACGACACGTCCAGCGGCGTGACGCCCTATTTGATAGCCCTTGGACGGGTGGCCGCGACCGAAGCACGCGTCGGTGGGGGCAAGGCGAGGCACAGGGGTGCGGCGCGGGCACGGCCAGAAGAAGGTGAGCGCGGGCGGCAATGGTGCTCCGGCCATGGTAAGCATCAACGACAGCGAGAGCGCAGCAGTGGGCGGAGCTAGCGGGGCCTGGAGGGGCGCAGCGGCAGCGGCGCCAGGGCAGCAACCGTGCATTAGTAGGCAGGGGCGCTGTCACTTAACAGGGAGCAGGGAACAGGAGGAGCAGGAAGAAGGTCGCCGGTGCCACGGGCTGCCGTTGCTCACCGGCGTCGATGCGTCAGCACGGTGGTGCTGCCCGATGCACATAAGGAGCTTGTTGAAATGTCAAACAAAGAAGGAGGGAAGGAAGAAGAAGGTTGATGATGACGTGTGGGTCCCATTTGTCATAACGGTTAACTTCACGGTCAAAATAAACAGAGTTGACTTTGCTGCTAGTCCCACATGTCATAAGTAGGTTTAAAATCATAAAAACGGTCATCAACTCAACTTGGTAGTTTTTTGTCACGAAATTAGCACTAATCTGGAGTTTTTGATCAGTTTTCAAAATGTGGTAGTTCTGTGGGATGGATACGTGAAATGTGGTAGTTTTTTGTCAATTACTCATGGTATTCAGATGAATACACCGTGTAAATCATGTTCAAGCAGTGTGTGTGGTGTTTTTGATTGCACACTCATGTGTGCCCTGTTAAGGATATGCGTTTGTACAGGAGTTTACAGATAAAAACAATACATATCCTAGTTGGCTTGACCATACTTATGCCGTTGCACATGCAAGGGCTATCGCTCAAGCGTGCCCAGTTGGCCATACAGTGCATCAAATTGCACACATTTTTTTGTTTTGTAGGTCTGTTTTGAAAAATTATCATGAGTTGCTTACCTCAAGGCATTTTTTATATCAATTGTTTTTTCTCATTTTTTCTTCTATGCATTTGGTTGCTTCGACTAATTTGTTAGTTTGCTCTTTTTCACATACCAAAAATGGTTGTAAAAGGAGATGCAACTCCTAGTGAACGAGAGGTATCCTCAACGTCTATAGATGCATCCTGTACTTTTATAGTTGCACAACAATCAATTAGGATTGGGTATCCTCAACTTTTCAAATAGTTGCACAACAATATCATACGAGTTGGCATCCTCAACTTTCATAGTTGCACTAGAACCATTGCCTCAACTTTTTAAATAGTCCCACAACAATACCACATGAGTGTTGGAAATATTCCCTAGAGGCAATAATAAAATGATTATTATTATATTTCCTTGTTCATGATAATCGTTTATTATCCATGCTATAATTGTATTGATAGGAAACTCAGATACATGTGTGGATACATAGACAACACCATGTCCCTAGTAAGCCTCTAGTTGACTAGCTCGTTGATCAATAGATGGTTACGGTTTCCTAACCATGGACATTGGATGTCGTTGATAACGGGATCACATCATTAGGAGAATGATGTGATGGACAAGACCCAATCCTAAGCATAGCACAAAGATCGTGTAGTTCGTTCGCTAAAGCTTTTATAATGTCAAGTATCATTTCCTTAGACCATGAGATTGTGCAACTCCCGGATACCGTAGGAGTGCTTTGGGTGTGCCAAACGTCACAATGTAACTGGGTGGCTATAAAGGTACACTACAGGTATCTCCGAAAGTGTCTGTTGGGTTGGCACGAATTGAGACTGGGATTTGTCACTCCGTGTGACAGAGAGGTATCTCTGGGCCCACTTGGTAGGACATCATCATAATGTGCACAATGTGATCAAGGAGTTGATCACGGGATGATGTCTTACGTAACGAGTAAAGAGACTTGCCGGTAACGAGATTGAACAAGGTATTGGGATACCGACGATCGAATCTCGGGCAAGTATCGTACCGCTAGACAAAGGGAATTGTATACGGGATTGATTAAGTCCTTGACATCGTGGTTCATCCGATGAGATCATCGTGGAGCATGTGGGATCCAACATGGGTATCCAGATCCCGCTGTTGGTTATTGACCGGAGAACGTCTCGGTCATGTCTGCTTGTCTCCCGAACCCGTAGGGTCTACACACTTAAGGTTCGATGACGCTAGGGTTATAAAGGAAGTTTGTATGTGGTTACCGAATGTTGTTCGGAGTCCCGGATGAGATCCCGGACGTCACGAGGAGTTCCCGAATGGTCCGAAGGTAAAGATTTATATATAGGAAATCCTGTTTCGGCCATCGGGACAAGTTTCGGGGTCATCGGTATTGTACCGGGACCACCGGAAGGGTCCCGGGGGCCCACCGGGTGGGGCCACCTGCCCCGGGGGGGCACATGGGCTATAGGGGGTGCGCCTTGGCCTACATGGGCCAAGGGCACCAGCCCCAAGAGGCCCATGCGCCTAGGGTTTCACAAAAGGGAAGAGTCCCAATAGTGGAAGGCACCTCCTAGGTGCCTTGGGGGGGAGGGAAACCTCACTGGCCGCCGCCCCCCTAGGAGATTGGATCTCCTAGGGCCGGCGCCCCCCCTTGGCCCTCCTATATATAGTGGGGGAAGGAGGGCTTTTCATCCATGCCTTTGGTTGCCTCCTTCTCCCTCTCCAACACCTCTTCCTCCTCTTCTGCGGTGCTTGGCGAAGCCCTGCAGGATTGCCACCCTCCTCCATCACCACCACGCCGTTGTGCTGCTGCTGGATGGAGTCTTCCTCAACCTCTCCCTCTCTCCTTGCTGGATCAAGGCGTGGGAGACGTCACCGGGCTGTACGTGTGTTGAACGCGGAGGTGCCGTGCGTTCGGCACTTGGTCATCGGTGATTTGGATCACGACGAGTACGACTCCATCAACCCCGTTCACTTGAACGCTTCCGCTTAGTGATCTACAAGGGTATGTAGATGCACTCTCCTTCCCCTCGTTGCTGGTCTCTCCATAGATAGATCTTGGTGACACGTAGGAAAATTTTGAATTTCTGCTACGTTCCCCAACAGTGGCATCATGAGCTAGGTCTATTGCGTAGTTTCTATGCACGAGTAGAACACAAAGTAGTTGTGGGCATTGATTTTGTTCAATATGCTTGCCGTTACTTGTCTTATCTTGATTCGGCGGCATCGTGGAATGAAGCGGCCCGGACCAACCTTACACGTACTCTTACGTGAGACCGGTTCCACCGACAAACATGCACTAGTTGCATAAGGTGGCTGGCGGGTGTCTGTCTCTCCCACTTTAGTCGGATCGGATTCGATGAAAAGGGTCCTTATGAAGGGTAAATAGCAATTGGCATATCACGTTGTGGTTTTTGTGTAGGTAAGAAACGTTTTTGCTAGAAACCCATAGCAGCCACGTAAAACATGCAACAACAATTAGAGGACGTCTAACTTGTTTTTGCAGGGTATGCTATGTGATGTGATATGGCCAAAGGATGTGATGAATGATATATGTGATGTATGAGATTGATCATGTTCTTGTAATAGGAATCACGACTTGCATGTCGATGAGTATGGCAACCGGCAGGAGCCATAGGAGTTGTCTTAATTTATTTATGACCTGCGTGTCAACATAAACGTCATGTAATTACTTTACTTTATTGCTAACCGTTAGCTGTAGTAGTAGAAGTAATAGTTGGCAAGACAACTTCATGGAGACACAATGATGGAGATCATGATGATGGAGATCATGGTGTCATGCCGGTGACGACGATGATCATGGAGCCCCGAAGATGGAGATCAAAGAAGCAATATGATATTGGCCATATCATGTCACTATTTGATTGCATGTGATGTTTATCATGTTTATACATCTTATTTGCTTAGAACGACAGTAGTAAATAAGATGATCCCTCGTTAAAATTTCAAGAAGGTGTTCCCCCTAACTGTGCACCGTTGCGATAGTTCGTTGTTTCAAAGCACCACGTGATGATCGGGTGTTTGATTCCAACGTTCACATACAACGGGTGTAAGACAGATTTACACATGCAAACACTTAGGTTGACTTGACGAGCCTAGCATGTGTACAGACATGGCCTCGGAACACAGAAGACCGAAAGGTCGAGCATGAGTCGTATGGTAGATACGATCAGCATGAAGATGTTCACCGATGTTGACTAGTCCGTCTCACGTGATGATCGGACACGGCCTAGTTGACTCGGATCATGTAATCACTTAGATGACTAGAGGGATGTCTATCTGAGTGGGAGTTCATAAGATGAACTTGATTATCCTGAACATAGTCAAAAAGGATTTTGCAAATTATGTCGTAGCTCGCGCTTTAGTTCTACTGTTTAGATATGTTCCTAGAGAAAAATTAGTTGAAAGTTGATAGTAGCAATTATGCGGACTAGGTCCGTAAACTGAGGATTGTCCTCATTGCTTCTTAGAAGGCTTATGTCCTTAATGCACCGCTCAGTGTACTGAACCTCGAACGTTGTCTGTGGATGTTGCGAACATCTGACATACACGTTTTGATAACTACATGATAGTTCAGTTAAACGGTTTAGAGTTGAGGCACCAAAGACGGTTTTGAAACGTCACGAAACATATGAGATGTTTCGAGGGCTGAAATTGGAATTTCAGGCTCGTGCCCACGTCAAGAGGTATAAGACCTCCGACGATTTTCTTAGCCTGCAAACTAAGGAGAAAAGCTCAATTATTGAGCTTGTGCTCAGATTGTCTGAGTACAACAATCGCTTGAATCAAGTGGGAGTTGATCTTCCAGATAAGATAGTGATGTTTCTCCGAAGTCATTACCACCAAGCTGCTAGAGCTTCGTGATGAACTATAATATATCAGGGACATATATGATGATCCTTGAGATATTCGCGATGTTTGACACCACAAAAGTAGAAATCAAGAAGGAGCATCAATTGTTGATGGTTGGTGAAACCACTAGTTTCAAGAAGGGCAAGGGCAAGAAGGGATACTTCATGAAACGGCAATTCAGCTACTGCTCTAGTGAAGAAACCCAAGGTTGAACCCAAACCCGAGACTAAGTGCTTCTGTAATAAAGGGAACAGCCACTGGAGCAGAATTACCCTAGATACTTGGTAGATGAGAAGGCTGGCAAGGTCGGTAGAAGTATATTGGATATACATTGTGTTGATGTGTACTTTACTAGTACTCCTAGTAGCACCAAGGTATTACATACCGGTTCGGTTGCTAAGTGTTAGTAACTCGAAACAAAAGGCTACGGAATAAACGGAGACTAGCTAAAGGTGAGCTGACGATATGTGTTGGAAGTGTTTCCAATGTTGATATGATCAAGCATCGCACGCTCCCTCTACCATCGAGACTGGTGTTAAACCTAAATAATTGTTATCTGGTGTTTGCGTTGAGCATAGACGTGATTGGATTATGTCTATCGCAATACGGTTATTCATTTAAGGAGAATAATGGTTACTCTGTTTATTTGAATAATACCTTCAATGGTCTTGCACCCAAAATGAATGGTTTGTTGAATCTCGATCGTAGTGATACACATGTTCATGCCAAAAGATATAAGATAGTAATGATAGTACCACCTACTTGTGGCACTGCCACGTAAGTCATATCGGTATAAAACGCATGAAGAAGCTCCATGTTGATGGATCTTTGGGCTCACTCGTTTTGAAAAGTTTGAGACATGCGAACCATGTCTATTTGTGTATATGCATGAAGAAACTCCATGCAAATGGACCGTTTGGACTCACTTGACTTTGAATCACTTGAGACATGCAAATCATACCACATGGGCAAGATGACTGAAAGCCTCGTTTTCAGTAAAATGGAACTAGAAAGCAACTTGTTGGAAGTAATACATTTTGATGTGTGCAGTCCAATGAGTGCTGAGGCATGTAGTGGATACCGTTATGTTCTTACTTCACAGATGATTTGAGTAGATGTTGAGTACATTTACTTGATGAATCACGAGTCTGAATTATTGAAAGGTTCAAGTAATTTCAGGGTGAAGTTGAAAGATCATCGTGACAAGAGGATAAAATATCTATGATATGATCATAGAGATGAATATCTGAATTACGAGTTTGGCACAGAATTAAGACATTGTGGAAATTGTTTCACAACTAATACAGCCTGGAACACCATAGTGTGATGGTGTGTCCGAACATCATAACTGCACCTTATTGGATATGATGCATACCATGATGTCTCTTATCGAATTATCACGATAGTTTATGGGTTAGGCATTAGAGACAACCGCATTCACCTTAAATAGGGCACCACGTAATTCCGATGAGATGACTCCGTATGAACTATGGTTTAGAGAAACCTAAGCTGTCATTTCTTAAAAGTTTGGGGCTGCGACGCTTATGTGAAAAGTTTCAGGCTGATAAGCTCGAACCCAAAGCGGATAAATGCATCTTCATAGGACACCCAAAACAGTTGGGTATACCTCCTGTCCCAGATTCGAAAGCAATAAGGGATTGTTTCTAGAATCAGGTCCTTTCTCGAGGAAAAGTTTCTCTCGAAAGAATTGAGTGGGAGGATGGTGGAGACTTGATGAGGTTATTGAACCGTCTCTTCAACTAGTGTGTGGCAGGGCACAGGAAGTTGTTCCTGTGGCACCTACACCAATTGAAGTGGAAGCTTATGATAGTGATCATGAAACTTCAGATCAAGTCACTGCCAAACCTCGTGGGATGACAACGATGCGTACTACTTCAGAGTGGTACGTAATCCTGTCTTGGAAGTCATGTTGCTAGACGACAATGAACCTACGAGCTATGAAGAAGCGGTGGTGGGCCTGGATTCCGATAAATGGATCGAGGCCATATAATCCGAGAGAGGATCCATATATGAAAACAAGGTGTAGACTTTGGAAGAACTACTCGATGGTCGTAAGGCTGTTGAGTACAGATGGATTTTAAAAGGAAGACGGACAATGATGGTAAGTATCACCATTAAGAAAGCTCGACTTGTCATTAAGATGTTTTCCGACAAGTTCAAGGAGTTGACAACGGTGAGACTTTCTCACTCGTAGCGATGCTAAGAGTCTGTTGGAATTATATTAGCGATTACTATGTTATTTATGAAATCTTGCAGATAGGATGTCAAAACATTGTTTCCTCGACGATTTTTCTTGAGGAAAGGTTGTATGTGATACAACCGGAAGGTTTTGTCAATCCTGAAAGATGCTAATAAGTATGCAAAGCTCCAGCTATCCTTCTGAGGACTGGAGTAAGCATCTCGGAGTTGGAATGTATGCTTTGATGAGATGATCAAAGATTTTGGGTGTATACAAAGTTTATGAGAAACTTGTATTTCCGAAGAAGTGAGTGGGAGCACTATAGAATTTCTGATGAGTATATGTTGTTGACATATTATGGATCAGAAATGACGTAGGATTTCTGGAAAGCATATAGGGTTATTTGAAAGTGTTTTCAATGGAAAGCCTGGATTAAGCTGCTTGAGCATTGAGCATCAAGATCTATAAGGATAGATCAAAACGCTTAATGGAACTTTCAAATGAGCACATACCTTGACATGATCTTGAAGGTGTTCAAGATGGATCAGTCAAAGAAGGAGTTCTTGCCTGAGTTGTAAGGTATGAAGTTAAGACTTAAAGCTCGACCACGGCAGAAGAAAGAGGAAGGACGAAGGTCGTCCCCTATGCTTAAGACGTAGGCTCTACAGTATGCTATGCTGTGTACCGCACCTGAAGTGTGCCTTGCCATGAGTCAGTCAAGGGGTACAAGAGTGATCCAAGAATGGATCAGAGGACAGCGGTCAAAGTTATCCTTAGTAACTAGTGGACTAAGGAATTTTCTCGATTATGGAGGTGGTAAAAGAGTTCGTCGTAAAGGGTTACGTCGATGCAAGCTTAACACCTATCCGGATAGCTCTGAGTAGAGATACCGGATATGTATAATGGAGCAACAATTTGGTATAGCTCCAAGTAGAACAGTTATTTGGAATAGCTCCAAATAGAACGTGGTAGCTACATCTAGGAGATGACATAGAGATTTGTAAAGCACACACGGATCTGAAAGGTTCAGACCCGTTGACTAAAACCTCTCTCACAAGCAACATGATCAAACCTAGAACTCATTGAGTGTTAATCACATAGTGATGTGAACTAGACTACTGACTCTAGTAAACTCTTCGGTGTTAGTCACATGGCGATGTGACCTGTGAGTGTTAATCACATGGCGATGTGAACTAGATTATTGACTCTAGTGCAAGTGGGAGACTGTTGGAAATATGCCCTAGAGGCAATAATAAAATGATTATTATTATATTTCCTTGTTCATGATAATTGTTTATTATCCATGCTATAATTGTATTGATAGGAAACTCAGATACATGTGTGGATACATAGACAACACCATGTCCCTAGTAAGCCTCTAGTTGACTAGCTCGTTGATCAATAGATGGTTACGGTTTCCTGACCATGGACATTGGATGTCGTTGATAACGGGATCACATCATTAGGAGAATGATGTGATGGACAAGACACAATCCTAAGCATAGCACAAAGATCGTGTAGTTCGTTCGCTAAAGCTTTTATAATGTCAAGTATCATTTCCTTAGACCATGAGATTGTGCAACTCTCGGATACCGTAGGAGTGCTTTGGGTGTGCCAAACGTCACAACGTAACTGGGTGGCTATAAAGGTACACTACAGGTATCTCTGAAAGTGTTTGTTGGGTTGGCACGAATCGAGACTGGGATTTGTCACTCCGTGTGACGGAGAGGTATCTCTGGGCCCACTCGGTAGGACATCATCATAATGTGCACAATGTGATCAAGGAGTTGATCACGGGTTGATGTGTTACGGAACGAGTAAAGAGACTTGCCGGTAACGAGATTGAACAAGGTATTGGGATACCGACGATCGAATCTCGGGCAAGTATCATACCGCTAGACAAAGGGAATTTTATACGGGATTGATTAAGTCCTTGACATCGTGGTTCATCCGATGAGATCATCGTGGAGCATGTGGGAGCCAACATGGGTATCCAGATCCCGCTGTTGGTTATTGACCGGAGAACGTCTCGGTCATGTCTGCTTGTCTCCCGAACCCGTAGGGTCTACACACTTAAGGTTCGATGACGCTAGGGTTATAAAGGAAGTTTGTATGTGGTTACCGAATGTTGTTCGGAGTCCCGGATGAGATCCCGAACGTCACGAGGAGTTCCGGAATGGTCCGGAGGTAAACATTTATATATAGGAAATCCTGTTTCGGCCATCGGGACAAGTTTCGGGGTCATCGGTATTGTACCGGGACCACCGGAAGGGTCCCGGGGGCCCACCGGGTGGGGCCACCTGCCCCGGGGGGGCACATGGGCTATAGGGGGTGCGCCTTGGCCTACATGGGCCAAGGGCACCAGCCCCAAGAGGCCCATGCGCCTAGGGTTTCACAAAAGGGAAGAGTCCCAATAGTGGAAGGCACCTCCTAGGTGCCTTGGGGGGGGGGGGGGGGAGGGAAACCTCACTGGCCGCCGCCCCCCTAGGAGATTGGATCTCCTAGGGCCGGCGCCCCCCCTTGGCCCTCCTATATATAGTGGGGGAAGGAGGGCTTTTCATCCATGCCTTTGGTTGCCTCCTTCTCCCTCTCCAACACCTCTTCCTCCTCTTCTGCGGTGCTTGGCGAAGCCCTGCAGGATTGCCACCCTCCTCCATCACCACCACGCCGTTGTGCTGCTGCTGGACGGAGTCTTCCTCAACCTCTCCCTCTCTCCTTGCTGGATCAAGGCGTGGGAGACGTCACCGGGCTGTACGTGTGTTGAACGCGGAGGTGCCGTGCGTTCGGCACTTGGTCATCGGTGATTTGGATCACGACGAGTACAACTCCATCAACCCCGTTCACTTGAACGCTTCCGCTTAGCGATCTACAAGGGTATGTAGATGCACTCTCCTTCCCCTCGTTGCTGGTCTCTCCATAGATAGATCTTGGTGACACGTAGGAAAATTTTGAATTTCTGCTACGTTCCCCAACAATGAGTTGGCATCCTCAACTATTTTAGTTGCACAAGAACCAATCAGGAGTTGGCATCCCCAACTGTTTTTAATAGTTGCATAACAATGTCACATGAGTTGGCATCCTCAACTATTTTAGTTGCACAAGAACCAATAAGGAGAATCCCCGACATTTTTTAATAATTGCACAACAATGTCGCATGAGTTGGCATCTTCAACTCCTTTAGTTGCACAAGAACCATTCATTAGTTGGCATCCTCATGTGTTTACATGCATTTGATTTTCTAGGTTTGCACATGCACTTGAATGTAGTTGCACTACTTATTTGGAAGATTATAATCTTTTAAACTTCACTATTTTTTCCATTTCTTTTTTTAAGACATGCCAAATTCATGATGTTTATCGGTTCAAAATTCATTACATACTTTCACAAACATCCGACATGGATTGCATGCAGGAGTACTTGCAGTTGCAGTTGCACAACAACCAACATAAGTTTTTTTTGGAATTTTGCGTACATAATTTTTAGCTAAACCAAAACGAATAAGAAATTATATGAGTTGGCATCTTAAACTTTCATATGTGTTCAAGATGCCAACTACTAAAATTCAAAACCCCACAAGTAGAATGATATGGGAGTGTTGTCAATTGCACACTTGTCCTGGTTAAGATGCATAGATACAACCCAGGGTTGGTTATTTTTTCTCAGACTTCTTTTTTTGCATCATGTGCAGGTTATGGGGGTGGAGGAGCTGTTGTACATTTCTGCACATAGTTGTCGGCTACAAAGTCACATATACTTTTGTGTGGAAAGATCAAAGGACAAAAACACCCGCAGACCATATTTTTGTCTAGTTGGTAGTTATGTTTCACAGTACCTACAACATACTTTTCTCTTTTTCTTCTTCTTTTCTTTTGCTACATGGACATCGGTTCTTCTGCATTATGTGTGATATAAGACATTCTATGTGCTCTCTCCTATATAATTACACATTTTTTGGGTTTTGTTGCACATAGTGCTGCAAATGTTGGCTTGTCCCATGATATAGTTGCACAAAAATAAGTTGAAATTGCACAAGTACAAGATCTCCCCTTTTCTATCTCTGTTTATGCTCTCTTCAGCTATGGAGAAGCTATTTTTGTAAAGAGAAATTTGATGAGTGGGAAAGGGAAAGTCAAGGAGGGGGTCTGAACAGGAGGAGAAAAGGATCATCTCTTTTTTCACCCTCGTTGGCGCTACCTAGTAAGTTCTGATCTGTCCTCACTCTTTCTTCTTATTTTTCATAGCAAATTGTTCCAGATCCACTGTTAGTAAACTTTGATTCATCTGTCATGGTAGCTCTGGCAATGGAGATCCTGACCTAGGAAACCATTTGTTTTGAAGAAGAAGGTGGGAGCAGGTAAAGGCGTGGGAAGAAAAAGTTGGTGGCCAGGGGGCATGATGGCCTGGGGCTGGGGACCGCGTCCATCGCGTGATTTGTTGGCTTGACGCGCGTCTGTTGCTACCGGGGGAGGGATTTCCTTTTATGGGATCGGGGGACCAATTCTTTCCTTTCCTGGCGGCCCCTCGGGAGTGCTAGCGGGCCAACGGCCGCCCGCTAGATGGGTCCTTGAACCTTTGTCCTTTTTGTGTAGCATTTTGCTGTTTGTTTGGAAGGAAATGTCATCAATGCGACACCGACCTATTGGTAGTACTGATTTTGAGGATGTGGCCCGTTTTGGGTGAGTAACAAGAATAACTCGGTGTTGAATATATGATTTCTGTTGCCGTATTATGGTGTATAGGGAAACCCTAAAATGATATACGCTTTGGCAGATGCATATGATCTGATCACATGTATTTTGGCATCAACTAGAGCAGACTCTCGGGAGCTGGCGTTCACTCCGACCAACAACCAAACTGCCAGTCCTGGACCAATCTTTGCTGGCCCTGGAAAAGATGGCAGCGGCAGCCCCGACACTGGCCTGCTGAAAAGTGGAAGCTTATGTTGGCGGTGGAGTGACCACGAACCCCTGAAGCATTTTCTCGGCGACTGACGAAGGCGGCACCGAACTTGAATGCATCTATTGCTCATCAATGCTCCCAGGCCTGTGTGCCAGAATTTGTTGTTTTCCTGATGCTTTAGCAGTGTAGGAGCTCTTCTTAATTATGTCTTCCTGATGTTGTTTTCTTGTTGCTTTAGGAGTGTAAAGCACTCTTTATTGTAATGAACCTTGTAACACCGGTTAGCTCTGGTTTCATTTTCAATGAAAATGGAACAGGGCTTGAGGGCTTTTTGATCTAAATTGAGCTTCATGTATGATGAATCGGTGGGGATTGGAGTATGGAGCCTTGTGCAGAGGTCAAACATTTCAGGGCTACTCACGGGCCTTTAGGTGAAGTGGACGATCCATGAGTGGATGGGACATGGAGAACCACTCGTGACCGCAAGCCCGTCATGAAGGGCCGAGAGGAAGTTATGAGTTGCCTGTATATGGGGTGAGAGTTTTCTACCTCCTACCTGTTCTTTTGCTATCCCCTCCCAAACTCTCTGAATATTTGTATCAAAGCTATCCTATAGATTCTTGATTCTTTCAGTGTACTGCTGAGAAAACCGAGTCTACATTACATAATACTAGTGTTTAGATAACAGGAATACTAGTGTCGAGAAAACTGATTCTTACGATGTTAGTTGCATGGATGAATGTTAATACAATTTTCACGCAGTCCACTAGATTTGTTCCATAGTTCGGCGCCACTCCCTTTCACAACCCCCCACAACCAATGAACTATGTGTTGCTAATAAATTGAGACTGATGGTGTGCAAGCCGTCAACAAACATTCGACGGACTACTCCAAGGAGGCCCAGATGATCGAGGATATCAAAGTGAAGGCTAATTCTACTACTCATACTCTAGCACAGCTGGCATTAAATGCTCCTTCTGATGTAAACCCTGAATGGGATGATGATGTACCAGCGGACATTGCTGGGATTGTAAGGGCCGATAGTGCCCATATCGTTTCCCTCGGAATTGTTTTTGAACTACGTGTTGTTGCATCGAATGGTCAGATATAATGTTCAAATGCTGTATGTCCAAATTCTGTACCGATTAGCATCAACATCCTTACCATATATGCTGAACTCAAACAACATGTGTTTCTGACCCCTCTCACTCCTATCGACAAGACTCTGGACTTGGAGTATCTTCTCCTAGCCGGCTTTCTCTGTCTTGGATTTTTTGCTAGGTACTTTCTCTTCCATGGATGGGTAGTAAACTGCCTAGGGGGAGCAAGGCCACATCCTCACTGTGTTTTGAATTTCGGCCGAAAAAAACAGATTTCGGCCGAATTTCGGCCATCTCGGCCTGGGGCGAAATCTATCTTTCGCCGAAATAGATCAAACTTGGCAAATTTTGGTCAAATTTTAGTCAAACGTCAGTCAAATTTTGGTCAAATTCCGGCCAAATTTTTTGAAAATGGCCGAAATTCGGCCATCTCGCCCAGGAGCGAAAAAATTCTCAAACCGAAAACCAAAACGCTGCATCCTCATATAGCATGAGCTTCTGAGCAAATTTTTACTGCATGGTACTACATGAGATCTGCTATCCTATAGGGGTTTAACTCACCAAAAAAAATCAGCTGTGGTGCTTCAATGGTACTCAAAAGTCTTTTAATCAGTCATTAACTATTGAAGTTAAGATCGAAGGGCTAAGCAGCCACATCTCTCAGCCGGCAGTCTTCCGACCTAGTATTACACAACTCTAACAATGTATTGGGTACAACATCACAGTTGCATAGAATGCATATCATACCCATCATATGTTTAGTATAGATATACAATACGACCATATGAATACAAACTGGGGTAAGCATCAAATGTTCAGCCACCAGTACATAGCTTGTTCATGGCTTGTGATGGATGATAGTAACCCACCGAACACATACAATCTAAACTTTTCGCGTCAGTCACTTATGCTTTAAACCATCAAATCTATATCCAACGGTTAGAAACGTGCCGCCACTATTTATCTTCTTCCTTTTGCACCTAGCCTGCCCCACCCGAACTGTCGGCCTCCATCACCCGCGGTCGGCGAGCACTACTGCACACTTCAAGGAATAGAACGTGTATTACAGTATGTGTACAACATATTTAGAGAGCCATCACTCTGGAATGTGTTTGAATTTGCGGGAACACGATATTTTATTCGTAAAGTTGTCTTCTCGAATTAATTTTGAGTTCCAGAGGTGATGCATTAAAATGTAGGGCTATCGTAAGCATGCACATTTATCTGCAAGAAAAAATGTTCTCTCGGAATTTTGTCCTAACAGTTTTGACCTCGCGGAATTATAACAGTATATGTCATGGTAGAACGGATTACAACAAAAGCCACGTGATACCCATTCACACAAATAACAAATAATAAGGTGGAATCTCTCTAGTTAACTTAACGAATAACAAGTGAAAAGTATCAGCTTCTTCCAAAAGAATGGAACACAATTTCTGATTGATCAGAAGTATTAGCCTTCTTCCAAGAAAAACAGAACGGTGAATTAACATTACATAATAGTGTTTAGAATAGGGTGTTAGTTGCATGAGTGTTCCAATTTTCACGCAGTCAACTAGATTTGATCCATACCATTGCCTTTCGAGACCAACGAACTATGTGGTACTGGATTTGATGGTAAGATCTGATGTCCAAATGTCATGCCCCAAAATTACGTACAGAGAAGCCACATTTTTCTTAGCATATACACCGAACCCAATCATTATGTGTTTCTGATTCCTCTCACTCCTACCGACAAGACTCTGAACTTGGATTATCTTCTCCTAGCCTGCTCTCTGTTTCGTATTTTTGCTGGCTACTTTCTCTTCCATGAACTGCAAAGTAGGGAGCTTCTGATCAAATTAATACTGCATGGTATTACATGATATCTGCTATCCTGTAGGGGTTAAATCACCAAAATAAGTCAGCCAAGGCGCTTTTTCAAGCCAATACCAAGCTACTGAAGTTAAGATCGAAGAGCTAAGAGCCACAACTCTCAGTCAGCTGTCTTCCGACCTATTTATAATTGAAAGACAGGTAGAGCCACACATTTCCGTTATACGCCCCCTTCTCAAAATAACTGTCTCAACTTTACACTTATTTCGGGATTGAGGAAGTATTTATTACACACAACTCCAACAGTGTACATTATCACAATTGCATAGAACACATACAATTCCATAAGCATGAACTGTTCAACCACCAGCATGTACTGTGCAGATATACAATACCAGTACAAACTGGGGTAAACCATAAGCATCACATGTTCAACCACAACCACCAGTACGTAGCTTTTTCATGGCCTGTGAAGCAAGGTAGGAACCCACCCAGCACACACAAGCTACTTACTTACCAATTACCACGGACCAGGAAGCACATGCTTCGCTTATTCCACCGAACAGAAACGAAAGAACCCAAAGTCCCGACGATATGTAGAAGAGCTGCATCTTCACGAACCTGATGGTCCAAAGTGCTAACTCGTTCAGTGCTTTTTGCAAAAAGTTTACTGAATGTGCGATGTTTTTTGCAAAAAATTAGTGAGCTCGTGATTTTCTGCAAACGATGCGTCAAATATGATGGTTTTATGCAATTAACTCCTTGCTACAATAACCATACGAATAAACTTGTAACTGTGAAGGTGCCTATATCACTCCCTTTGTGTTACTTATTTCACAAAAGCAAATCAAGATAGCATGTTAAACAGAAAACTAGTCTATCAATCTCAGAATAGTCAAACTAGACATCAAGAAATAGAACGAGTATTTTTTTAAGATTAAATAGAACGGGTATTACAGTAAACCGGGACCAATGCCCCCTGAGGCCCGGCCGGCGCCCTAGCCTCACAAATCAGGACTGATGCACCCTTTGGTCCCGGTTCGTGAGTGAACCGGGATTAATGCTCTTACCCAGGCCTCAACCAAAGCCCTATTTTCTACTAGTGAGTATGTGTACAACATATTTAGAGAGCCATCACTTCGGAATGTCTACGAATTTGCGTGAATATGATATTTTATTCGTAAAGTTTTCCTTCTTAAATTAATTTTGAGTTCCAGAGGAGATGCATTAAAATGTAGGGCTATCGTTTCAACAGAGACAGCAGTGTGTAAATCAGTAAGCATGCACATTTATCTGCAAGAAAAAAGTGTTCTCTCGGAATTTTGTCCTAGATTTCCATCATTCAGAGTTCATAGGGTGTTTTGACCTCACTGAAATATAACAGTATACATCATAGTGAGATTACAACAAAAGCCACGTGATACACGATCACACAAATAACAAATACTTCCTCTTCGTCTCATAATATAAGAGCGTTTTTTACACTAAATAGTGTCAAAAACGCTTTATTATTATGGGACGGAAAGAGTAATAAGGAGTCTCGTCCACTAGATTTAATCCATACCACTGCCCTTCAAAACCAACGAACTATGCGTTGCTGGATTTCATCGTCACATCTCATGTCCAAATGTTGTGTCCCAAAATTACGTACAGAAAAGCCACATTTTTCTTAGCATATACACCAAACCCAGTTATTATTTACTTCTGATTCCTCTCACTTCTATCTGTTAGATGTGTATAGTCCTATTTCGGTACATCTTCATTGTATAAGGGATTTCTTGTACTTTACCACACATGTATATGTATTGGCCTTTGGCCTCTCAGTAAAGTTAGTTGCTCACTTATTTAACATGGTATCAGATGCTAGGCTAGCCCCTCTTCCACACGATGCAACTCCGTGCATGCTCTATCCTAGTCGCCGCCGCTGCTAGCCTCCGTCCTAGTCTCCGGCCGTCCTCTACTTCCATTCGTCCCCGTCAGGACCATTACTCTCGCTGCTCGACTCCATCTCGCGCAGGCACTCCTCTCAGCTCCCGTTACAGCCCGAGGCCGGCCGTGCTTGGCCTTGTTAGGTTGTTGCGCCTAGCTGCTACATCTCCCGCTGATTTCCAGGTCCCTTCGGCCTTCGCCGCCGCCCAGTTTGGCCGCTACCGCTGCTGCGTTGAGGCCGCCTCGACTAGCCGCTGTCGCCGCCCTGTTCGGCCACTGCCGCCGCCGCCCGGTCCGGCTGCCGCCTGGTCTGGCACCGGGTCTCCTCCAGGTCGTCACCGCCCCCTTCCCCACTGGCTGCAGTCGATCTCTCTGGTCTCGTTCGCTTCCTGGTTCGAGCGATTCCCTCGATCCAGATCGAGTTGAGGGCCCATTAACCAAAAAAACAGAGAAGCAGAAGGGAGACTTCCTCATGTCTTCTTCGGGCTATGTCGCTGTTCCTCGGTGCTCGGTGATCTTTGATGGCACCAACTATGCTGAGTTTGCGGGGTTCATGCGTATCCACATGCGCGGTCTTCTGCTATGAGGCGTTCTCTCTGGCGAGGTACCGTGTCCGCCCTGCCTTGTTGCTCCGGTGGCTCCTACCCCACCGGCACCGCCGGTACTTGCTGCTGATGCGTCTCAGGCTGATCGGGATGCAGCCAAGGCTCTTGATGATGCTGCAGTTGACGTTTATGATCAGCAGGTATCCGCCTATACTGATGCTCTTTCTGCCTATCGGGATGATCTGTCTGTTTACACTCGGTGGTGCAATGATGATGCTCGAGCTGCTGCTATTCTCACTGCGACCGTCCTTCCTCAGTTTGCTTCGAAGTTCATGGGACTTGGCACAGTTCAACACTATCAGCCATCTGGTGATGCTCTCTACCTATCTATGGTGCGTCAGGAGCACGCACTCCAGCAAGGTGATTCCTCTGTTGATGAGTTCTACTCCCAGTGCTCTGCCATCTGGCGTCAGCTTAACTCTCTTCGAACAGTTGTTTGTGGAACTTGTCGTTGTTGTCAGACTACATGGTCCGATTTGGAGTTTCAGCGGGTTCATGAGTTCTTATCTCGTCTTCGCTCTGAGTTTGAGCCTCGACGTGCCCACCTGCTTGCTCGTGGCCGTGTTCCTATCTCGAAGGTGCTTGCTGAACTTCGTGCTGAGGAGACCCGCCTTCGCTCTGCTGGGTTACTTGTTGTTCCCTCGGTGTTGGCCGTACGAGCTCCTGTGTCATTTGCTCGTCTTACCGCTCCACCGTTCCTGCCCACTCCTTTAGCAGGGGGGGTGACTCGCCATCCTTATGATGAGAAGGGTCCGTCACATCATGACACCTTCTATGGTTACTGCTCACGATCAGGTCACCCAGAGTCTGATTGTCGCCAGAAGAAGCGAGATCAGAGGCGCTCCTCTTCCAGCGGGACTCCAGGGTCTTCCTTGGCTCCGTCACTCACTGACCAGGACATTGTACGCCTCAAGCGTCTACTTGCTTCCTCCGACTCCTCGTCGACTGGTTCAGCTGCTGCTGTGACTGCATCCACTTCTCCACCACCGCAGGCATCTACATAGTCAGGTACATCTTCGTGGGTTCTGGATTCTGGAGCCTCTTTTCATATGTCTTCTGATTCTTCCGTGTTGTCTTCTCTCCGACCTCTTGATTCGCATGTTAATATTCTTACCGCCGATGGCACACCTCTTCCTATTGCTAGTCGTGGTATTCTTTCCACTCCATCTTTTTCTATTTTTAGTGTTTCACATGTTTCTCGCCTTACCATGAATCTTTTTTCCGCTGTCCAATTTACTGATTCTGGTTGTCGTGTCATTCTTGATACCGACTCTTGCTCCATTCAGGATCGTCGCACCAAGGCTTTGGTTGGTGCTGGCCCCCGGCGGCGTGAGTCAGAGGGCCTTTGGGAGGTTGACTGGCTTTGTGTTCCTTCCGCTGCCACCACTTCTGCCAGCTCTCATGCCCTTGCTGCCTCTTCGTCTGCGTCCTTCCAGCAGTGGCATCATTGTCTTGGTCACATCTGTGGCTCTCGCTTGTCCTCTTTACTTCGTCAGGGCCTCTTAGGGTCTGTATCTGGAGATGTTCCTTTACATTGTAATGGTTGCATACTTGGCAAACAGACCCAGTTACCTTATCCTACCAATGAGTCGGTATCTCAGCGTCCTTTTGACTTAGTTCATTCTGATGTTTGGGGCCATGCTCCCTTTGATTCGAAAGGTGGTCATCGCTACTATGTTCTGTTTATTGATGATTTCTCTCGCTACACTTAGCTCTACTTCATGAAATCTCGTAGCGAGGTTCTCTCTATATACAAACGATTTGCTGCCATGGTTCACACCTAGTTTTCCACGCCCATTCGTACTTTTCGTGCTGACTCCGCTGGAGAGTATATCTCCCACCTGTTGCGTGGTTTTCTCATGGAACAGGGTACTCTTGCCCAGTTCTCATGTCCCGGTGCTCATGCTCAGAATGGCGTTGCCGAATGTAAGCATCATCATCTGCTTGAGACAGCTCGTGCGCTAATGATTGCCGCTTCTCTTCCACCCCACTTTTGGGCTGAGACTGTTTCTACATCCACCTATCTCATCAACATTCAGCCATCGACTGCTCTGCAGGGTGGTATTCCTATGGAGTGTCTCACAGGTCGCTCTCCTGACTAGTTAGCTCTTCGTATGTTTGGATGTGTGTGCTATGTTCTTCTTGCCCCCCGAGAATGCACCAAACTGACTGCTCAGTCGGTTGAGTGTGTTTTCCTTGGCTACAGTGATGAGCACAAGGGCTCTCGTTGTTGGGATCCTGTTGGTCGTCGCTTACCCATCTCGCGTGATGTGACTTTTGACGAGTCTCGTTCTTACTACCCACGTCCTTCTTCCTCGACCTTCTCTATGGATGATATTTCCTTTCTTCTCCTTCCCGATACACCCCGCTATGTGCCTCATGTTTCACCTTTTCCTCTAGCACCGCTCATTCACTCTCCTTCACCACCGACCCCCTCTTCCCCATCCTCCTCCTCCACCTCTCCATCGTCATCTCCAGTCCATCGCCTTCTCTCACCGTTCCCTCTTCACTATACTTGACGCCCTCGTCCTGAGGATGCTTCCCCCGATGCGCCTTCCACCTCTGGTGTGCCTCTCCTCATGCCTCTCCCGGTTCATAACCTCCGTTCTCGGCCTCGCCCCCCGCTTGATCGCTATTCACCTGATCGGTACGGTCTCTCTGTTAGTGCTGAGCCCACTTCCTATCGGACTGCCACGACTCAGCCTGAATGGCAGCTTGCGATGGTTGAAGAGCTTGCTGCCCTTGAGCGCTCTGACACATGGGATATGGTTTCTCTCCCTTCCGATGTTCGTCCCATCACTTGCAAGTGGGCCTACAAGATTAAGACTCGCTCCAATGGCTCCCTTAAGTGTTACAAAGCTCGTCTTGTGGCCCGTGGTTTTCAGCAGGAGCAGGGACGCGATTATGATGAGACATTCGCTCTTGTGGCCCACATGACCACTATCCGCACCCTCCTTGTTGTGGCTTCTGTTCTTCATTGGTCTATCTCTCAACTTGATGTCCAGAATGCCTTTCTCAATGGCGAGTTGCGTGAGGAGGTTTATGTGCAGCCACTACCGGGGTACTATGCTCTTGATGGTATGGTCTGTAGACTTCGTCGCTCCCTCTATGGTCTTAAACAGGCCCACATGCCTGGTTTGAGCGCTTCGCCTCTGTGGTGACTGCCGCCGGTTTCTTGCCTAGTGATCATGATCCCGTGTTGTTTGTTCACACGTCTCCTCGTGGTCGGACTCTTCTCCTTCTCTATGTTGATGACATGATCATTACTAGTGATGATTCTGACTACATTGCCTTTGTTAAGGCTCGCCTTCGCGACCAGTTCCTCATGACTGATCTTGGTCTACTTCGCTATTTTCTTGGGATTGAGATCTCCTCGACCTCTAATGGCTTCTACATCTTCCAAGAAAAATATATTCAGGATCTTCTTGATCGCGCTGCTCTCAGTGATGAGCGCACTATTGTGACTCCTATGGAGCTCAACGTTCAGCTTTGTGCCTCTGATGGTGATCTTCTTCTTAATCCCACTCGCTATCGTCACCTTGTTGGCAGCCTTGTCTATCTTGCTGTTACGCGTCCTCACATCTCCTATCCTGTCCACATCTTGAGTCAGTTTGTTTCAGCCCCCACCTCTGTCCACTATAGCCACCTCCTCCGTGTTCTACGATATCTTCGTGGCACGATCTCTCAGTGTCTTTTCTTTCCCCGCTACAGCTCTCTTGAGCTCCAGGCCTACTCTAATGCTATCTGGGATAGTGATCCCTCTGATCGGCGCTCGCTGTCTGCTTACTGTATCTTTCTTGGTGGCTCCCTTATTGCCTGGAAGACAAAGAAACAGACTGTAGTTTCTCGCTCGAGTACAGAGGCTGAGTTGCGAGCCATGGCTATGTTGACGGCTAAGGTGATCTGATTACGATGGTTACTTGAGGATTTTGGTGTGTCTGCTACTTCCTCGACTCTCTTACTGTCAGACAGTACCGGTGCTATCAGTATTGCACGTGACCCGGTGAAGCATGAGCTCACCAAGCACATCGGTTGGATGCCCACTTTTGTATGTGCTGCTGTGCAGGATCAGATTCTTGCTCTCCACTATGTGCCCTCTGAGTTACAGTTGGCGGACTTTTTCATGAAGGCACAGACTCGCGCAACATAGTTTTCTTCTCTCCAAACTCAGTGTTGTTGATCCACCATGAGTTTGAGGGGGGGTGTTAGATATGTATAGTCCCGTTTCGGTACATCCTCATTGTATAAGGGGTTTCTTGCACTTTGCCACACATGTATATGTATTGGCCTTTGGCCCCTCAGTAAAGTTAGTTGCTCACTCATCTAACACTATCGACAGGACTCTGAACTTTGGTAGCACATCATGATATATAGCATGAGCTTCTGATCAAATTAATACTGCATGTTACTACATGATATCTGCTATCCTGTAGGGGGTTAAATCGCCAAAATAAGTCAGCCAAGGCACTTTTTCAAAGCAGTATCGAACTACTGAAGTTAAGATCGAAGAGCTAAGAGCCGCAACTCTCAGTCAGCTGTCTTCCGGCCTATTTATATTCGGAAGACCTGTAGAGCCACATCTTTCCCTCGTACTCCCTCTGTCAGACACTTATTTTGGGAATATTTGCTACACACAACACCGACAGCGTACATTATCACAATTGCATAGAATACAATTCCATAAGTATCTACTGTTCAACCACCAGCATGTACTGTACAGATATACAATATGCCAGTACAAACTCGGGTGCATCAACTATTCAACCACCAGTACGTAGCTTTTACATGGCCTGTGAAGCAAGGTAGTAACCCACCCAGCACACACAAGCTACTTACTTACCAATTACCACGGACCAGGAAGCACATGCTTCGCTTATTCCAACGATACATAGAAGAGCTGCATCTTCATGAACCTGATGGTCCAAAGTGCTAATTCACTTCTCCCACCAGTGAAGGAAATCCTTGCGCCTGTTGATCTTCTTCTGCAACTGGAGAACGCCATACAGGAGAGCTTCAGCTGTTGGCGGGCACCCAGGGACGTAGATGTCCACGGGAACGATCCGGTCGCACCCACGCACGACGGAGTACGAGTAGTGGTAGTATCCACCGCCGTTGGCGCAGCTGCCCATCGAGATCACCCACCGAGGCTCTGGCATCTGGTCATAAACCCTATCGAGAGTAGATCAAACTCAGGATATCAGCTAGATCTAGATAAAGTAAAATTCCATATGTACAAAATGGTTATTTAAAATGAAAAAAAAGAACTCAATGACCCCTGCAAAAAGAACACAAGGTTTTAAGCTAATCTGTATTTTTGTGGCTCGGTTCTTGGGATATCTGAATTTATAAACCTTGATAAATTGAAATGAACAGTCATGTCTATGCCGTTTCAAGAAAATTGGCATCAACCAAAAGCAAGTCATACAGGACAAAAGAACCTTTCTGTTCCACTTACTACAGTAACCATACAATCAAGGCGCATATGTCACACTATGTTTGTGTTCCTTTCTTATTCCATAAAGGCAAATCGAAAATTCGAGATAGTATGTCGGGCAAAAATAAGTCTCTGTAATCTGGAAATAGACAAATTGGACTTCAAGGACTAGAACAGGTGCTACATCATGTTTAGAGAGCCACCAACCACAAGTGAAACAGCTTAGAAAAGAGTAATGACGTGCAGGAGTGCGATATTTTACTCGTAATTAAGGTTTGATCTTCTCGAATTAATTTGAAGTTACACAGGAGATACATATAAATGCAGGTCTCCCATTTCAGCAAGGAGGCGGTAGAGTGTAAATTACTCCCTCCATCCCATAATATAAGAGCATTTTTGTCACGACACTTATATTATGGGGCGGAGGGAGTAGTAAGCATGCACAGCTATCTGTATGAAAAAGTTCTCTCAGAGTTCTGTCCTAGCTAGGTTTCCACATGCAGAGTTCATAAGAGCTCACTGAATTGTAACAATACACGCAATGGTATGGCTGATTTCAGCATAAGCCTATTGTAGAGCAGACTGACATACAGGACAAACAAATAAGGGGCAATCTCTCTGATTAACTGAACAAATAACATGACAAGAGTATTAGCCTTCTTTCAACAAAAACAGAACACATTTTGTGATAGGCCATATTTGCAAAAAAAAAAAGTGATGTGCAGTCATGACGATCAGACCAACATGTACGTGCACAAATGCTCAGGATGCACAGCATATCGCACACGATTCATCGGGGAACATGACCTAAATCATGAGGAAACATTCGTGCGCAAAGCAAATTCGTAGGCTAGAAATGTTCGTCCCCTGCTTACGATGATCGAAGTGCATCAATCAAGAGAAGAAATGGGCAGACGGAGGTGACACGTAAATACGTACTTGCGGAGCGCGGGCGCCATCTTGTTGGTGAGCGTGCCGGCGACGATCATGCAGTCGGACTGGCGCGGCGAGGGGCGGAAGATGACGCCGAAGCGGTCGAAGTCGTAGCGGGCGGCGCCGGCGTGCATCATCTCCACGGCGCAGCAGGCGAGGCCGAACGTCATGGGCCAGATCGAGCCCCGCCGCGCCCAGTTCATCAGGCCGTCCACCTTGGACACCACGAACTCCGCGGCTTTGACATCGGCGCCGGCGCGGGCGCCCCGCCGCCGTACGGCGCTGGCGCCGTTGTTCCCGCTCCCGCCGCGCCGACGGTGGAGGAGTAGGCTCGCCGGCCGGCGGGGAGGAGCGCGAGCCGCGCCGTGCGGGGGAGGAGGAGCGCCATGGCGAACTGGGGATGGTCGCCGGAGACCGGAGACGCACGATGGTGGCCGGGGACAGGTGTGGGCTGTGGCTTCCCGAAGGTGGCGGGGGATGGCGTGGTACGCTGGAAAGGGTCGGCAAATGCGCAGAGCGGTGCGCGCCGCCTGAAGCCTTGTGCGGTTGGCCCTGGAGACACGTATACTTCTCTGTTTTTCCCCTCTGTTTTTAGAAATTGGACTATCTGTTTACAGTTAGATTATTACTCCCTCTGTCCCAAAATATAAGAACATTTTTGACACTAACTACAAACATTCTTATATTTTAGGACGGAGGAAGTATTTTGCAAAAAATACAATTAGATTTTTTAATATGACTGTAATCATTTTATGGAAAACTAGAACTTCGTTAGTATTTTTGACACAAAATGTCTAAAGTGAACAAAGTTCGTGGATTTTACAAAGAGCTCATAAATATGAACAGGGACTCGTAGCTCTGTTAAGAAATTCATGATAAAGGAAATTTTAAGTTAGAATGGAAGAAATGTAAATATGATTTAAACCAAGGACTTGTAAAAAAGGAAAAATCATAAATATTTCGTGATTTTTTTTAAACCAGGTTAACTAACACGTAAGTTATCACATGGCACATGTGATAAGCAATTCAAACTATTTAAAAACAAAATAAAAAGACACACAAGTTACGAACAACAAGGAAACATCACTAGCACGGTTTTAGGTTCATTTATGATATGCCTTCACTTGACAAGTACTTACCAGTGTTACTAACACCGTACTGGAAATTTGACCATAAAGAGTCAAGCCATTAGCAATATAACTAGCACCGAGTTTGAGATTTAGCTCGGTTAAGAGATAGTAAATTTCAAAAAAAAAACATAAGTGACTGTAAACACCAGCAAAATTCAACCATGATGAATAGAACATCTGGGACACATGAATTTCTAGAAAGGTCTAGAACTAAATCAAAAGGTACCAAAGAAAATAGTAAGCCACCAAGAACTCTAAAATATGAAAGAGAAAACAAGTAATTTCAGAACGATTTAAGGTCAGCTCATCATGAACAAATTGAAGTAACCATACATCAGTGTAAGCATGCACCCATTTCCTAGTCATAATAAATACTCACATAATCATCGATATTCACAACTAAAGCATTTTCCGACCTTAGGCGACCAACCCATCCCCGACATAATTTAGATAACCCCAAGTAATCAAGGTAAAACCTTTTTGCTTGAAAGATATCATGAACAAAATTTTGAGTAAACAAGACTTGTGATCGATCCTTATTGTGTTGATTGATGTTTGGTTTAGAAAATTTAGAACAGTAAAACTGGGCACCATAGGATCTCTCTCACACCATTAGCCTCCAGAGCCGCTCGATTTCAGGTTTTAGTTGTCGTTGGCCTTTAGATGCACATGGATTTTCTTGAACGCTACCGGCCAGGAACTTCCTAACCGTCAACTGCCTCTAGCACAAGTTTCCGGCGCGTGGGCATTTGGATGCGAACGCTTAAGCAAAATTTTCCCTACCCAGGCCTAATATCCTAAAGGCAGCTATTTCCGTATCCTTTGGATGTTCTTTAAATGATTTTTTTCGCTACTTTTGCATCTCTTTTTCTTTGGCTTTCTTCCTTTTTTTTATTTTGCCATTTTTTCATTTGATTTTCTTCATTTATTTTCATACCTCAGTTTTTACCGGTTTCTTCAGTTTTTATCTGTATTTTTATTATTTTTAGTCTTTTTTCATCCACATTGTATTCTTTGTATACCTCAGGAACATTATTTTATACACATTTAAATTTTTTAAAATACAAATATATTTTTTAAACATATTGTTTATGTCTAATTTTTTCATACACATTATACATTTTTGCATACATCTAAAACATCTTTATATGTGTTTAATATTTTTAAAATACTTATATGATACCAAACATTATTCAGATACACAATGCGAACACTTTTCTTACATTGGATAAATTTTTTTAGTGTCACCAATATTTTGTTTGGAATGTGTGAACATGTTTTTAAATGTAACATACGATTTCTTTTTGGATTGTAAAAAACATTGTTTTTCACAATTACACAAACTTTCCTTTTACATTGTACAACATTTTTTTTGGAAAATGTATGTATAATTTTTAAATGCATGATCATTTTCTAAATGTCGCATACAAACATTTTCTAAAAGTTAGGCCATCAATTTTTTACACTGCATTTATATTTTCTAAATGTGCGGTGAACACTTACAAAAAAAACTAACTAAAACGTTTTTTCTTAGTATATGTACTTGTTATTTTCAAAATGTAAACGAAAGTTCCATTAAAAAGTACTCCCTCTGGTCCTTTTTACTCTGCATATTAGGTTTGGCTGAAGTCAATCTTATCCAACTTTGACCAAGTTTATACAAAAAAAATATTAACATTCACATAACAACACATTTATTATTAGATCCATCTCAGAATATATTTTCATATTATATTTATTAGATGTTATAGATGTTAATATTTTATAATATAAATTTGGTCAAACTTAGCAAACTTTGACTTCAAATAAAGCTAATGTACGGAGTAAAAAGGACCAGAGGAAGTACAAACAAAAGTAAAAAAATGTGACGTCACCTTGACGAGACCACATGGTTACTGGGTTGGCCCACTACCAGCTCCCTGCAGACGACTGCAGGCCTTCTTTCTCGCATAAAGTAACACATAGACTCGCCCCATATAGACCATGTAATTCTTTCCTTCTTTTTTTTGAGGGGTAAAGAGAGCTCTTTCATTCATTCATAGCAAAATTACAATCATTCTGAATTACATGAAAGATTTCCAGTGGCACGTTGTCCAGCATAAAAAAAATCTCCATGCATTCTAGCATGGGCTGCCAACTCATGTGCGGCCACGTTGCACTCTCTTCTAACTTTACTAACCTTGCACAAACTGAATTCACGCATACACAGCTTTGCTTCCTCATAAGTAGTCCACCACTTTGCATTGTTCCTTTCTTTTGCATTTACAGCCGCGACAACTGCGGCACAGTCCGATTCCACCTGCACATGTTCCTTGTTTAAATCCCTTAAACACATAAGACCAATCAGCAGTGCATTAGCTTCAGCTTCCTCTGCATCAGCACAAGAATGAAGCTGACGGCCTACAGAGAAGACAACTGCTCCGGTGCTGTCCCTGGCGACTGCCCCTGCCCATGCTGCATTCAAAGCTGAAATAAAGGAAGCATCAATGTTAAGCTTAATGCAATCACCTTGTGGTCTGGACCAGCGGATGGTCGGCTTCAATTCCTGAGCAGTGGGCGATTGCATTTGTACATCGTACAGAGGTTTTTTCCCTTTCACATCACCTCTACTTTGACTGTTTGAATTCAGAGTTTTCCAATAATTCTTCAGGAATAGGACTGAGTCAGACACCTTTGCTTTTCCTTTGTCATGCACAATGTCGTCCCTAAGATGCCAGGAACGCCATAAAACCAAGAGCAGCTTTTCTCGCATGTCTCCAGAACAAAGACTGAGAGCATGAAGTAGCCAGTCCGGGTCCCGAGTAACAAGCAGAGTTTCACTTGGTAAGGTCCAGTGCTCTCTCATTTCCTCCCGGAGAGCTGTAGCTTTGGTACATTTCAGAACAGCGTGTTGGGCATCCTCCGTCTCTCTGCCACATATATTACATGTGCTATTAACTTCAAGTGTTCTCTTCCTTTTGTTCTCTTTTGTGGGGAGTGAGTCAGTGGCGATTCTCCAGGCCACAATACGGATTTTGTGAGGGACATGCGCTTTCCAGATCAAATTCCAAAGATTTTCCCTTCCAGTGCTTGCATTACTTGATGATCCGGCTGTTGTTTCCTGCTGCTTCAAAAACATTCCCAACTTATAGGCACTCCTTACCGTGAACATACCATTTTTCTCATAGTTCCACGCAAGGTGATCCATTGTTTCGTTGACTGGGAGATTTATCTTGCAGATTTCCTCAGCGTCAAAGCTATGGAATAGCTGTTCAATAAGGGGAATATTCCATTCTCTTGTTTGCGGCAAAATTAATTGACTAACCCATCTGAAACGGCTGCGACTTTTGAGTGATTTAACCATGAGTCCTGATTGCCTTGGGATCCAATTATCTCTGAGAAATTGGATGCTTTTTCCATCGCCAACTCTCCACACAACACCTTTCTTTAATAGTTCAAGTCCGAACTCTATCCCTCTCCACACAGGTGATGCATCAGACGCAAAAACCGTGTCTAACAAATTTCCTTTCGGAAAATATTTTGATTTCAATAGCCTAGCACACAAGCTATCTGGCCGCTGGATTAAACGCCACGCTTGCTTAGCAAGGAGGGCCTGGTTAAACACCTGCATATCACGGAGACCCAGACCACCTTGACTCTTTGGCTGTGTCATTTTCTCCCATGACATCCAGTGGACCTTTCTCTGATTTTCCTCATCTCCCCACCAAAAGTCCCGGATCAGTTTCTCATATTGCTCGCAAAAAGCTACACTCATTTTAAACATACTCATGGTATAGGATGGCAGAGATTGAATCACAGACTTTATCAGTATGTCTTTAGAACCATGGGACATGAATCGTTCAAGCCAATTAGTGAGTCTCTTCGTGAATCGTTCAAGGAATGGGCTGAAATTGAGATATCTTCATGCGCCCTTCAGGTGTAGGCAAGCCTAAATACTTTTCATCAAAAGTAGCAGAGTCGACTTCCAGAATTAGCTTAACATCCTCTTGGGTAAGAGCAGGGCAAGCAGTACTAAACAACATGGAACATTTACTTGGGCTTAACAGTTGGCCCGTTCCTCGCTGGAATTTTTTAAGGGCGATCTTGACATTCCTTGCTTCTTCACTATCAGCCTTGAAGAATAAAAGGCTATCATCTGCAAAGAGAAGATGTGAGATACCTGGGCTCCCCCTTGCCACTTTTAAGGGAGTGATCTTTCCAACAGCACACTCGGCCTCCAAAGCACGAGATAGACCTTCAGCCACAAACAAGAAGAGATACGGGCTTAGCGGATCACCCTGACGAAGACCCCTTGTCGGTTGGAAGGATTCCAAAATTTCTCCATTAAGCTTCACAGCGTATCTCACGGATCGAACACAGGTCATAACCCATTTTTTCCACTTCTGACAAAAGCCAAATCTAGTCAAAGCTCCTTCCAAAAAGTTCCACTCCACTCGATCATATGCTTTCGACAAATCAAGCTTATAGGCACAGTGGTTGTCGGTTGCATTTTTTGTATGTTGGATCTTGTGAAAGCACTCAAAGGCAATGTATGCATTATCTGTGATGAGTCTCCCAGGTATAAACGCACTCTGTGCTTCAGGCACCAACTCATCGAGAAAAGGCCGAAGGCGGTTAACAAGGCATTTAGAGATCACTTTATATATGACGTTGCATAAACTTATCGGGCGGAAGTCTTTCAAGCTTTCGGGTGCATTACCTTTGGGGATAAGGACAATCACAGTGTCGTTTATTCCTTCTGGCATGATTCCATCGTCAAAGAATTTTTTCACTGCGCTGATCACATCTCCTCGAAGTTCAGCCCAATTCCTCTGGAAGAAACGAGCATGGAACCCATCAATGCCAGGAGCCTTTAGAGGGCCAATTTGAAAAAGCGCATCGCTGATTTCTTCATCCGTAAATGCCATTCTTAGATCGGATCCAAACACCACCATAATTTTGTAGTCTAGCCTGGTGTCATTTAAATAAATAAACACAGCCCAGCTCTTATGCCCTTCCCCAACACACTCACAAGAAGAGAAAGCTCATCACATGTACAATACGACAAATCAGCTCAAAAAATTACTGAGAGATATACATATTATTAGTTAATGCCAATTTAAACAAAGAAAAAACCCTTATGTATATTTGCACCAATCCCTAACATTACGGTGTAAAATGCAGGAATGTGTGTCATCAACGATCTAGTGGTATTTATAAGTGAGAGCAGGGAACCATCAATTTTGCTTAACTCATCATGGTGTTAGGCATCTTTTTTTACATCAACTCATATCAGAGTGAGTTGGCGCCCATACATGTACATACAGAGAGACTAGATCTAGGTTTAACTGTTCTAAGAAACAGGGGATATATTAGAGTAGTTTCATGTAATCATGCCTAAATAATAAATGGAGAGAAAGGTTAGAGACCTTAGTAATCAGATAATAATCATGGTCAGAGAAAGAGGAAAATGATACACGTACAAACTGTTTCCCCATTGATGTGAATACACGTACAAACTGAGAAGATATGAACTAGTTAATGATGGCATAGAACTGATGTCATGACTCTTATGTAGATAAATGCTTTGTTGCATGCTGAAGTCGGACGTCATGCATGTAGAATTGATGTAGTTCAGGAAGAAACGGACACACAAAAGTGTAACTTCTTCTTGTCACACCATCTAATTTGACCATGAGAGGGCCCTTTATATGTCCGTCTACATCTTTGTCTATCGACAATGTGGGACTAAACTCACATATGTCTTCCACTCCTTTAACTCTTCACATTTTCTAAAATTAATTGGGCTAAGGCTCATGTACTCTGGTCCTGGCTTTTTCTCAGCATATACATCAAACACACTCTGCATGTGTTTCTGATCCCTCTCATTTCTATCGACAAAAGTCTGAACTTGAATGATCTTCTCTCAGCTCACCCATATCTTTTATTTAGGCTAGTTTTCCCTTCTATAGACGGGTATTGAGGGAAAGCATGGCCACATACTCACATATCATGAACTAGGTTGAGAACTGGCATGGTGAAAAGAAAGCTCCATACTCATATATTGTGACCTTCTGAATAAATTAATACTACATCTATAACATGAGACCTACTGTCCTGCAAGGTTACCCCACCCAACAGATATATATTAAGGTTACATCCTCATGTATCATGAGCTTCTAGGCAAATTAGTGCTACATGTTATAACTGCTATCCAGTAAGGCCACCTCACCTAATATACCATGAACACATATTAATGTTATATGTGTGCACCAGTGCATGCTAAAGTAGGCAAACTTTAATTATAGTTTTTAGTGGCGCTTCATTGATTCTCAAGTAGTTTGCTAAGCAATTTCATATCACCACAGTAAAGATCGAAGATCATATCAGTTAGAACTCTAGATTAGTGGTCTTTAACCTATTTGTTAAACAAACCTCGAATGTATGCAACTTCACAATTGCATAGAGTGCATATCAGTTCCATCACATGTTCAGTACATAGATACAATACCCGTACATATTGGGGTACACCAAAAGCATCAATTGTTCAACCACCGATACATATCTTATTCATGGCATGTGAAGCAAGGTAGGCACCCAAGAAACACCGGTTACTTACCAATTACCTTGGCAAGTTTCCTGACCAGGAAGCACATGCATATCTTATTTAATTTCACCAAGCATAAAAGAGAAAGAAAGAAAGAGCACAAAATCACATAGATGCGTCGAAGAAATGCAAGAACACAGTGATCCAAAGTGGTGATTCGCTTCTCCTATTGGTGAATGAAATCTCTATGCCTATTGATGTTCGATTGCAACTGAAGACACCCAAAAATAGAGCTTCAATGGTTGGACGGCACCCGTGGACGTAGATGTTCACATGAACAATTAAGTCACACTACACACAACAGAGTATGTGGTAGTATCCACCACCGTTGGCACAACTACCTATTGAGATCACCCATGCATCAAGGCATTTGGTAATAAAACCTACCAAGAGTATAGATGAAGCTCAAAATGTTAGGGGCAGTAGTGTGTAAATCAGTTAGCATACACATCATGTGTTATTACACGATTACTGCCACAATGATCGTCTGGTTTAGTCATCTTCCTTGTGTTCTTCAAACCATTGTTTCATCTTGTGGCCTCGTTTTCAATGGTGCTCCACCACCAAATACCTTTGGATTTTTTTTACTTTTATAAAATCAAACAATACTAATTCTTGGCCCCACCTAAGATGGTAATGACCGATAACATGAGGGATACGGCAACCTAGTCACTACATAAAAGCAGAGAATTAAGAGAGAAAATGATTAGAAACAAGGAAATGCTGACAAAGGTCAAATGAAATATTATGAAAAGTTTAAAACAAAAAAATTACCATAAAATTAATGATAAATATTTCTAATTCAGAATAAAGGATTGAAGAATATAATTTTAACACAGAACTGTTAAAATGGAAAATCCTAAATATTTCAAAATAAAATGAAAAATCAGGTTAACTTGCATATAAGTTAGAAACAACAAAGGAAAACATAATGTGTGTTTTTATGTGCGAATTTTCACAGTTTTTTTCTTGGATCCTTGATTTCTTCATAATATGTGTGACTTTGTTTCATATTTTGAAGAAAACTAGTAATATACGCCCTCTGTAAAGAAATATAAGAGCATTTAGATCACTATTTATATTTCTTTATAAAGAAAGTATCAATTTATCAATCTCCACCTTTTTAGTAACTTTTCCAAAGAACTAATTGTATAAATAGATTGATTCTCATTCTAGTTTTTGTGGGTTTGTGGGTGTTTTTATTTTCGGATTTTACATTTCCCTCCTGATCTTTCCGGGTTTTTTTACTTATTGATTAAGTTGACTGAAAATAGATATAAAATCGTCCAATCTTGAAAGTGGAGCCTGCAAATTAAATGAGTGATGCTGGACTTAAGCGACCAAATCTAAAATCAACTAATTAATAACCAGACATACACTTGTACCTTATCCTTATGAGGTTTCATTACTACAGCAGTCACGCGGCCAAATTACAAATATAACCAAGCAACGACAGAAGTACGTACTGAAGTAATGCCACAAGTTACTACTCGGCGGGCGTGCATCCGTCCACGGTCCACCGTATGTACCACATCGATCGGTACACGATGAATGGCACCGTGCATATGAATATCCGTGTAGCTAGGGGTTGGCCTGCGGCATCGACCCGCAGTTGGTGTAGTAGGCGTGTGCCCTGCCTTGTTGCACGGGATCTGGTTGCCCTAGCTGATGTGCTCGGCGTTGGCGGTCGGCTTCCGGACCAGCTCCTGTTCCTCCGCCGCGCACAGCGCGCGCCAGCGCCGTCGCCCCGTCGCAGCTGCTACGCTGGCGCACAGCGGCTGGCAGCAGGCCACCACGACCAGTAGGAACAACGGTGCTCACGGCGATGCCTGCTGCTACAGGGCGAGGCGCCATGGATTGATGTCAAACGTCCTGGATATATGCTTCTTTCTGTGAACTGTATTACACCAGCCCAGTACTGCAATCTACTCCCTTTGTTCCTGAATTAAACTATCAAAGCATCTTATATTTAAGAGCTGAGGTAGTAGCTACGAATGATCAAAACAGATCGACTCACCCGGTGGATTTATGTAGGCCGGACGGGTGAGAAACAGTAATGCATGGCGGTGTGAGAAGAGATCTCGAGTAAGCCAATTAATGGTGGCACGGGCGTGCATGATCTGTTTGGCACCCTCGCTCGCTAGTCAGCCGGAGCCAACAACCACACTGATGTAGAGGGGAGCTAGCCCCCGTCAAGGCCGGTCCTGACATTTTGGGGGCCCGGGGCGAAAGTAAAACCGAAGACCCTTGATTTCAAAATGTCTATGTACATTTAGGTAATTTTACAAGCACAACTTGGATTCTCCTTTTAATATAAACTCCAAAGCACTCATATACAAATTTCTAGCCTATAAATATTGATCGAGTCTACCAAATAAAGAAAAGAAGCAAATCAGGATGTTCAACAGGAAGTTATCTACCTGTTTCATCTTGTAATCAAAAACTGGTTACGCCTGAAAAATAGACTAGTTCTTGCAAAATAGAAATCTCATAAAATTTGCTAAAAATATATATACTGAACTTTGAAAGTACTTGTCCATCAACAGTGACCTTGTGATACCTCAACAACAATTAATCCAAACTAAACAAATTGGGTTCGATGGGAATGAAATCCATAAACATTACAAATTTGATTGTTGTGTCGTCTCAAAATTAAGCACAAATAATGTGGTTTTCAAAGGACTAATCCGATCCAATTATCTGATTATCAAAAACAAATCTCGGCATCAACTTTAATTAACAAGAAACAAATTTAGGGAAGGGACTACCAGAAAGGTTACCTTCGAGCTGTAGAACATGGATTTAAAATTGTTTTCTGATTGATTGTATGCAGCACTCATCTGCTCTTGTCACTTGTTCCTGGCTGCTGCTGTGCATGTAGGTGATATTGTGATAAGGCGAAGCGAAGGCGCGACGTGACGATCAGGTGATGGCAAGGGTGCTCAGCGCGAGGGAAAATTCATCCATCGGCGCGCTGCTTGCATTTTTCTTGCCAAGAGATCTGATCTGATCTTTTTTTAGGGAAAGATCTGATCTAATCTAATCTGATCGATCAACCATACTGCATGTGTTTTTCTTTCCGAGATATCACAGATCGTGCGTGTATCACGTCTTAGATAGCCCAGCAACCAACTTGGGCCAGATCAGAATTTTTCTGTACATGTAATAGGCCTGAAGCCTTGCTACTCTGGGCTACTAACGTACGTACGTACCTGCTGAGAGGGGGCCCCTGGAATTGGGGGGCCCGGGGCGGCCGCCCCCTCTGCCCCCCCCCCCCCCCCCCTCAGGGCCGGCCCTGGCCCCCATTGTGTCACCCCGGCATGCATGTTCGGTTTGCCCTTTCTTTTACAAGCCATGTATTTTTTTTTTACATCCATTTTCTCGCTCCTTGAACATTTGCATCTGTCACCTTGGGGGTTGGGACATTGAGGCTGGTCATAGTGGGGTAACTTATACTAGTGTCATGCATATGACATTAGTCTGGCCTAATCTCAAGATCGTTGCATATCTGGAAGATTAAGGTTCCCTTGCGGATAATTTTTTTATGTGGTTTGTCCACAAGCAAGTTATTATCACCAAGGACAACCTAATTAAGAGGCGTTGGATAGGTAGTTCACGTTGTTGTTTTTGTGATCATGATGAAATAATACAACATTTATTCATTGAATGCCCAATAGCCAAATTGCTTTGGAGAACGATTCATATAGCCTTCAACATTAATCCTTTAGTTGACATTGACTCGTTGTTTGGAACGTGGTTAGCTGGGGTTGAACATACTATTGCGGCTCACATTCGGATTGGAATATGTGCGCTTTTGTGGGATATATGGAACTGTCAGAATGATTTTATTTTTCACAGACAATACAATTTAAATTTCTTGCAGGTTATCTTCAGAGCTACTGCTTGGATCCGTACGTGGTCCTTACTCACTCCTATGAACTCCAGAGAGCCTTTGGTTACTGGGTGCAACCAATGAGAGATGGTAGCACGGGCTATATTCAACCGGTTCAGATGGCGGTCGCATAGCAGGATAGGACTCTAGGAGTCATATCATACATATTGCCGTACCGGTTGTGTTTCTCAGCGTGTACTTTTTTCTTTTTTATTACCTTTGCTCCGGTTTGCGAGCTGTAATAATCTTATGACTTTGTGCTACTCTGCGAACTTTTAATAAGATGGCTGCATGCATCATTATGATGCAGAGGCCGGGGGTAAACCTCCATTTCCAAAAAAAATGACATTAGTCTAACTTACTACTTTCATAATGCAAAATAACATAATAGTAGTGTCATAGATGGATTCATTTATTAGCTTGTAGACCCATCCTTTCTCAGGAAGCGCTATGTTACAGTACATATTATGTTATTCTAAACACCTTTGGGTTGGGGTGCACCGTTGATGCGCCTCCTGAGCGGAAGCTCTGCGGTGCCAGGTAGGTGTCGCCCATTTCAGTTTCTTTTTTAGGCCTTCTTTAGTTTAGAGGAATCTTGTAGGAATTTCATAGGATAGGATTTCTATAGAAAAAATTCCTTTAGAGCTCTTTGGTTTGTAGGAATGGAATCCTATTCCTATGGAGGAATTCTTCCTATCCTCCACATTTCATAGGAAAATAAACATTAGCCTAGACTCAATGGAAAAAAATCCTATGATATGAATCAAAGGGCATCTCCTCTTCTATTCCTACTCATAGGATTTGAGATACATGTCATCTCATTTCCTATGACTTTCCTATTCCTATGATTTTTCTATCCTATGAACCAAAGGAGGCAAGGGAGGTGCCCATCAGAGTCCAATATAATTGAAGTCACTGAGGGATACAAAGGTGACAAGTTTTGGTGAAAAGTCTCACATAGATTTGAGAGGGCAAATTGCCAAAGTTCAACGAAAGAAAAGGTTCAAGATGAAATCCCGTTATCTAAGCCAGGTCAACGAGACTTTTCACTTAAAATCCTTGAATCCTAGGAAACACAAAGAAAAATATATATTCATATTGTCCTGAAATTAAGTCTGAATGATCTGATACAAGTAGGGGTTTTGAGGGGGCTTTTTGAGTCGCATGGATTTTAACAGTTTTCACGGGATGCAGTTGAAATCCTGCAGAAGACCCCTGTTCAAGCTACAATTAAGCGTGCCACGTTAAATTAAAGATACGATCCCAGATCGGGTGAAACAGGAGACAGATAAAAAAATGTACGTGATCTCCTCTCCTGCTAGATCTACAGTACTATCATGGTCATCTGCCACCAAATTCAAGAGCCCATATACATAGCAGAGCTCTAGAGGTCGCAGCAAATTGAACACACCGGGCCTGAAAAGGGGGTCGTACGACTCGTACCTACCTCTAGAGATTAGGGTAGGAAATACACGCATCAAAGATTGTTGCAAAGATCGATAGGATGGTGTGTATACACTAGGCTGTAGGACGTATGTGCAAGATAACTGCGGTGATGTTGGTTTGGTTTTTGAGCTCCTTTCTACCGTTGCTGGTTACTGAAAACTATGTTGATCCCATCAGCATGCATGTGCTTGATGAGAAATTTGAAGCCCAGATCCGGGTGTCTGCCTTGGGCGCTGACGACGGCGATACCCGAGGGTGTCGCGTTTTTTCTGAAGACGTAGTCATGGTTCTTCTCTTCGTGTCAGTGCTTCGGGTGAAGACTTTTGTCCCGTGTGGACTCGGCAACGGCGACACTCTGCATCGTTTTCTCTCTTGGAAGCGTTGTCGTGGAGGTTAGGTGTGCTAGTCGTAACGTGGGGTGTGTTTAGTTCTTTCGGTGATCTTTGTCAGTAGCGTAGTTGCGTGCGTATTGTGTATGCCGTTTATCTCAGGATCGGCTTTATAAGAGGGCGACTTTATCATCTTGTATCGTTCGACTGTGTAATTCTTTCGATGTTGCTTTATTTATAAAGTGAAATGAAAGCCTGTTTCGAGAAAATAAGTAACGAATTGTTGTATGTAGATGTTTACAAACAGGGTGGACATGAAGCACGAAGCATCGCGAGTTTAACGACTGTTCGTTCAGTTGCTTGTTTCAACTTATAGAGTCCGTAACTGAGCTAACGTTCTTAAGAACATCTCCAACAACCGCGTTATATAAGCGTCACGCTAAAAAATCGGTGTTTTTTTATGCGCGCTATCGCTTCGGGCACTCCAGCGGAGGCGCAAAAATCGCGCGCGCGCGGCATATCTAGTTCAGTGCACGGGTCGAAACGCCATCCCGCGCCGTTTATTTGCTGCGCCCGCTCCCGCGCGCTGGACTCTCGAGCGCTCGCTCGCAACTTCACCTACCCCATCCATCCGTGGCGCCGCCGCTGTCGTGGATCTAAGACCGACAGTAGAATGGGGGGTAAGTATGAGGAGGCAAGATCCTAGATATGGAGGAGTTGTACGCACGAGTTTTACGAGTTCAGGCCCTTCTCGGAGGAAGTAACAGCCCTACGTCTTGGTGCTCTGAGGCGGTCGACTGGATTATATGTGTGTGTGAGTTTATAAAAAGATGTGAACCCTTGTCCCAGAGGAGGGGGTGGCTTATATAGAGTGCGCCAGGACCCCAGCTCCCCTTCGTTACACAGGGTTCAATGCTCATAAAGAAAAGGTGTTACTGGTAACGTCTACAGTAAAGAGTCATAAATACTCATAATGTTATGGTTTAAATCCTGACTGTTGCAGAATGGAAGGTTCCTCATCTTCTGGTGGTCGAGTGTCTTCAAGGTGGTCGAGTGAGTGCATCTCCACGGTCGAGTGGATGACGCTTTCTCTTCGACTGCTTCTGATTCTTTGCAGAGATGTTGTTGGGGAGGGTATGCTGGACAGGTCTGTGACCGTACCCTAGGTACATAGCTTCATCATTAGCCCCCGAATAGATCAGGGTTTGAGTGAGGAAGGGGTTGAGAACACTTACGACCCACTCTTTGTGCTATGAATATGCCTTGTCCTGAAATGGTGAGTTGAGGTGACGACGTCGACTCCTTTCTCAATCGCCTTGGTCCATTCTTGGTTGTTGTCGAGTGAACTTTCATGGTAGAATTCCGAATGATGATGTAGAGGGTGTTTGTCTTCAGTCTGACAGGTTGTTCTGCTCTCCGCGGATCTCGCGGGATTCAAATTTTGGGAAGTGCGCCAGACGGGCGGAACCGAGGTTATCGGGACGGATTAGACAAGTCTCCTCGATCCCCGCGCCACCTTTTTCGCCACGTACTGCGCGCGCGACTGTTGCGGGATTTGTTTAGATCGCTTGGGTCCACCAGTCAGCCACTCGGTGAAAGGCCTTATAAAAGGTCCCGGGCCAGGCCTCTGCTCCGCGTGCTTCCATTCTCTCTTCTCTTTCCCCCGATCTCTCCGCCACTCTCGCTTCTGCTTCGTCGTCGGACCTCTCTTCGAGCTCGATCCATCACCATGGGGAAGGAGAAGATGGCGGCGCTGGAACACGCGAAGAAAGCGTCCGCGAAGGCGAAGGGCAAGCAGACTAGCCGAGGCGGATCCTCGTTGAGGTCCGGCCTACCGGCGGGCTGGATCCAGGGCGACTGGATCCGCTCGGCAATCACGTAGGACGACCTCGACGGCCTGGTAGAGGGGGGATTGATCCCTCACAAGTCGGCTCCGCTCCCGGGGGACGAAACCGAGCCGCAGCCTAGAGAGGGTGGGTGTGTCCTCCTCGCAACCCACATAGATCGCGGATTCTCACTGCCCCCACCCTTTCTTCCGGGGTTTTTTGAACTTCTTTGGGGCTCAGCTCCACCATTTCACTCCGAACACCATAGTCTATCTGGCCGCTTTCGTGTCCATGTGCAAAAACTTCTTGGGCTGTCGACCGCACTGGGGGATTTTCAAACACATCTTCACTTGTCGTTCCCAGTCGGTCAAAAAGGCCAAGTCGAGTGACGAGAGGACGTGGGTGATCCAGATGTGCGGTGGTCTGGGGATCCAGATGAGGAGCAAGAGTACTTTCCCAGCCATGATCCTTCCTGACTCGGTCCGAGGCTGGCAGTCGACTTGGTTCTACTGCAAGGATCAGCCAACCCCTGGCCAGTCGACTGGACTTCCTCCTTTCTCCTTGGCTCGAGTGGAGAAGCCTGCTCCACTGAAGGTAGTTCCAGAAGAGAAGGCGCAGGTCAAGGTGCTGGTTGAACGGGTCATCTAGCTTGTCCGCGATGGAGTGACCGGGATGGATCTGCTGGAGGTCTTTCTCGGTCGACGCATCCAACCTCTTCAGGCGCGCGATCATCCGATGTGGATGTACTCTGGGCTCGAGGATACCACTCGGATCCACCCGGAGGAGGTCAGCGAGGATATCTTGGAGAACTGGTTGAGGGGAATCACTGGCAACAAAGACAACCCTCGGGGGTCCAGGAGGGTGATTCCATTCGACAACTCGCACCAGATGGAGCAAGTATATTTCTGTTTTATCAAGTATCTTTCGATTCACCATGTGATGTCCCGTTCGTGGTCGAGTGAATTTCCTTTGATTGTTATCCTTTCAGGCCCTCATTTAAATGTACTCGATGCCCAACGGAGTGCAGGACCCAGGCGCTGAGGAAGAAGGGAGCGTGGGCGAGAGCGGCGAGGAGCATTCGGAAGCCGAGGAGGACGAGGAGAGCGAGGAATCGACTGATGAGGAAGAAGTCGACTCGCCTCCTCGCAGGGAGAGGAGGTCCAAGCACACTCATGACCCGGCAAGCGCTCCGGACTTGGTGGCTGCGCCAATCGGGCAGTCCTCGAAGCGCCCCAGGACGTCTTCCCCGACGCCGACTGAGAAGGCTCCAAAGCAATCTAAGGTCGCGCCGCCCCCAACGCCGAAAGTGCCGAAAGCCATCTCCTCCAAACTGCCAAAAGCTTTGCCCAGGATCAAAGTGACCGTTCCTACTATCTCCGGGTAACCATCTGACTTGTCCTTCATGTGGATTCGATTAACTGGGTGTAACTGATTGAATGCGGGCCTTTGTAGTGCTGCTACGTCAGGGACCTCTTCATACTAGTACCGGGACGAGGAAATGGAGGATGCGGTAACCTCTAACCCAGGTATGAACTCTTGCGAATTCGATTCTTGATCCTTTTAGGGTCGAGTGGTTCACTTGGGGTCGAATGTTCTGTCTTGCAGCTCCACCCAACATCAGTGATCTTCCGGACGACGACAAAGATGTGGCTCCTAAGCCTAGGAAGAGCAAGAAGGTAACAACTGGCAGGGTGGCTCGGCAAGAACCGACTGCAATGCCTCCCGTCCGTCAAGCTGAAGACGTGAGCAGGGCCACTGTGACGTTTGCTGCACCCTTGCCGAGTGGGCATCCCACACGGTCGACCACGCCTGTGGTTCCTTCAACTATCCAACTCCACACCACGGAGCTTCAAGCAGCCGTACCTGGGTCGTCTGCACACTTTTTCACCAGCTACCCCGTCCCAAACAACCAGTCGGAAGCGGCTGCAGAAGCCATCCGACAGGCTGATATGATGATGGAGCGGGTGAAGATAGTGCACGAGAGCAGTCAGGCTGCCTACGACGCTAGTGCCGCCCTTCAGGGCAATGTCCAGGTGAGTAGACTTTCCGACTATTTTTGTTCTCGAAAAATCTTCTTCTGCACAATCTCCTGTTGTTCACGTTGAATTAGAGCACCCACTAGGTGTCGCTGTCGTTTTTGGTAGTTTCGCTCTTCCACTCGGTCTGGGCGAGTGGGACCAGAACTGGTGGGGGCACGCTAAGTGCACCCACTGGGTGTAGTCTCCGAGACCGCGGTCGACTGCTGGCAGTCGACTGTGGTCTGAGTTCTTCTTTCTTGACAGCGCAATTGTTCTTTCTCTCTTCTTTTTTTTTGCACTCGACTCCGGTGGGCCGGTCGAGTCGGATCAGAACTGGTGGGGGCACGCCAAGTGCACCCACTGGGTGTAGTCCCCGAGATCGCGGTCGACTGCTGGCAGTCGACTAGGGTCTGAACAGCTTGTTGCCAACTTCTTTAGGTTTTATTCACTCGGAAATGAACTGCCTTCGAACCTATCGATTGATCTGTCTCTTGCCTCCTGCAGAAGTCTTGTACTCTTATATCCAAGTTTTCCGAACTCGAAGAGAAGCAGAGGCAACTCAACTTAGACTTGGAATTGGCTCAGCAAAATCTGAAAAAAGCTCAAGACGAGGCCGCTGGTATGGAAGGTAACTGATTGTCGACTGAATTTCAATATATCTCTTTGATCTCTTCTTTGATTCGATTACTTCTTTGCAGAGAAAATGAAGTTGGCTCTGGAAAAGAAGGACTCGGACCTCGCCGCCACGCAAAAAGCAGCCCAAGACAAAACCGCTCCCGCAGACAAGAAGCTTGCTTCAGTCGGAATGCTTGAAGGAGAGGTGAATAGACTGAAATCTTGTCTTAATGAAGCTAACCGTGAAGTGACCATCCTAAAGAAGGACAAGATCGTCCTGAACGAAAAGTTGGAGTCTGCGATCCGCAAGAGGAATGACACAGAAGCTTATCTGAGGACCCTCGCCAAGAAGCTTTATCTCGTGCTGGAAGGTATTTCTTTTAATCCGACTGCGTTGATGCTTGCAATTGGGTCTTGCTCAGTTGATGGACTGACTTTTGGCTGCAGAACTCTGCCAAGACTTCGGCGAAGAAACTGGAAGGGTTGAGACGGGTCTGGACCCTATCGCTTCCCCAGTCTGCGACGAAACTGCGATGAACGTGCTCCGACTGGAGTCCCGTATCGCCAGCGCCACAAGCTACCTCGCACGCCTGAAGGAGGTTGTCTCTCGAATCGACTCGACGCTTTGGCCAGGGGCGATGCTTCAGAATGATCTGGAATCTCTGATGACTCGTCTGAACGAGATCCCTGACCGAGTGCAAGAATGGAAGAAATCCTCCACCCGGTGTGGTGCTGATGTGGCGCTGTCCTTGGTGCAATTCCATTGCAAGGAGGCTAGTGAAGACAAGCTGGCTGCGATCAAAGTTGCTAACACCAAAAAGCACGACTTCCAGTCCTTCATGGAGACTTTCATTGATGCCGCCACTCAGATCGCTGATGGGATCGATCTGGACTCATTCGTGGAGCCTGCCAGCCCTCCTCCGGCCGAGTGAACAATCTTATGAAACTTGGATACGCTTTAAATTTGCCTCGGAATGCCGAGTGGTTTCTGTAACCATTAAACTCCTTCGGTCTTGGTGCCCGAGTACTTTTGATTCGCTTCTTGGAACCTTTTAGGATTTATTTGAATTTGGTTTATCTCCGAATGTGCTTGTGTTTGCCTCCGGATGGACTTTGCTCACGTTGTATTTGTGCCACAGATCCGAAGGAGAAGGTTGCAGTCGACCTGCACCTTGTCGTCCTTGCGGATGGGGATGGAGCGGACGTTGTATTTGTGCCGCAGCTTCGAAGGAGAAGGTTGCAGTCGATGTGCACCTCATCGTCCTTGCAGATAGGGATGGAGCGGACATTGTATTTGTGCCGCAGCTCCGAAGGAGAAGGTTGCAGTCGACCTGCGCCTCGTCATCCTTGCGGATAGGGATGGAGCGGGCGTTGTATTTGTGCCGCAGCTCCGAAGGAGAAGGTTGCAGTCAACCTGCGCCTCGTCGTCCTTGTGGATAGGGATGGAGCGGACGTTGTATTTGTGCCGCAGCTCCGAAGGAGAAGGTTGCAGTCGACCTACGCCTCGTCGTCCTTGCGGATAGGGATGGAGCGGACGTTGTATTTGTGCCGCGGCTCCGAAGGAGAAGGTTGCAGTCGACCTACACCTCATCGTCCTTGCAGATGGGGATGGAGTGGACGTTGTATTTGTGTCGCAGCTCCAAAGGAGAAGGTTGCAGTCGACCTGCACCTCGTTGTCTTTGCGGATAGGGATGGAGCGGACGTTGTATTTGTGCCGTAGCTCCGAAGGAGAAGGTTGCAGTCGACCTGCACCTCCTCGTCCTTGCAGATAGGGATGGGTCTCAAACTTAGGCGAGTACTGGACTGCAGTTAAGCCCCCGAGTGGGAGGATTGCTCTCCACTTGGTAGGATTTCTTCAAACTTAGGCGAGTGCTGGACTGTCGTTAAGCCTCTTAGTGAGAGAACTTAGGCGAGTACTCGACTGCAGCTAAGCCCCCGGGTGGGAGGATTGCTCTCCACTCGGTAGGATTTTTTCAAACTTAGGCGAGTGCTGGACTGCCGTTAAGCCTCTTAGTGAGAGAACTTAGGTGAGTACTCGACTGCAGCTAAGCCCCCGAGTGGGAGGATTGCTCTCCACTCGGTAGGATTTTTTCAAACTTAGGCGAGTGCTGGACTGCCATTAAGCCTCTTAGTGAGAGAACTTAGGCGAGTACTCGACTGCAGCTAAGCCCCCGAGTGGGAGGATTGCTCTCCACTCGGTAGGATTTTTTCAAACTTAGGCGAGTGCTGGACTGCCGTTAAGCCTCTTAGTGAGATAACTTAGGCGAGTACTCGACTGCAGCTAAGCCCCCGAGTGGGAGGATTGCTCTCCACTCGGTAGGATTTTTTCGAACTTAGGCGGAAGGATTCGCGACTAAGCCCACCCACTGTGGGATTTCAGAAGTAAATAAGAACAACACAATCGAATGAGAGAACCATAAGCTCTTGTCTTTGATAAACGAATTACAAAAGGTGTTGCTTATTACACTTTATTCGAACGAGTGTTTAAGTATAAAAGGGGCGGAGCAGCTCCGCGTTCCAAGCCCGTGGCTCGATACTGTAAAGATGGTATGCTCCGTTGTGGAGAACTTTGGTGACGATGAAGGGACCTTCCCAAGTTGGAGTGAGCTTGTGTGGTTTCTGCTGATCCACTCAAAGAACCAAGTCTCCTTCTTGAAAGGCTCGACCCCTCACATTCCTGGCGTGGAATCGACACAAATCTTGTTGATAAATGGTCGAGCGGATCAAGGCCATCTCTCTTTCCTCCTCTAAGAGATCGACTGAATCTTGCTGGGCCTGCTCTGCTTCCGCTTCGGAGAAGAGTTCAACTCAGGGTGCATTGTGGAGCAAGTCACTTGGCAGAACAGCTTTGGCTCCATAGACTAAGAAGAAAGGAGTTCTTCCAGTCAACCAATTAGGAGTTGTCCTTAAACCCCACAGAATTGACGGAAGTTCATCAACCCAAGCACCTGCTGCGTGTTTGAGATCACGCATCAGTCGGCATTTCAGTCCTTTGAGAATTAGGCCATTGGCTCTTTCTGCTTGTCCGTTCGACTGCGGGTGAGCAACAGAAGCATAGTCGACTCGAATGCCCTGAGAGGCGCAGAAAGCTCTGAACTCATCGGAATCGAAGTTCGATCCGTTGTCCATGATGATGTTGTGTGGGAATCCATATCTGAATGTCAATTCTCTGATAAAACTGACAGCGGTGCTAGCGTCAAGGTTCTTGATAGGTTTAGCTTCGATCCATTTGGTAAACTTGTCGACTGCACAAGCACGTGAGTGAAGCCGCTTTTGCCGGTTCTCAGCGGTCCAACCATGTCCAGTCCCCAAACAGCGAATGGCCAGACGAGGGGGATGGTCTTCAGGGCTGACGCTGGCTTGTGAGACATGTCGGAGTAAAATTGACGGCCTTCACATTTGTCGACTATATCTTTCGCCATCTCATTCGCTCGTGGCCAATAGAATACAACTTGGTATGCTTTAGCCACGATGGCCCGAGAGGACGCATGGTGACCACAGGTCCCCGAGTGGATGTCATTGAGGATCATTCGACCTTCTTCTGGTGTTATGCACTTCTGACCGACTCCAGTCACACTTTCTCTGAACAGTTGCCCTCTTATCACAGTAAAGGCTTTGGATCGACGGACGATCTATCGAGCTTCTTCCTCATCCTCTGGGAGCTCTTTCCTGAGGATGTACGCGATGTAGGGCACCGTCCAGTTGGGAGTAATGGCCAGAACCTCCATGATCAGGTCGACCATAGCTGGGACCTCGACTTCAGTCGGATCCGTGCCGCTCTTAGGTTGCGGAGGCTCTTCAGTGAAAGGGTCTTCCTGAACTGTCGGCGTGTGAATATGCTCCAAGAACACAATGCTGGGAATGGCTTCTCTCTTGGAACCTATCTTTGCCAATTCATCGGCTGCTTGGTTTTTCAATCGGGGGATGTGGTGGAGTTCTAACCCCTCGAACTTCTTCTCAAGCTTTCTCACCGCGTTGCAGTAACCAGTCATGGCTGGGCTTCTGACGTCCCACTCCTTCATCACTTGATTAACTACCAAATCTGAGTCGCCATAGACCATGAGGCGACGGACGCCGAATGAGATGGCCATGCGCAACCCATACAGGAGTGCTTCACTTTGCTTCATTGTTGGAGGAATCAAAGTGGATCTGGAGGACATATTTGAGCTTGTCTCCTCGGGGGGATACCAGAACTACTCCAGCACCAGAACCGTTCAACATCTTGGATCCGTCAAAGAACATGGTCCAGTGCTCAGAGTGAACTTGAGTCGGCAGTTGCTGTTCGATCCACTCGGCGAGGAAATCTGCTATTGCTTGGGACTTGATAGCTTTCTTTGCCCCAAACTTGATATCCAAGGGAAGGAGTTCAATCGCCCATTTTGCCACTCGACCAGTTGCATCTCTGTTGTGCAGAATATCTGACAATGGAGCGTCGCTGACGACTGTAACAGAGTGATCTGAGAAGTAGTGTGCAACCTTCTTCGTGGTCATGTAAATTCCATAGACAAGCTCTGCTTTGACGGGGTCAAGAATTCAAAGATATAATAAACTGGGCGTTGGACTTTGTACGCTTTTCCTTCTTCTTCCCGCTCGACCGTAAGTATTGTACTGACGACTTGTCCAGTGGCTGCTATATAAAGCAATAGAGGCTCTTTGCTGATTGGAGCAGCAAGCACCAGCTGGGTGGAAAGCAGGGCTTTTAGCTCTGCAAATGTTGTATCAGCTTCTGGAGTCCACTCGAACTTATCTGATTTCTTCATCAGTCGATAAAGAGGCAGTGCCTTTTCACCGAGGCGAGAAATGAATCGACTTAGGGCGGCCAAGCAACCCGTGAGCTTCTGGACATCATGCACATGCACAGGGCATTTCATTCGGAGTATAGCACCTACTTTCTCTGGGTTAGCATCGATTCCTCGTTCGGAAATAAGAAAACCGAGTAACTTGCCGCCTGGAACTCCAAATGTGCACTTTGATGGATTGAGCTTGATATCATACCTTCAGAGGTTGGCAAAGGTTTCAGCAAGGTCGGTCAGTAGGTCGGAACCTTTACGTGACTTGACCACAATGTCATCCATGTATGCTTCCACATTCCGACTGATCTGAGTGAGCAGGCACTTCTGAATCAGCCGCATAAATGTGGCTCCGGCATTCTTCAAGCCGAATGGCATTGTGACATAACAGAAGCACCCAAACGGGGTGATAAAAGCTGTCTTTATTTCGTCAGGTCCATACAGACGGATCTGGTGGTACCCGGAGTAGGCATCCAAAAACGACAAACGCTCGCACCCAGCAGTCGAATCGACTATCTGATCGATGTGAGGGAGAGGGAAGTGATCTATCGGGCAGGCCCGATTGATATGCTTGAAATCGATGCACATGCGGAGTGTGTCATCTTTCTTTGGGACCATGACAACATTGGCTAACCACTCGGAGTGGTAAATCTCTCGGATAAACTCAGCTACCAAAAGTCGAGCCACCTCTTTGCCGATTGCTTTTCTTTTCTGGACGGAGGACCGTCGGAGATGCTCTTTGACTGGTTTCACTTTCGGGTCGACTCCCAAACGATGCTCAGCCAGTTCCCTGGGAACACCTGCCATGTAAGAAGGCTTCCATGCAAAGATGTCCCAGTTCTCACGAAGGAACTGGATGAGCGCTTCTTCCTATTTGGAGTCGAGTGTGGTTGAAATGTGGGTCGGAGCTGCATTGGGGTCCGTCGGGTGAATGTGAACAGACTTCGTCTCGCCAGACGACTGGAATGGTGAATCCATGGCTGGCTTCTTGGCTCGTAACAAGTCACTCGGGTCTGCATTTTTCTGGTATTCTTGCAATTCTACCACGGCCATCTGGGCATCGGCGATCTTTGAGCCCTTCTGGAAACAGTCTTCCGCCTTTTTCCGATTACCAGAGATAGTGATCACTCCTCTGGGACCAGCCATCTTCAGTTTGAGGTACACGTAACAAGGTCGAGCCATGAATCGTGCATAAGCTGGCCTGCCCAGAATTGCATGATACACACTCTGAAAATCCACGACTACAAACGTCAACTTTTCTTTGCGGTAATTTTTGGCATCACCGAAAACCACGTCGAGTGCGATCTAACTGAGGGACGCAGCCTTCTTGCCTGGGATGACCCCATGGAAACTCATATGGCTTTCACTAAGTCTGGACATCGGAATGCCCATTCCTTTCAACGTTTCTGCATACAGAATGTTCAGGCCACTGCCACCGTCCATCAGGACCTTTGTCAGTCGAGTGCCTTCGACCACCGGGTCGACCACCAGCGCTTGCCTCCCAGGGGTGGCGATGTGCGCTAGATGATCAGACTGGTCGAACGTAATGGCAGTCTGCGACCATTTCATGTAACTGGGTGTCGCCGGAGTGACCATGTTCACTTCTCTGTTGATGACTTTCAATCGACTCTTGTTTTCAACATCAGCAAAAATCATCAGAGTGGAATTCACGTGAGGATAACACTCGTCATCTTCTCCTTCACTCTCAGACTTGTCTGCCTCCTTCTCCTTTTCCTTGGGCTATTTCTCTTGGAACTGCTAGATCAAGAGCCGACACTGTCGAGTGGTATTCTTTGGGTAAATGAAATTACCTTCTTCGTCTTTTTTTGTGTGGATATGGCACGGCAGATCCAACATGTCATTTCCATCTTGATCTTTTACTTTCTTGGGGTTCCACGGCCCTTTGGGCTTCCCCTTGAACTTTCCTTGAACCACAACCAAGGCCTCACCCGAAGCAGCTAGTTCGGCCTTGCATTTTTGTTTCCGACTAGAGTTTCCTCCTCCGGCTTCATGGGCGACTGCTTCGTGCTTGCCGCTCCGCAGTCGCTCTTCCTCTTCACCATTGGAATACTTGGTGGCAATTTCCATCATCCGAGTCAGAGTCATGTTTCCTGTCCGACCGAATTTCAGATTCAACTCCCGGTACCTGACGCTTTCCTTGAAAGCACAAATTGCCTGATGGTCAGACACATCTTCCACCGTGTGGTGCAGGGTGATCCACCTCTGGATATAATCTCTCAAAGTTTCATTCAGTTTCTGGATGCAACACTGTAATTCTGTCAAACCTGCTGGCCATTTGGAAGTACCCTCAAACGTTCTGACAAACACTCGGGCGAGATCTTTCCAAGTATAGATGCTGCCAGGTGCCAACTGATTCAGGCACGCTCTAGCCGAGCCCTCCAACATCAGAGGAAGGTGTTTCATGGCCACCTCATCATTGCCGCCACCAATCTGGACAACCACTCGGTAGTCTTCCAGCCAGGTGTTAGGCTTGGACTCTGCGGTGAACTTACTAACTCCAGTCGCCAACCTGAAGTTGGGGGGAATCACTGCAGCTCTGATAGCTCTGCTGAAGCACTCTGGGCCAGAGACATGCACCCTATTGTTGGTTTGCGGGCCTCTGTCATGGCCATCTCGCTGAGCTCTGTTTCTATCGACCAAGCCCTGCACGAGAATAGATATCGCATCAAAGCCTGGCTCCCTGGGGTCGACTGGAATACCTCTTCCGACATTGTTAGGGCGCCTGTCTTCATGTGGCCGCGACACGTATGACCCACTCCTTGGAGGAGGCGTGGGCACTCGACGGCGACCATCGCGATCGGCTCGACGATCATACTGCTCCTGGTTTCTGTACTGATCACGACGCTCTCCACGTCCCTCATGCCTCGGGGGCGATCTCGGGCTATGGGCCGACTGGACCGTATTTGCGACCACAGATCTGCTATGGATCCTATCCTGCGACTGAGACACGGCCGTATTCTGCTCTCCTGCTGCCCGGAGCAAGGCTCTGATCTGCGCCAGACCTCGGCCAGCTTCTGACTGGGAAGGTTGAATCGACTATGCTATCCGGGCAATAGCTTCTAGGTTTTGGATCGGTGTTCGGTATACCTGAGCCGGAGGTGGGAAAAGTTGGTGTCAGCTGGACTCAGGAGCACGTTGACGAGCGCGATCATCGAGTGCGCGCTGGAGGTTCTCCAGCCGAGTGCGCTCAGCCAGATTGGCCAGGAGAGCCTGCTCCAAGGCCTGGGCCTCGGGTGTATCTCCAACTATAGGAGTATGCAGGGCATCCATGTTTTGGCGATGAAGTTCTTCTCTCTGCTGCGAGGAGAGAGGCTCGGGGCGGTACTCCTCGTGAACGTGCGACGGATCGCCGTTCCCATCACCTCCGTCTTCACGATTGAAGCCAGGAGGACCACGTGGTCCATTGACCATCAGGACTTCTGCTGCCAAGTCATTGCTGCCGCACTCGGATGCAGTCTCTACGGAGCCAGTCGACAGATCGAACAGGCCGTTGAGAGACTCATCGGGCTCGATCGCCGCAACTTGAGGGGTGGCCGACTGGCGGGCCACCGCATGCTTCACCCACCGTTGAATCCTCGACCGGCCGGTGCGCTTGCTCCGGTGGGTTGCAGGAAGGGGGAAAGCCGTTGGAGTCGACTGGTACAGGGTCGACGGTTGTCGTAGGAGGACGCCACAGACGCACGCGTGAAAGTGCGTCACCCCGCGGTCAGGGAGCGCGTCGACGTCGAGTGGTGCCTCCTGAAGCCAAGCGGAGTCATCGGCGACAAACACGAGCGCGCCGAGACGGATCTCGCGGCCCTCAGCTAAACCTCCGCCTGGAATCATGATGATGGGGATCGGAAAAATTGAAAATTCTCCAATAAGTCGCTAAGACACCTGCCCCAAGGTGGGCGCCAACTATCGTGGATCTAAGACTGACAATAGAATGGGGGGTAAGTATGAGGAGGTAAGATCTTAGCTATGGAGGAGTTGTACGCACGAGTTTTACGAGTTCAGGCCCTTTCCGGAGGAAGTAACAGCCCGACGTCTCAGTGCCCTGAGGCGGTCGACTGGATTATATGTGTGTGAGAGTTTACAAAAAGATGTGAACCCTTGTCCCAGAGGAGGGGGTGGCTTATATAGAGTGCGCCAGGACCCCAGCTCCCCTCTGTTACACAGGGTTCAATGCTCATAAAGGAAAGGCGTTACTGGTAACATCTACAGTAAAGAGTCATAAATGCTCATAATGCTATGGTTTAAATCCTGACCGTTGCAGAGTGGAAGGTTCCTCATCTTCTGGTGGTCGAGTGTCTTCAAGGTGGTCGAGTGAGTGCATCTCCACGGTCGAGTAGATGACGGTTTCTCTTTGACTGCTTCTAATTCTTTGCAGAGATGTCCTTGGGGAGGGTATGCTGGACAGGTGTGCGACCCTACCCTAGGTACATAGCTTCATCAGCCGCCGCCCGCGCCACCCGGCGACCGTTTCGGCGCTTCCCCGGCCTATCCTCACGCTGCGGCAGCTTCCTCTGCCTCCCTCTAGTCATCGCCGCCCGTCGCGCGTGGCGGTCCTCCGACGAACAGCGCGCGGCCGCTCGCTGCCGCTCGGCGCCCGCAAGGTGTTCGACAAAACGTCCGCAAGGTATGTATTGCTCAAACTTCATGAATTTTGATGCATGTTGATTGTAGTTTTTATAGCCTAGTATTGAACATTGTAGATGAGTTTATCGTATGATTCTTCCGAAGAAGAATTTGATATGGAAGAGGAGGAGGATCTTGCAATGATCCTAGCTATGCACATCAATAAAAAACCGAAGCACGGTGGTTCGGTTATGGGTCGGCAGAAAATTTGGAGGGATAGGATCGATGCCAACAATAGATTGATCAGGCATTATTTTGTGGAGAATCCCACATACCCTGAGTCATACTTTCGTTGCTGGTTTAGAATGAGCACCGAGTTGTTCATGCGCATTGCAGAGAAACTAGCGAGGCATGACCAGTTCTCTCAGCAAAGGAGGAATGCCACCGGAAAGCTCGGGCATAGCACCTTTCAGAAGGTGACATCCGCTTTGCGTATGTTGGCATACGGTATCCCGACTGATCTAGTTGATGATCACTTGGCTATAGGTGATAGCCAAGCCATCATGTCTGTCAAGCGTTTCGCAGTCGGAATTGTCCAAGTGTTTGGCCAGGAGTATTTGAGATCTCCCAATGCTAAAGACGTCGCAAGGCTATTGGAGATGAACAAAGCTCGCGGCTTCCCAGGTATGCTTGGCTCAATAGATTGCATGCATTGGAGTTGGAAGAATTGTCCAAAGGCATGGCATGGGCAATTCCATGGCCAAAAAAAGGGTTTCACTATAATCTTGAAGCGGTGGCCGATCAAGAGACTTGGATTTGGCATGCTTTCTTTGGAATGCCTGGATCTTTGAATGACATCAATGTTGTCAACCGGTCACCACTGATGAATAAGATTGCAAATGATGATTTGCCACTGGTGAAGTTTGTAGCAAATGGCTGTACATACAGCTATGGCTATTCTCTTGCGGATGGCATCTACCCAAAGTGGAAAACATTTGTGAAGCCGTTGAAAAAACCGAAAGATAAGAAAAATCTTGATTTCCACAATGCTCAGGCGGTGGCTAGAAAAGATGTGGAGAGAACTTTTAGGATTTTGCAAGCCCAATTTGCTATTGTGAGAGGCCGGCTAGAGTTTGGGATCAAAAAATGCTTTGGTACATCATGCACGCTTGTGTGATCATGCACAACATGATCATCGAGAATAAGCGTGGCCAAGATGTAGAGTACTCTCAGTATGAGCTCTTGGGACATCCCGTGTGAGTGCGACGGAGGGCTGAAAGGGTAGCCTGTTTTGTTGCCTCCTATCATGCCATTCGATGTCCCGCAACGCATGATGATCTTTAGAAGGATCTCATTGAGGAGTGGTGGGCATGGAATGACGACAAAGAGCATCATAATTTGTGCGTTCGATGTTGTATTGTTGAACTATTTGTTGTGTTATTGAACTATTTGTTGTATTGAACGATAAACTATTTGTTTGAGTTGTAATAACGGAATTAAACTATTTATTGTTGATTTGTTTTGTTTGTGTTTGGAATGCATATGTTGTTTGTGCGAGAGTCGCGCGCTGCTGAGCTGCGCGCACTGCATTTTAGCATGGCTGCTGGAGCCAGCGTTGTCCGCCGCGCCAAACCAGGCGATGGGCGCGCGGCAAAAAAAAATTGTGCGTGACGCGTTTGACGGCTGTTGGAGATGCTCTAACGATTGAGTTTATTTTTCTTTGCGGATGACCTAACAATTGAGTTTCAGAGTAGCTAGTTACACTAGTAGAAAAAGGGCCTATTGTCCCGGTTCGTAAGGGCCTTTTGTCCCGGTTCCTGAATCGGGACTAAAGGGTCAGTACTAATGCCCTGTCCCTTTAGTCTCGGTTCAATCTAGAATCGGGACAGATGGGCCTCCACATGGCCTGGGCGCGGAGCCCAGGCAGGAGGGCCTTTGGTCCCGGTTGGTGGCACCAACCGGGACCAATAGGCATCCACGCGTCAGCATTTCTGTGGCTGGGGTTTTTTGTTTTTTTTTTGAAAGGGGGGGGGTTTGGGGGTTTTGGGGGGTTAATTTAGGTTTTCATATATTGTGTTAGCTAGCTATAATTAATAGAGAGAAGTGTCCTCTCTTATGTCCGTGCTTGGTCGACGCTACGTACTATACATATGTATAGAGAGGACTAGACACGCTAGCTAGCTAGTAAGCAAACGAAGGAAACAGAAGATCGTCATGAACATATATGCATACAGAGAGAAGTGATATCGACCACCTCTCCTTCTCCGAGAGATTGGTCAAACAACAAGTTCTCGTATATCTATCCGACACTACCGGCTACATATATACAATAATTATCTCTTACAAATATAATCTCCTAACATACGGACGCATGGTCCACATAGTATTATCCGTCTTCAGTGATCACGTGGTCAAGAAAGAATGCCGCCAATTCCTCTTGAATTGCTCGCATGTGAGCTGGTGCTAGGAGTTCATCCCGCTTACGAAACATCTAATTTGAAGAAGAGGGTCAATACATATATATATATATATATATATATATATATATATATATATGAATGAATGAAACTCAACACAAATGATGGTAATAAAATAAAATTGTGAATGTTGTTATTTACGCATTTCATATTGTTCGTCAGAGTAGCCCCGCTCACAGGTCGTGTGGCGGATGGACTCACAAACATAGTATCCACAAAAATCATTCCCTTGTTCCTGCCACAACCACTTTACAAGAAATAGAGGTCAATCAAACTGATAAGCAAGAATGCCAAATGGTATTGATGAAACTAGCGCTTGAATCACTAGGAGATGTGCGGAACATGCTACTATAGTACTTACTTTCGGGTGTCTAAATTGCAGCTTCTTCGGGAGTCCCAGAGCTTTTTTGGTGAATTTTTTCCAAACCCTGTGAGACAAAGAAAACAATTACTTGATATATCAGGAAATGAACAAAGTTGCTGATATGGTGGATAATGATCGATTTAACTTACTTCTCGAGCATTTGAGTCATGTCCGCATAGTCTTGGGGATCTTTTCGTCTTGAGTCTAAGACGGTTACTAGTCCCTGCTCAAGCTTAATCTCTAGGAGAATATAGTGGAAACTGCACACGCATGCATAACTCATCAATTACATTACTATAACCTTGACTAATATATAAGGGAAACCGAATATGCGCAAGACAATAACACTCACTTGAAGTTGTAAGAAAAGAGTATTATATCTTTGTTTTCATTTATTACCAACGATCGTAGCAAGTTGGCCTCGGTATCTGCGGCATGAAATTTAACCTGAGTTGCATCTATGAGATTTGTGTTAATGAACCCAATATCACCGATTTGTCTTTTATTAATTCGACTATCTTCAATCTGCATAATATAGTGAGGATAATTATAAATACATGCAATGAAAGAGCTGAGCTATATAGAGAGACTTAATGACAGAAGTAGTACTACTTACAGATAGTAGCAGGTGACCGTTGCTTTATCGAGGGCCAATTGATTGAAAAACTGAAAGAACTCCTCAAATGGAACAGGCAACAGTTCAATTCCAATGAGGTCATGCTCCTTTTTAACTCTCACATACAAAGTACTCTCTGCAGATTTTCAAGTACCAATCATGCAATCTTCGCATCATCGTTGATAGAGATCTTTCATCTTTGACGAGAGGCTTCCCGTACTCGTATCTTTGTATCTGCACCTCCATGAAATCATAATGTACATCGTCGGGCAGGTAATCTCCAAGATTGCTATAACCGGGCACCATCCTCAGATCATTAGCGACGATGTCGCTAGGCACCTTGAGCGGGGGGCACGATTGCTTCGCTTGTTCGCCGAGCTGGGCAATTTGTTTCCCAGCTCGTCGTTCTTTCAGCCTTTGATCACTGACAGTACTTCCTGACCGCTCCGCTTTGGAAAATTCCTTTCCAATAATGCGATCATAGTTGCCTTTCGGTGGAGACTGGGTGGTTTTGTCAGGGCAGCCAAAGTGCGCTTCGCTTTCACCGGATCTACCTTCTTCTCCGGAGGTGGATGTTTCTTTGCTTTCACCCCTTCAAAGAAGTTCCTCACTTCTTCTCACGCGATCTCGGCGTTCTCCTCCGGGGTCCTCTCGTATGGTAACTTCTCTGGAGTCTTCAGAGAAGGACCGAATATGTATGTCCTCCCGCCTCTGGTTGTACTGCTAGACGCCGGCAGAGCAGACGGAGCGGCTGTCTTCTTTACTTTCTTACGAGGCGGACGAGAAAGACTACGACGCGCTGGAGCAGCCGGAGCGGCGGCGGGTCTCTTCCGCCCTTGCTGACGAGGGGGAGAAGGAGGAGGCTGGCTGCTCGGGCGCGCCGGCGCAGGCGGAGAAGGAGGCGGAGTGCCGCCACATGCCGAAGAAGGAGCCGGCCGAGTGCCCTGATCGTCACTTGTCGGAGGAGGAGGCGGTGGAGGAGGCGGAGTGCCCTGACTCGCCGGAGGAGGAGGAGGAGGCGGAGGCGTCTAGTTCGGAAGGTTGATGAGCTCCTTCCGCCATAGGCATGGAGTCTTCAGATCAGAACCCAGCCGAGTCTCCCCTTCACCGGTAGGGTGGTCAAGCTGGAGGTCCTCAAATCCCTCTGTTATTTCATCCACCATCACCCTAGCATATCCTTCTGGAATCGGCCAGCAGTGAAAAGTTGCGCCGGGTTCCAGTAGGAAAAACAGAGCCAACAACCGCCTTGACCTTCATATTAATCCATTGCGTCATAAGGTGGCAATTTTGAGACTCCATGATAGCATCCACGGGATAGCCGGCAGGAGTCGTCAAGACATGCTCCGGCTGAAGCAGCTCGGTGGAAGCCACGCTACTTCTCCGTTGAGATGGCGGGGCAGCTTCGGGGGAAGCTTTGGCAGTTCGTTTGCTGCGATTTGCTTCTCATTCCTCTATCGCTTGTACCCTAGCGTCCAGCGCCTGCAGTTGGGTCTGCTCCACTTTCTTCCTCCTCTCGTGGCATTTGTAACCGCCTGCGTCCGGAAACCCAGCCTTCCACGGAATGGAGCCTGGCGTGCCTTGTGTCCGTCCAGGGTGCTCAGGATTCCCGAAGGCCGTTGTGAGCTTGTCGTTCTCTCTGTCTGGAATGAACACCCCTTGCTGCGCTGCTTCGATATAGTGCTTAAGCATCTTGACTGGTATTTCCATTTGCTCGTCCATTCAAATGCACTTCCTTGATGCAGGGTCCAAGTTTCCGCCAGCCCTGAAGAACCAAGTCCGGCAACGGTCTGGCCAGTTAATTGTCTCTGGTTCGATCCCTTTATCAACCAGATCATTCTCAGTCTTGGCCCACTTAGGCGGGGCTAATAGGTAGCCACCTGACCCCGTGCGATGGTGATGCTTCTTCTTTGCAGCATTTTGCTTGTTTGTCGCGGACATCTTCTTACTCTTTTCCGATGTCTTGTGGGCCACAAATGCGGGCCAGTGATCTCTGATCTTCTCATATGTGCCCATGAATTCTGGTGTCTCTTTGTTCTCGACAAACTTATTCAGCTCTTTCTTCCACCTCCTGAATAGTTCTGCCATCCTCTTAAGAGCAAAAGACTTGATTAATTGCTCTTTAACTGGCTTCTTCGGATCATCCTCTGCCGGTAGGGTGAAATTTGACTTCAGATCAGTCCAAAGATCATTTTTCTGCATATCATTGACATAAGATACCTCAGGGTCTTCTGTAGCCGGCTTTAACCATTGCTGGATGCTGATCGGGATCTTGTCCCTAACTAGAACCCCGCACTGAGCAACAAATGCGCTCTTTGTCCGGAGGGGTTCAATCGGTTGGCCGTCGGGCGCGATTGCTATGATCTCAAACCTTTCATCCGAGCTCAACTTTCTCTTTGGGCCTCGTCTCTTTACCGAAGTTGTGCTCGATCCGGAGGGCTAGAAAAAACAACAAAGACTTAATTAATATGTGTACATACCAAAACAATGAATGCATCAATTAGCTAGTCAGGACAAACTTAACTAATCTATATATACCTGGCCGGACTCGGTTCGGTCACCGGAGACGTCATCACGGTCTCCTTCTTGCACCGGCATTGTGTCACCGGAGCCGTCCTCACGGTCTCCTTCTTGCACCGGCATTGGGTCACCGAAGTCGTCCTCACGGTCTCCTTCTTGCATCGGCATTAGGTCATTGGAGCCATCATAATCATAGCCAGCTGCTTCCAGACCATCGGTCTCGTTGAGAAACAACGAGCAGACGGCATCACTTCCTCGTGCGATTATGTCCCCCAACAACTCTTCTTGTACTTCATCTCGAGCGGTGTCCATAGTTTCTACAAATATTTACAACATGGCAATTATTATTCAAACATGAAAGATGGATATATTAGTGGCAAACGTAGAACTAATATTAATTAGTGGCCTCGACGCTACTTCTCTAGGGTTTGGGGAGGCCACGACAACGCTTCAAGGATAAAAAAGAAGAGGAAGAAGAAAAAAAAAGAGGAGAAGAAAGAATAGAGGAGAAGTCTCCTCTTTTTTTTTCCTTTTTTTTTGTTGGGAACGAGGGTCGTCGAGGGTCGCCGAGCGGTAGAGGAAACCCTAAATAGCAAGTATCGTGGGTGTGAGATACATGTGGCCGTCGGTGTCGGACACTACATCCACGTCCCACAAGTGATGTGGGCGTCGGGTCGTCGAGGGTCAGGGTCGCCGTCAGTGTCGGGAGGGGTATATCGACGACGACAGACCCGATAAAACATAAGAAAACGAAGAAGAAATAAAAAAAAGGAGAAGAAGAAAGGAATAGCTAGAGGAGAAGATCGAAGAAAAAAAGAGGAGGAGAAGAAAGGAATAGAGGAGAAGAAGAGAAAATAGAATATATTCTATTTTCTCTTCTTCTCCTCTATTCCTTTCTTCTTCTCCTCTTCTTTTTCTTCTTTTTTCTTCTTCTTATTTATTTCTCCTCTTCTTCCTCTCCTCTTCTTCTTTCTTTCCTCTTCTTATTTTCTTTCTTTCCTATCCTTCTTTTCCTTCCTTCTTAATATCACTTAGCAAATTTTGCAACGATAGGGAGGGGGTGCTCCCGTGGTCTAAAATCCGTCTATGCACGATAGAAAATTCTGAAAAAATACATCTATGATCCCTCAACGTCCCCGCCTCTCTCATGAACAAAAAAAATCAGTGAATTAAAAAACATCATGTTCTATGAACAAAAAACATCATATTTCATCCACATTCGTGCATATATCATATATGTGATCATCTATGAAAAAAACATCATATTCTATAAAAAATCATTATATATATATATAAACAAGCATATATATATAAAAAACAAGCATATATATGAAAAAAATTGCAAAGGGAGGGCGCCGGCGGCCGGACCAAGCTGAGGAGAGGACCGCGCGCGCGGGGTCGGCGGCGAGGATGGCGTCGGGGCAGGGGCGCGGGCCATGGCGAGGGCGGGCCGGGGCGGCGCGCGTCGGGGCAGGGGCGCAGGCGACGGCGATGGGGGCGGGCCGGGGCGGCGCGCGTCGGGGCAGGGGCGCGGGCGATGGCGGGCGACGGTGAGGGCGCGGGCGACGGCGAGGCAGGGGCGCGGGCGACGGCGAGGGCGGGCTGGGGCGGCGCGCGTCGGGGTAGGGGCGCGGGCGACGACGACGGGGGCGGGCCGGGGCGGCGCGCGTCGGGGCAGGGGCGCGGGCGACGGTGAGGGCATGGGCAACGGCGGCGACGGCGAGGCATAGAGGGGCAGCCTGGCGGCGTCGTCGGGGCGGGATCGAAGAACTGAACCAAAATTTTCACAAGTGTTGTATATATAGACCGAGCATTGGTCCCGGTTCATGGCTCAAACCGGGACCAATGCCCCCTTTAGTCCCGGTTGGTGCCACCAACCGGGACCAAAGGCCGGACCAATGCCCCCCTTTAGTCCCGGTTGGTGCCACCAACCGGGACCAACGGCCTGCGACTGCCAAAACCGCGGTGCGGTGGGATGTTTAGTCCCACCTCGCTAGCCGAGGAGCGGCAGGACCTGTTTATAAGTCCTGCCCCGCCATCTTCATTAAACTCCTCTGAATTGCAGGCCTCTAGGCCTAATCTCGCACTGCTATGCCTGTGGGCCTGCTGGGCCTTCTGCGGGCCTGAATCCTGGCCCATGGATGGGTTTCTACTCGTATCTGTCTTTCCCTCCACTCCCAGGATGTCCCATTTTTCCTGAAAGAACTATGTGGCGCTTTGGCTCATCGTATGATGTATTCGCTTCCCTATCTTTTCTTTTTCTCGGTTTGGTAGACATGTCCTTCACATAGATAACCTGTGCCACATCATTGGCTAGGACGAACAGTTCGTCAATGTACCCAAGATTTTTCAGATCCACTGTTGTCATTCCGTACTGTGGGTCTACCTGTACCCCGCCTCCTGACAGATTGACCCATTTGCACTTAAACAAAGGGACCTTAAAATCATGTCCGTAGTCAAGTTTCCATATGTCCACTATGTAACCATAATATGTGTACTTTCCGCTCTCGGTTGCTGCATCAAAGCGGACACCGCTATTTTGGTTGGTGCTCTTTTGATCTTGGGCGATCGTGTAAAATGTATTCTCATTTATCTCGTATCCTTTGTAAGTCAATACAGTCAAAGATGGTTCCCTGGACAACAAGTACAGTTCATCACAAACGGTGTTGTCACCTTTGAGACGTGTTTCCAACCAACTGCTGAAAGTCCTGATGTGTTCACATGTAATCCAGTCGTCGCACTGCTCCGGGTGTTTGGAGCGCAGACTGTTCTTGTGTTCATCGACATACGGGGTCACCAAGGTAGAGTTCTGTAGAACTGTGTAGTGTGCTTGAGACCAAGAATATCCGTCCCTGCATATTATTGAGTCACTGCCAAGAGTGCCTTTTCCAGTCAGTCTCCCCTCATACGCGATTTAGGGAGACCTATCTTCTTAAGGCCAGGAATGAAGTCAACACAAAACCCGATGACATCCTCTGTTTGATGGCCCATGGAGATGCTTCCTTCTGGCCTAGCACGGTTATGGACATATTTCTTTAGGACTCCCATGAACCTCTCAAAGGGGAACATATTGTGTAGAAATACGGGCCCCAGGATGACAATCTCGTCGACTAGATGAACTAGGACGTGCGTCATGATATTGAAGAAGGATGGTGGGAACACCAGCTCGAAACTAACAAGACATTGCGCCACATCACTCCTTAGCCTTGGTACGATTTCTGGATCGATCACCTTCTGAGAGATTGCATTAAGGAATGCATATAGCTTCACAATGGCTAATCGGACGTTTTTCAGTAGAAGCCCCCTCAATGCAACCGGAAGTAGTTGTGTCATAATCACGTGGCAGTCATGAGACTTTAGGTTCTGAAACTTTTCTCTGGCATATTTATTATTCCCTTTATATTCGAAGAGAAGCCAGTCGTGACTTTCATACAGAGCAGGCATTCAAAGAATATTTCTTTCTCTTCTTTCGTAAGAGCATAGCTGGCAGGACCTTTATACTACTTCGGAGGCATGCCGTCTTTTTCGTGCAAACGTTGCAGGTCCTCCCATGTCTCAGGTGTATCTTTTGTCTTCCCATACACGCCCAAGAAGCCTAGCAGGTTCACGCAAAGGTTCTTCGTCACGTGCATCACGTCGATTGAAGAGCGTACCTCTAGGTGTTTCCAGTAGGGTAGGTCCCAAAATATAGATTTCTTCTTCCACATGGGTGTGTGTCCCTCAGCATCATTCGGAACAGCTGGTCCGCCGGGACCCTTTCCAAAGATTACGTGTAAATCATTGACCATAGCAAGTACGTGATCACCGGTACGCATGGCGGGCTTCTTCTGGTGATCTGCCTCGCCTTTAAAATGCTTACCTTTCTTTCGACATTGATGGTTGGTCAGAAGAAATCGACGATGGCCCAGGTACACATTCTTCCTACATTTGTCCAGGTATATACTTTCAGTGTCATCTAAACAGTGCGTGCATGCGTGGTATCCTTTGTTTGTCTGTCCTGAAAGGTTACTGAGAGCGGGTCAATCGTTGATGGTCACGAACAACAACGCCTTTAGGTTAAATTCCTCCTGTCTGTGCTCATCCCACGTATGTACACCGTTTCCATTCCACAGCTGTAAAAGTTCTTCAACTAATGGCCTTAGGTACACATCAATGTCATTGCCGGGTTGCTTAGGGCCTTGGATGAGAACTAGCATCATAATGAACTTCCGCTTCATGCACATCCAAGGAGGAAGGTTATACATACATAGAGTCATGGGCTAGGTGTTGTGATTGCTACTCTGCTCCCCGAAAGGATTAATGCCATCTGCGCTTAAAGCAAACCATACGTTCCTTGGGTCCTTTGCAAACTCATCCCAGTACTTTCTCTCGATTTTTCTCCACTGCGACCCATCAGCGGGTGCTCTCAACTTCCCGTCTTTCATACAGTCCTCACTGTGCCATCGCATCAACTTGGCATGCTCTTCGTTTCTGAACAGACGTTTCAACTGTGGTATTATAGGAGCATACCACATCAACTTCGCAGGAACCCTCTTCCTGGGGGGATCGCCGTCAACATCACCAGGGTCATCTCGTCTGATCTTATACCGCAATGCACCGCATACCGGGCATGCGTTCAGATCCTTGTTTGCACTGCGATAGAGGATGCAGTCATTAGGGCATGCATGTATCTTCTCCACCTCCAATCCTAGAGGGCATACGGCCTTCTTTGCTGCGTATGTATTGTCGGGCAATTCGTTATCCTTTGGAAGCTTCTTCTTCAATATTTTCAGTAGCTTCTCAAATCCTTTGTCAGCCACAACATTCTCTGCCTTCCACTGCAGCAATTCCAGTACGGTACCGAACTTTGTGTTGCCATCTTCGCAATTGGGGTACAACCCTTTTTTGTGGTCCTCTAACATGCGATTGAATTTCAGCTTCTTCTTTTGACTTTCGCATTGCGTCCTTGCATTGACAATGACTCGGCGGAGATCATCATCATTGGGCACATCGTCTGGTTCCTCTTGATCTTCAGCAGCTTCACCCATTGCAGCATCATTGGGCACATCGTCTGTTTCCTCTTGATCTTCACCAGCTCCCCCCGTTGCAGCATCACCGTATTCAGGGGGCACATAGTTGTCATCGTACTCTTCTTCTTCGCCGTCTTCCATCATAACCCCTATTTCTCCGTGCCTCGTCCAAACATTATAGTGTGGCATGGAACCCTTGTAAAGCAGGTGGGAGTGAAGGATTTTATGGTTAGAGTAAGACCTCGTCTTCTCACATTCAGTGCATGAACAACACATAAAACCATTCTGCTTGTTTGCCTCAGCCGCATCGAGAAACTCATGCACGCCCTTAATGTACTCGGAGGTGTGTCTATCACCGTACATCCATTGCCGGTTAATCTGCGTGCATTATATATAATTAAGTGTCCAAATTAATAAAAGTTCATCATCACATTAAAACCAAAGTACATATATAGTTCTCATCTAATAACATATAGCTCTCCAGAGCATCTAATTAATTAAACCATACATTGAAAGTATGTAAAACATTTCAATGTGAAAACAAATGCAATCATAATCGCAACCAAGGTAACAATTGATCCAACGGCATAATGATACCAAGCCTCGGTATGAATGCCATATTTTCTAATCTTTCTAATCTTCAAGCGCATTGCATCCATCTTGATCTTGTGATTATCGACGACACCCGCAACATGCAACTCCAATATCATCTTCTCCTCCTCAATTTTTTTATTTTTTCCTTCAACAAATTGTTTTCTTCTTCAACTAAATTTAACCTCTCGACAATAGGGTCGGTTGGAATTTCCGATTCACATACATCCTACATAAATAAAATCTATGTCACGTTGGTCGGCATAATTTTTATAAACAATAAATGAACCAATAGTTATAAAGATAATATATATACCACATCCGAATCATATACAGGACGAGGGCCGACGGGGCCGGATACCAAAACCATCGCACTATATAAGATGCAATAATAAAAGTAAGAAAATAATACAAGTATCTATGTAAACATACAAGTAAGAATATTTTTTCCTTTCAGAAAGAAGATAAGAACAAGATGCTCACCACGGTGGTGCCGGCGATGAGCTCGGCGCGGGTGATCGACGGCGGTGAAGACGGAGACGGGGCGTGACGGACCGCTAAACCTAGACAAATATTGAGGAAAATAGAGTTTGGAGGTCGAGCTTGGAGAGGAGAATGCTTAAGTAGTTTGGCTCGGGCATTTCATCAAACACCTTTGTGCATAGGAGGTGAGCTAGAGTACCACCAAGCCCTCTCCCCCTTGGCCAGAAAAAAACAGAGCAGTGTGCTCTGCTCTTACGTGAGGGAGTATATATAGGCACCTCATTGGTCCCAGTTGGTGGCATGAACCGGGACTAAAGGGGAGCCTTTGGTCCCGGTTCAAGCCACCAACCGGGACCAATGATGGTGGGCCAGGAGCGAGGCCCATTGATCCCGGTTTGTCCCACCAACCGGGACCAAAAGGTCCAGACGAACCGGGACCAATGGCCCACGTGGTCCGGCCGGCCTCCTGGGCTCACGAACCGGGTCCAATGCCCCCATTGGTTTCGGTTCTGGACTGAACCGGGACTAATGGGCTGAGCCAGCCTGGACCGTTGCCCCCTTTTCTACTAGTGTTAGTAGCACAGGTCTAGTCCATTTAATATTTCTCCATGGCGGTTCATTGATACTTAAGTACTATCAATATTTCTATGTGGCTCTTCATTGATCCCCGAGTAGTTTCAAAAGCAGTCTTGGAGTAACGATCGAAGAGCCCAACAATCACAACTCCCACTTAACGGCCGTACAACTCCAACAGTGTACAACATATCAATTGCACAGAATGCATATCAGTTCCATCACATGTTCAATACAAATATACAATAAGAGTACAAAATGGGGCACACCATAAGCATCGATTGTCCAACCACTAGTATAGCATGTTCAAGGTCTGTAAATTAAGCAAGGTAGGACGTAGGCACCCAACACACACCTACTTACCAATTACCCAACATGTTTGCTGACCAGGAAGCCCATGCTTCACTTATTTCACCAAACAGAAAAGAAAGAAAGAAAGAACACACGACCCCATAGATATTCTACAGACAAGAACCTCGGGATCAGAGTGCATGCTGATTAACTTCTCCTACCAGTGAAGAAAATACATGCACATGTTGATCTTCTGCAGCTGCAGAATAGCATACAGTAGAGCTTCATCAGTTGGAGGGCACCCAGGGACGTAGATATCCATCTGAACGATGCGATCGCACCCACACACGAGGGAGTATGACTAGTGGTAGTATCCACTGCCATTAGCGCACCTTCCCATTGAGATCACCCACTGCAAGGCTTTAACATCTGGTCATAAAACCTACTGAGAGTAGATGAAGCTCATCATGTTATTTGCATCTAGATGTTATCCACATTTAAATAGATACTATCACTCAGATGTAGTCGGAATAAATTCCATATGTAAAATGATTTTTCAAGGCTAGAGTGTGTTGAAGTATAAATATATCGCCTAGTCTTTTTCATCAGATCGGTATTTTGGTTGCATTGGGTAGAGTATGCATGCACTTCTATCTGATACCAGAGCCAAGAGGTCTTGAGTTCAAGATCCGGCCTTTTCTATCGGATCGGTTTTCTGGTTACACTGGTTAGAGCATGCACTTCTACAGAGTGTAAATCATTATCTACACACAAGAAATGTTCTCTCATAATTCTACCTTAGGTTTCTATCATTCGGAGTGTGTGGTGTAATAGACTTGTGAATTTTTTGTCCATCGTGGTAGTGTAGAACTGGTAAATTTTTGTTACGTCACTGATATAAAAGCATGATGCTTAGTTTTACACTACCACAATGGGCAGAAAATTCACAAAACCTGAATCATTAGACCTGCCAATATCCTCGTAATATTTTGTTCACTTTTGCTGACAGCTTTGCACGAAAAAAATTATGAAAAATACATTATTTTGGGATATCAAAACTAAGCATCTATGCTGCATTTAGGTGCCTAAATTACCCTAGGTCTCACATTCCCAATCTCTGAAGCCATCAGGTCATTCTGAACAGTGGCGGATCTAGAATTTTACCATAGTGGGGGCAAGAGTATGGGCAATGAGGGTTAAACAGCACAAAAACTATAATAATGTATATACATATGCACTAGTAAAAGTGAATCTGCATTTTTTTTGTGGGGGCCAAGGCCCCCACCACCCAACCCCTAGATCCGCCACTGATTCTGAACGACAAGTTTCATCCAAACGATTCGTACTTATGAGCCGCCATAGTATTGGACATTGGCACTTGCGTCTCAACATATACAACTAATACAATATGCAGGTGTTTCTGATTCCTCTAATTCCTATTGTCGAGACTCTGAACTTAGGCTATCTCTCATATCTTGGTCTTTATCCTATATTTCGGCTAACTATTGTCTCTTCTTTTTTATGGGCATGGGGAGTGACACCTGACAAGAAGGGAAACACGGCAGCATCCTCTTATAACATGAGCATCCGAGTAAATCAGTACTGGATGCTAAACATGTGACCTGCTATACTATAGGGTTACCTCACCCAATACATATGCCAGTGACTACTTGTATAGCACTTCACTGATGCTCCTCTGTGACGCTTCATTGATTCTCAAGTAGTTTTAATATTCCTCTGTGTCGCTTCATTCATACTCCCCAAGTAGTCACTGCGAGACTTCATTGATACTCCTCAAGTAGTTTTCAAAGCAGTTTCAGAAGCAAAGATCGAAAAATTCAACACTCACAACTCTCAGTTAGCGGTCGCAAAACTCCAATAACATTGTATACATCATCACAATTGCATAGACTACAATTTTTTTTTATCACTTGTGCAGTACAAATACAAAATACGAGTACAAATTGGGGTACACCATAAGCATCAACTATTCAACCACCAGTACGTAGCATGTTCATGGCCTGTAAATTAAGCAAGGTAGGCACCTAATAGCCAACACACACCTACTTACCAATTACGACGGCGTGTTTGCTGACCAGGAAGCATGTGCTTCACTTATTTCACCAAATAGAAAAGAAAGAACAAAAGAAAAGGAAAAACACAACAGATCCCAGAGATACTCAGCAAGCATGAACCCAGGGTTTGAGGCATTGATTCACTTCTCCAACCAGTGAAGGAAATCCATGCGCTTGTTGATCTTATTCTGCAAGACTGCAACTAGAGAACACCATACAATAGAGCTTTAGCGGTTAGCGTAGATGCCCACGGGAATGATCTGGTCGCACCTATGGGAATGATCCAGTCTCCCATGCATGACAGTATGAGGAATGGTAGTATCCACCGCCGATGGTGCAGCTGCCCATCGAGATCACCCACCGAACCTCTGGCATTTTGATCATAAACCCTGTGGAGAATAGATGATGCTCCAAATGTTAGCTACATCTGGATATTACCCACATCTAACTAGGTATTATTGGTCAGATATAGTCAAAATAAAATTTCAAGTGTACAAAATGTTTTTTCAGTAAAAAGACTCATTACCACATCAAAAGTAACACAAGGCCGCAAATTTGTTTTATCATGACTCGATTATTAGGGTATCTAAATCAAGAAATCTTGAGAAATTGCCATGAACAGTCATTACTATATATGCAATTTCAATATAACTGTTGTCGCCATGAATCCAGAAGGCGAGCCAAAGTGGCCGAAGACATAGCGTGAGGCACTGGTGTGCATTGTCTCCGCCATGCAGCAGGCGAGGCCGAATGTCATGGGCCTGATCGAGCTCCGCCATGCCTAGTTCATCAGGTTGTCCATCTTGGACACCATGAAGTCCACCGCCATATGGAGCGGGTGTGTTGTTTCCATTGCGGCGGTGGAGCAGGCGAGAGGGACTCGGAGTGCGATATGCCCGTGCGGGGGAGGAGGAGGCGTGGTGATGATCGTGGGTCGTGGGAGGCAGACAGTGGTGGTGGGAGGTCGGGTGAAATGTCACGAATTTCTTTGTATTTTTTACACGAAATGGACGGCCTATTCAATTAGAAAGGTCTGAAATGCCACGAATTTGTTTGTATTTTCTACACAAAATGTCTTGAGTTATGGAATTCATGGATTCTATAAAAGAGAGCGTATGAGTTGTATTGTTCTGTTTTATTACGCTTTTACCACCACAACAATGGCATGGTTTTAGTCGTCTTCTTAGCCTTCAAGCCATGTTTCATCCTGTGACCTGGATTTACAATTGTGCTGCAATTCTCTGGCATTTTTTTATCTTTTTGTAAACCAGATTTTGGTCCATGACTCCAACACCAAATATCTTTTGATTTTATAATTAATTTTTTTGCGAGGAAGGATTTCATAAACTTCCAACATCAGACAATATTGGATCATGGCCATACGCAAGATGGCATTGACATATGGTAACCTACTCACCACAGAGAAGGAGAACCCCATAAATTTAGGAAAAATAGATTACACGCAAAAAAAAGGGAAACTCAAAGTAATTAATTATTGAAACAAACAAATTCCGTTAAAATTCATGGTATATAATTATAACTTGGAATAAAAGTATTGAAAATGAACTTGATTGTAACTAGAACTTGTTCAAAAAGGGTAAATTATAGATATTTTTAAATGGAAATTAGGTCAAGCTACAAATAAGTTACACGGGAAAAAATACATAAAACGTGAATGTTCATAGCTTATTTTATTGCGCTTTTCCTAGAATCCTTAGTTTTTTTTTCATAATGTGTGTGTGTGTGTGTGTGATTTTGTTTCGTATTTTTAGAACATAGGAATACAGTGTTTTAATTAATTTGCACCCTTTTGGTAACTTCCCCAAAGAAGTTCTTCTGACAGATTTCTTTACATTTTCAGTTTTCCTGTTTTCCAAAAAAAAAAACTTCAGATTTGATATTTCTTTCCTGGTCTATCCGTCTTCTATCTTACTGAAGCTGCATGCGTGCGAACAGTTGGTACACTACTATTGTTCGGTTGCACTGCTTTGACTGAAAGTAGAGACCAAATTAACTCGTCCGGTTAAAAAAGTGGAGGCTGCATAATGGCTGGTGCTAGACTCAAGTGACCAAACATAAAATCAGCTGATTAGCCACCACACAGACTTACATTTTCACTACACAGACATGCAGTTCATAATGCTGACCAAACATAATGGAGGCTGCATAATTACTGTACGTGCTGCTACGTACTAATCATGCATGCTCGAGATCAGACGCTCACGTACGCGCGTGCGTCCGTCCGCACCACACCCACACCGATCGGTCGATCGATCTACCACAATGCATACCCATGTTGACGGCCGACGGGTGGACGGATCAGTTCATGTTGCGGGCGCAGCGCGTGATGGCGGAGCAGCCGCGCGTGTAGGGGTTGGCCTGCTGCATCGACCCGCAGTTGGTGTAGTAGGACTGCCCGCGCTTGTCGCACGGGATCGCGTCGGCCCGCAGCGCCGCGTAGCTGATGTACCTGGCGCTCGGCTTCCTGCCGACCAGTTCCTGCTCGTCCGCCGCGCACTGCCCCTGCAGGCCCAGCGTCGTCGTCCCGTCGAAGGCCTGGACCGTCGTCACGCAGGCCACGACGACGACCACGAGCAGCGCTACAACGGTGGTCATGGCGATGCCGGTTGCTGCTGCAGGGCGAGGCGCCATGGATGGATGGACGGATGAGCTGAAAGCTGGATGCAGAAGGAACTAGTAAGAGAGAAGAAGGTGCGCGGCTCAGTGAAGGGCTTGGATGGATTCAGCGGGAGGAAGAGGCGAGGGGAATGGTGACGTACGTCGATGCCACTGGAGATCGAGACCGGGATTTATGGAGGCCGGCCGGCGGGGTGCGCTGGCAAGAAGAGATCTCGAGTGAGTCAATCAATGGCGTCCCGGGCGCGCATGGTCTGTCTGGCACCCTCGCTCGCTAGTCGCTAGTCAGCCGGCCGGCCGGAGTCCACGAGATCTTGCATACAAAGATGAACAAGCCACAAACACACTGATGTAGAACGCGTGCATGTTCCGTTTGCCCTTTCTTATGAGCAGTGATTTCTTCCCCTCGCTCCTTGATCATTTACATCTGTCACCTTGGCCCGGCACTATTAGGAAAGACCAAAATGGGCTCATTCTTTCCTTTTCGAAATGTTTGGTTTGTGGGGTTTGGAGTCAGATGGAATGGAAGTTTAAGTGGAAAAGGTATAAGAGTGAGGGAGCCAACTCGCACCAATGTCTTCCGATGGGGTCCTTCTTAATTCGTCGGCACGGCTCCATTGCGGAATAATTCCTATCACGTGGGAAAAAGAGTAAAAATCTATTTCTCACGCCTAATCCCTCCACAAACTCCACTCGCCTTCTACCCAGAAGGTTACCAAACAGATTGTACTTATCACCGACCCTGGGGGTGGGGTGGGAGGGGGGTGCGGGGGGCGGGGGTCACATGGCCACTATGAATTGAGCATAGCGGCAAAGGGTCGCAACTGACCACACTCGCCTCTCACAAACGAGCATAGCACATCGTCACTTATATCAAAGCCGAAAAGGGACTCCAATAGAGGTTTATAGGGGGTATGGGTGCGAAGATAGGTCACTTAGATTATTATTTTTTTGCGAAAAAACTTCCAATCTATTCATCTTCAATCATGGCAGTGCAACGAATACCAAAAATAATAAAAATTACATCCAGATTCGTAGAACACCTAGCGACGACTACAAGCACTGAAGCGAGCCGAAGGCGCGCCGCCGTCATCGCCCCTCTCTAGTCGGAGTCGGGCAAAACTTGTTGCAGTAGATAGCCGGGAAGTCATCGTGCTAAGACCCCATAGGACCAGCGCAGCAGCACAACAATCGCCGCCGATGAAGAGTAGCGTAGATCAGAAGGATCCAACCTGAAAACACATGAACGTAGACGAACTACGAGCAGATCCGAGCAAATCCACCAAGGACAGATCCGCCGGAGGCGCATCTCCACACGCCCACCGATGATACTAGACACACCATCGGGACGGGGGCTAGACGGGGAGAACCTTATTCCATCTTCAGGGAGCCGCCGCCGTCTCGTCTTCCTAAGCAGGACACAAACCCCAACAAAACGCGAAAAAACAACTGAAAACAAATCCCTCCTGCCGACAAGGACCGAGATCCACCGCGCCGCCATGGTCCTAAGGCCATCGGAGACGAGGCAAGGGTACTCTAGACTTTTCTTGGGGAAGAGGCTCTGTTCAGGTCCCAAGTACATGTTACTTAGATTGGAGAGGGCAAATCTCCAGAGTGCAATGAAAGAAAGGGTTAAAGATGAAATCCCATTATCCGAGCCAGGCCAATGAGACTTTTCACCAAATATCCCTCAATCCTAGCTAGGAAACACTGAGAAAATATGCATTCATATTGTCTTGAAATTAAGTCTGAATGTCCCAATACAAGAAGGGGTTTTGAGGAGGCCTTTTGGGATGAACTTCAAATCATGCAAAAATACCTTTGTTCAAGCTACCACTAAACGTGAGGCACAGCATTAAAGATAGTACCCCAGTCCCCAGATCGGGTGAAACAGGAGACAAATAAGAAAATCGTACTTGATCACCTCTGCTGCTACATCTACAGTACTAGCAAGGTCATCTGGCTAGTAGCTAGTTCATCTACCACAAAATTCAAGAGCCCATATGTATAGCAGAGCTAGAGGCTGCAGCAAATTCAAAGCAGAACACACCAGACCTGAAAAGGGGATCATACCTACCTCTGGAGATTAATTACGGTAGGAAGTAGAGTACACGCATCCAATATTGTTGCAAAGATCAATAGAGTGGTGCATACACTAAGTGCAGTGCAGTAGATAAATGTGATGATATAGTATATTGGTTTGGTTTTGAGCTCCTTTTTACTGTTGTCGGTCGCTGAAATTTACGTTCATCCCATCAGCTTGCATGTGCTTGATAAGGAACTCGAAGCCCGGGGCCCCCCTTGAAAATAAGTAACGAGTTGTTGCACGTAGATGTTTACAAACATGTGTCGTCTCGTTTCTGCTTATCAAGTCCGTATTTGTTCTTAGCTTAGCTAAAGTTCCTATCAATCGAGCTCATGAGTAGCTCCTTAAACTCATTTGTACTCTCCCCTTCTCAACATATTTTTCTAGGTCGGATTTAATATAATTGTACTAAATTCGAGACACTTATTTTAAGACGAAGGGAGTATTTCACTAGCCCGCGTGTAGACCTTTTAATCACAATTGGCTTTGCCCGCATCACAGAACACAAATCTTCTGTTGGTGTGTCTCGGAGTTGAATAGTGGCAAAGTTGATTAGGCGAGTTGTCATTATGAAACCCTGCAAAAAAGGAAAAAAGAGTTGTCATCATGAAACACACTCATGGCACAATGACACTATAGTGTTGGACGTATGAGAAGCGGTAACTAGCGTTTGCAAGCACTCATGAGCTTTTTAACGATCTAAACTTCTTCTTTTTTTTTGCGGATGTAACGATCCAAACTGAGCTTAAATTTTATCTTGTTAGGATAGCGAGCCTCTAAACCTTAAGGAGCCAAACATGCTCGTTATCCGCCCGTACTTGCAAACAAAATGCTTCCTCCTTTTTTTTCAAAAATAAGCCATCAGATTTGTTATAGAGGATAAACATCAACACAAAGCACCTCACACAAAGAAAAAAATTACAAGGATGTCCCTGAGACGCACATCAGCTTGAAGTTCCATCACGAGCCACAAGTGCACCGTCGCTGCCACCATTGCTGCTCCCGAGCCTCGGCTGGCCAAACTTTGTTTGTAAACGCGGATTGGAAGTCTCCGTGCTACGGTCTCGAAGGACCAGCGTGACCGAGCATGAGCTGAAGTTGTGGAAGTCGATATCGCACGAATATCCAAACAAGTCAGAGAACACAAACTCGTGGGATTCATGAGGAGCAAAATCGAGCTTCACCGGGTGCGCCCGATCCGCTGCTGCCATCGACGAATTGTAGACCAGAGCAACCACCAAGCCGCCTGAGAGGGCCTAGAACTGGAGCACGGTGTCACCACCAAGACGTCGACCATCCCAGGAGCACACAAACCACCGGATCCGCAGATTGACGGGAGGGCATGCCACTCCCATCCCAGCGCCGCCCCGAAGCAACACCAATGTGAAGAGGAGGTGGCGGATTACGTCGATCCCTTCCAATTAACGCCGATGGGGACTAAGCTAACCTTATCTACACGATGGGATGAGAAGAACCTCGCCTTCGTCCCGTCTGCCGGCGGCCGGAATCCAATGTCGCCGTGCCGTCTTCTCCCTCTAACTCCCGCCACTTCCACCACCCATCCCCGCCGCTCCCACCGGCACGCGGCGGATGGCGAGGGCCGCCGTCTCCCCGCGCTCCTCCTCTCGGCGCCTAGGGCATGCAGGGCTCCGTAGCGCCGCCGCCTCCCCGTCCATCCATTACTCCCGTCGGAGAAAACCCTATGTCCTCGTCGTTATTCCTCCCCTCCGTCGTGCTCGACCCGTCTCCCGGGCACAGCCTCCGTAGTCCGTTCCGTTCGTGGTGAGATTTCGCGGCCGTCTCTAATTGGGGAAATGGGAGAAAGCATACAGAGGTCAAAGCCTCAGATCCAATGCTGGCCTTTTATGTTCTCATGACCAGTTATTTCTGTAAATTTTGCTAGATTTCTTAAACCAACCTCTGCATCGTGTAATTTTCATCTTACATACATTGTGTCCCGTCCCATTTAATCTATCTGAATTCTGAACATATGCATGTAGGTTCAGCAAGGGAGCGGCGAGAAGGCACCGAACACGTCCAGGATATCTAGTCTAAGGTCCTTGGATGGAGTTGCTCTGGCTCCAGCAATGGCACGAAAAGAAAACCATCTCTCTGTTTCTTTCCCTTTTACATTTTTATATAAAAGGGGAGGTTTTTCTGGCTGTTGAGGTGGAGCAGAGACTCGCCATACAAGTGAGTGAGAGACGATCATCCATGCCATGTCAAAACCCTGTCCATCGCCCGGGAGGCCCCTATTTTTAGAAGCCTTTCGCCTCGTCTTCTGCCTCCTCCTTTGCCTCCTCTCCACAGTCTGATTTAGAGACCTTGCATGCATGCCTTGCCTGCCGCCTATCCACAATTTAGTTCCTCTAGTTTTGTGGGTGCTAGATCCCTTTCCCCAAACCCACTCCGTCGCGCTAGCACATTTGAAGCCTGAATTTCCCCACAAGGTCTGGTGAGATGCTGTCATCCTTTCCCTTAATTCTGCAACTATTTTGCTTGCGCCTCTGCAATTATTGTCTGAATTGATTCGTGAAGAGACACAGATTTGTCTATCTTGCATCTCTCGTGAACGCATGGTACTTACGTATGTTGCATCTGTTGTGAAATTTGTGTGATGCAGCAGGGTGCTCGTCTCTAACCCGAATGGGAGCAACATATCCTCTCGTTTTCTTGATCCTCTTACTTCTTCATGGAACCAAGGCTGCTTCGGATCCTCCAGTACCGGGATGGCTGACTCTGAGTGGTAAGCATCTAGCCCATTGCTGAGTTATGAATTGGGATTTTTTTTTGGTTTAGCATGCGACAAAGGAAAAGCGCGTATTTTGTATAGAAGAATGTGAGCTAGAAAGTATGTTCTTTCAGCCTACATTATGGTTTGTCTGCCGTGCTGCTAATCTTTCTAGTACTGTCCTACAGGTCGTCGTCCTCTAGTCATTGCTCGTGGGGGTTTGTCTGGGGTAGTGCCTGAGTCAAGCCAGCTTGCATACAGCATGGCAATGGGAAGTAGCTTGTGTGAGGTGGTTCTGTTCTGCGACCTGCAATTCTCTAGCGACGGTGTGGGCTTCTGCCATGGCAGCTTGAGACTTGACAATTCGTCAAATATTGCTGAGAAGTTCGCTGACAGGGGCTCGACTTATCAAGTGAATGGACGAGATGTTCAAGGATGGTTTTCTCTGGATTTCAAATCAGAGGAGCTACATAGTGTCCTATGTAAGCAGAAAAAATAATCTTGGTTATCTTGAAAATCATAACCGTAAAATCAAAGTACTTTATCCATGCTCCATGATGAAGTTAGCAATTGCAAACGTGGTAAAAACACATATATTTTTCCATATTTGGAGTGAATAAGGTTCAAATGGATCCTTGAAAGTTTTTTTCTTCCAAATGGTTGATCCTTTGAAATCATTTCTGATTTTCCATTTAGGTTCTGTTTTTAATTCTTCTTCTTTTTTCCTGTTGCAAAGTATTGACTTGTCACGTGGTTTGATTATCCCTCAGTGGTTCAGAATGTTTTGTCTCGCTCAAATACATTTGACAGAACACAGGAACTGTTGTCGCTTGACAATGTGGTTCAAAGCGTCTTGGCTCAAAAAGGCGAGCTTCATGTAATTTGGGTCAACATAGAGGTAGATGTGGTTTCACTAACATTCAAAGATTCACCAAGGATCTCTTTGTACTGTACCATGTTCTCTATCTAATAGAAGTTCATATTTTCTTTAGTACAACTCGTTTTTTCTGGAGCACGGATTAAGTGGCGAAGATTACATATTGGGACTACCAAAAGAATTTCCTGTCACTCGCGTCTCCTCACCAGAATTTGCATTCTTAAAAAGTCTCAGTGGAAAGGTCAGAAGTGATATAAAGTTGATTTTCCGGTTTCTCCGTGAAGACCTTGTTGAGCCTACGACAAAGAGAACATATGGAGAACTTCTGAAAGACCTGAAATCTATCAAGGCCTTTGCATCGGGGATTCTTGTTCCCAAGCAATTTATTTGGCCACAGAATAAGGATATGTACTTGGAGCCGTCTACCAGTTTGGTCAAAGATGCACATGCCCTAGGGCTGGAAGTGTACGCATCTGGATTTGCCAATGATGATCCCTGTATGAGTTACAACTACAGCTATGATCCCAGCGCGGAAATCTTGCAGTTCATAGACAATTCAGACTTCTCGGTCGACGGCGTTTTAACAGACAATCCACCTACCGCATCAGGAGCCATAGGTAAGAACTGAAATGGAAGAAGCTATAACTGAAATGGATGTTGATGAAAATTTTGAAATGTTACTTTATACATGATAGGAACGTACCCGTACAATTTAGCTCTTCGTTTTTGATTCCTGTTGACAACATCTTCATGAGGATCCTTTAATTGCAGTGTGCATGGCACATACCAAGGGCAATGCATTCGTTTTTCCTATTGCTAAAGATGGAGCTCCTCCAGGTAATCTGGCAATCTTCTCCTGATCCATGGTGTTGCTTTGCTAACTTATCATCATCTTGTAACACAATATACTGATCCCTCCACTCAAGCAGGAGTAGAAGCAAACGTCAGGCCACTGATCATAACCCACAATGGTGCGAGTGGCGTCTTCTCAGACAGCACGGACCTTGCCTACCAACAAGCGGTGAAAGATGGCGCGGACATAATAGATTGCTGGGTCCGGATGTCGAAAGACGGGGTCGCCTTCTGCCTGGGCTCTACAGATCTCAACAGCAGCACGACAGCAGCCACAACTTTCTTGGAAAAAATGACAACTGTCAATGAGATACAGAACAAGTCGGGCATTTTCTCGTTTGATCTCTTATGGAGCGAGATCCAAACCTTAAAACGTGCGAAGCAAGACATACTCCTTATTTTGTTCTGCCAAAGATTTGCATACACTAACATTGATGTCACATGTTTTTTGTTCACCGGAGCAGCCAACCTTGTCGGTCCATTCGCAGACGCACGCCTGGAGAGAAATCCTGCGGCGAAGAACGCTGGCAAATTTATGACACTGGCTGAGTTCCTTGATTTTGCAAAAGCCAGCAACATCACTGGTATACTGATTGGCATAGAGGTAGACAGCATATATAGCATCCTACTTTTGACATGATTCATTTGCTCGCTCCTGTTACCTATTGTTGTTATTCTGTCCAACTGATCAAGAGAGGTCTTGTACCTACCGAGTGCAGCATGCTACGTACCTTATAGCCAGAAGCCTTGACGTGGTGGATGCGGTCTCCAAAGCGCTTGTCAAGTCCGGGTACGACAAGGAGACCTGTAAGCAGCGCGTGCTCATACAGTCAGAGGACGCCCCGGTGCTTGCGGCGTTCAAGACGTTCCCCAAGTTCCAGCGGGTGCTGACGATCGAGTTCGACATAAGCGACGCCTCCAAGCCTTCGGTGGATGAGATATTAGAGTTTGCAAACGCGGTGAAGCTCAGGCGCAGCTCTGCCGCGCGGGTCAACGGCTTCTTCCTGGAGGGGTTCACCAATTCCTTGGTCGACAGGCTGCATGCCGGCAATTTGCACGTGTATGTCGGCGTCCTCAAGAATGAGTTCATGAACCTCGCGTTCGACTACTGGGCCGACCCCTTGGTGGAGATCGCCACGGACACGTTGTCGGTGGGCGCCGACGGGATCGTGACCGAGTTCCCTGCCACTGCAGCTGCATACTTCAGTAAGTAACAGTATCTGCTTTGCTTGATGGACACCATGGACGCTTTGGTTAAATCTTCTTCTTCCTGACGCACAATGAAATATATAGTCTGACTTGATCTCTTTGGCGGATGGATTTCAGGGAGCCCATGCGCCAACTACGAAAGAAAGGACCTTCCCTACATGATCGACCCCGCCACACCCGGCGGCTTGCTCCAGCTGGCTGCCACTGGCTCGGTCCCTCCGGCGCCCCCTCCGGCGCCGGTGCTCGAGCCCCAGGACATCCTGCAACAGCAGCTGCCGGTGTGCCCCAACGACCCCATGTTCCGGACCTTCCGCTGCCGCCTGGGGCCCAAGGAGACGCCGACGGGGAAACCTGAGTACAACATCAATATGGCTAGCCTAGATGACTAGGTTCCTTGTGGTGGAACCAGCCCATCCGGGTTCAAGTCCTAAACTTGACATGGGTGCTCTCATAGAAGGTGTGTGCTGCCGACGGGTGAAGAAATGCCAAGACGGACATCATCTTGTTGCAAATACCCCACCCCACTCTTTGCGAGTTTCGCTAAGTTCGTTGTGCATTACATACTGGAATTAATGCGTTAGTTACCTAGTTACGTGGCACTAGAACAACATCGTGTACTGAGTATTCGGACAAGTTTGCTTTTAAAGTGGGCTTTTTTTTTGTTATGATCCAAGGTAGTTTGCTTTTAAAGTGGGCAATTTTTTTGTTATGATCCAATGTAGGCGTTCTGCCGATGCCGATTTCATATAGATAGATGGAGAAAATGCAAATAAATGCTGGTTTCATATAGATAGATGGACAAAATACAAATAAATACGAAGTGGACCGATTTTTATGAGGAAAGCCGACCGGGGAGTAGTGAGCAAAATCTTTCGAAAACGCCTCCAAGGAGGAAGATGGCGTCAGCAAACGTTGTAGTCGTCAACATTCTTCCAAAACAGAGCATCACACCGATGGCGAAAGAATACGGTCCGGTGCTTATGGAAAGATGATGGCGGTGTTTGTTTGACAGATGATGAAATGCGAGAGTTGGCACTGGTCTTCTATTGTAACCTCTATACTTCTGATGGTTGTGATCAAGTTCAAGAGATGCTCCAGAATATTGATGCATCCGTTTCAATGAGATGAACAACCTGCTATCAAGGACTTCTCTGATGATGAGATTGAAAGGGCATTATTTGATACTAGTGGTTGGGGCGCACCGTTGATGCGCCTCCTGAGCGGAAGCTCTGCGGTGCCAGGTAGGTGTCGCCCATTTCAGTTTCTTTTTTAGGCCTCCTTTGATTTAGAGGAATCTTGTAGAAATTTCATAGGATAGGATTTCTATAGAAAAAATTTCTTTAGAGCCCTTTGATTTGTAGGAATGGAATCCTATTCCTATGGAGGAATTCTTCCTATCCTCCACATTTCATAGGAAAATAAACATTAGCCTAGACTCAATGAAAAAAAATTCTATGATGTGAATCAAAGGGCATCTCCGTTCCTATTCCTGCTCATAGGATTTGAGATACATGTCATCTCATTTTCTATGACTTTTCTATTCCTACGATTTTCCTACCCTATGAACCAAAGGAGGCCTTAGTTTTGTTTGGCACATGGATGAGATTAACCATCAGTAGCAACTAATGAGTTATCTCAAAGAGCCTGATGCCAAACTTCATTAAAATACCAGGGGGATTTTGAAAGATCAGTTATAGGAAAACAGGAATTTATAGGGTCAATTTTCAAGAAAACAGTACTTCAAGTCTATACATAGCCTCAGAGACCATGATGATTACACTACCCACATAATACACTCAGCAGGGAGAAAACAACAGAAACATGATTCGAAACAAGACAAGCAGCTTGCAACTCTCCAGGATACCTCATCAATGATAGCCTCAAACTCCCTGTCGGCAAAATTCTATTTTGTCAAAGATCATAACATTGTGTTCTTTTCAAAAATTTACATGTATTGATATCACCATAATATCGACATGTACTTATAGATGAGCTATAGATATCTACCAAATAGAATTAAGTTTCGGAAAATAAGAAACTGAACTGACTACTGTCTATTTGGTCTTGTCCAGCTCAATAAGAAAAATCTGAGCAAGATAATGCAAGATTTTGCTCACGCTGCTGAATGTGATGATGCCGTAATAACTACTACAATGATTAATCTCGACTTGGTACAAAAATAATGTGAGGACTCATTCACCACACTACCAGAATAACTGGCGATGCCGACGGCCGAACCTATGCCGACGGGCCCCATCGGCATAGATTGGCCTATCCCAAAGGCCCAGCCCAGGCCGTCGGCATAGAAAAGCCGTCAGCGTATATCAATCTATGCCGACGGCCCCCGTCGGCAAAGCTCACCCGTCGGCTTCGATAGAAATATGCCTACGGTGGCCGTCGGCATAGAGAAGGCCGTCGGCATAGCTCGTGGGCCCGGCTACCCGGACGGAGACGGCCTTTTGACGACGTCAATCTACGCCGACGGGCTAACGCGGCCGTCGGCATAGACGCCACGTCATCGATCCGCGTCGCCCGCCACGTCATCGATCCGCGTCGCTCGCCTGTCCGTGGGGTGGCAAATCTATGCCAACGGCCTGGCCGTCGGCATAGGTCTGGCCCATGGATGTTGCCACATCACCGATCCGCGCCCTTAGGCACGTCATCGATCCGTGGCCATGTGCGCAGGTATGCCGACGGCCTTGCCGTCGGCACTCTATTTTTTATTTATCTTTATTTTTTTACTTGTTTTTATTTACTTTTCCCTGTTTTTTTCACAACATAAATGTGCCTTGTCTAACACAAAAAAAACATACCCAGATGGTATATCGATTGCCCCCCTCACGGACGTTGCTGCCGCCGTGCCGTGCCCCACAGCGACGCCGGAGATGGGGGGCACACCCCGGAGCTGCGTGCCGGGTGCCTGCGCTAGCCACCATGCTTTCACAACCGTAGGAGGGTCCAAAGCAACACCTAGCGGCATTGCTACCCCCCAGGTACACCCTCCCGTCTAACCGGGCCCTCATACATGCGGGGCGGTGTGGTGCCATGTCTGAAGAGGCGGGACGGGGGCCCTGGGGGATAGCAATACCACCGGAGCGTCGCACCGGGACCTCATACATGCGGGGTGGTGTGGTGCCATGTCCAAATTAGAGGCGGCACGCGTCTCCGGGTTGTGCCCCCGCTCACGGACGGCGCCGCCGCCGGCACCTGAAGGGGGGAAACGGACGCGTCGGGTCTACACGGAGGGGATCTTACTGTGGGTTTGGCCCGGATGTTGCTCTAAAGTGTTCGTATGGGCTGACCTAACACGACCGGGTGGATAGTTCCACTGGTCAAAACCCGTCCGTGCAAAGTCAAAGGGCTAGATCCCGTGGTCAAACGCTATAGGGTTAGGCGGGACGGGGGCCGTGGGGGGGGGGGGGGGGTAGCAATGCCACCCGAGCGTCGCACCGGGCCCTCATACATGCGGGATGGTGTGCTGGCATGTACGAAGAGGCGGCACGCGTCTCCGGGGTGTGCCCCCTTACACGGACGGCGCCGACGCCGGCACCTGGAGGGGGGAAACGGACGCGTCGGGTCTACACGGAGGGGATCCTACTGTGGTTTTGGCCCGGATATTGCTCTAAAGTGTTCGTATGGGCTGACCTAACACGACCGGGTGGATAGTTCCACTGGTCAAAACCCGTCCGTGCAAAGTCAAAGGGCTAGATCCCGTGGTCAAACGCTACAGGGTTAGGCGGGACGGGGGCCGTGGGCGGGTAGGAATGCCACCCGAGCGTTGCACCGGGCCCTCATACATGCGGGGTGGTGTGCTGGCATGTCTGAAGAGGCGGCACGCGTCTCCGGGGTGTGCCCCCGCACACGGACGGCGCAGCCGCCGGCACCTGAAGGGGGAAACGGACGCGTCGGGTCTACACGGAGGGGATCCTACTGTGGGTTTGGCCCGGATGTTGCTCTAAAGTGTTCGTATGGGCTGACCTAACACGACCGGGTGGATAGTTCCACTGGTCAAAACCCGTCCGTGCAAAGTCAAAGGGCTAGATCCCGTGGTCAAACGCTACAGGGTTAGGCGGGACGGGGGCCCTGGGGGGGTAGCAATGCCACCCGAGCGTCGCATCGGGCCCTCATAAATGCGGGGTGGTGTGCTGACATGTCCGAAGAGGCGGCACGCGTCTCCGGGGTGTGCCCCCTCACACGGACGGCGCCGCCGCCGGCACCTAAAGGGGGAAATGGACGCGTCTGGTCTACAGGGAGGGGATCTTACTGTGGGTTTGGCCCGGATGTTGCTCTAAAGTGTTCGTATGGGCTGACCTAACACGACCGGGTGGATAGTTCCACTGGTCAAAACTCGTCCGTGCAAAGTCAAAGGGCTAGATCCCGTGGTCAAACGCTACAGGGTTAGGCGGGACGGGGGCCCTGGGGGGGTAGCAATGCCACCCGAGCGTCGCATCGGGCCCTCATACATGCGGGGTTGTGTGCGGCTCCGGGGTGTGCCCCTCCCCTCACGGGCGTCGCCGCCGCCGTGTCCCGGAGGGGGGAAACGGCAACGTCCGGCCGACACGAAGGGAATCTTGGGGTGGGTTGGGCCGGGACTGTGTTGGGGTGTAGCTATGGGCTGGGCTATGACAACCAGGGTTAGACGGGACGGTGTACCTGGGGGGTAGCAATGCCGCGAGGTGTCGCAGTGGGCCCTCCTACGGTTGTGGAAGCGTAGTAAAAAAATACCGGAGCTCACAAAATGCCGTAATAAAAAAATAAAAAAATATGCCGTAATAGAAAAATATGCAAAGTACCTATGCCGACGGCTTAGCCGTCGGCATAGATTGACACGTGGCATGTCCATCTATGCCGACGGCTAAGCCGTCGGCATAGGCTGACCTTATCCACAGCCACACCCAGCCCATCCGCTCATTCTTCCTCCCCCGCACCGTCTCCCCCCCCCCCCCCGCCCGACCCCGATCCCCACCCGCGCCGCCGCCGCCCTATCCTGACCCTCGCCGCCGCCCCACCCTCGCTGCCGCCGCCGCCCTCCCGACCCTCACCGCGCCGCCACTCCATCCCCTCCCCCAACTCCGGCGCTGCCCCGCCCCCGCCCCCATCCCATCCCCCACCGCCGCCACGCCGCCCCCACTGCATGCGCCGCCCCCATCCCCTCCCCCACCGTCGTTGCACCGGCCCCACTGCCCGCGCCACCCCCATCCCCTCCCCCACCGCCACTGCACTGCCCCAAGACCGCCGTCGACGCCGCCGGGCCGGCCCATCCCCGTCCTCGGCCGCCCGTCCCCGGCGGCCCATCCCCGGCTACGGCCGCCCCGTCCCCGACTGCGTCGGCGACCGACGCCACTGCCCCTCCCGTCGCCGCCCTTCTCCACCCCGACCTCGTCGCCGCCCCACCTCTGCTTCGCCGGTGAGCCCCCTGCTGCTGCTTTGCTGCTACCGCTGGCGCTTGCTGCTTGCTGCCACCGCTGCCGCTGCTGCTTGCTGCTGCTGGTTGCCGCTTCCTACTGCTGCCGCTGGTTGCTGCTTCCTGCTGCTGCCGCTGCTTGCTACTTGCTGCTGCTACATTAGGTTAGTTAGTTCAGGGTTTAGATGGATAGATTAGTTAGATAGATGGATTGTAAGATATAAAAATTTTGTTGATAGGTTAGTTGAGAAAAAAATTGTTGTTGATATATAGATGGATAGATGAGTGGATACTACATCATGATATATAGATGGATAGATGATGATGATGAATATGTGACGAATAGATGATGAGTCCCTATAGTTTTTTGCCTACATGATGCCAACATAAATGAATGCATGTTTAAATGTTTTAAATATGCTCTATGAGTTGTGATGTTCTAATTTTTTGTCGCGATGGAATTTGCAGGCTTTGTGGTGTTGCATTTCATTAAGTGACCGTCGTCCGACGCGTTGTTCCCCTGAGCATCCCTCTGTTGTTCGACTCCTTCCCCTACAGCCGAAGGTGAGCTACAAGTCCATCTCCTCCATTTTTTGATGTCACTAGATTTCATTCTCAAGTCAACTGGCGTAACCTAGGCGTCTCCCGTATGAAAGGGTTGCATCGATAAATATGCATTCAATTGCATATTTATCACCGCAGCTCTTTCGGATTGTCCAGCGTTTTCCACGGACAGCCCGAGGATGTGTAGATTGGGTATGTTCTCCATGTTCTACCCCGTTCCGAGACAGGATTTCGGCGGCGCCTCCCCATTGTTCTCCGGAGCACATTCTCTCGGCTATTTGCCGAGACGTGTATCTGGAGAACAGCGGGGAGGTGCTGCCGAAATTTTGTCTCGGAACGGGGTAGAATGGAGAACGTACTCAATCTACACATCCTCGGGTGGGATTAGGACCCATCTTTACCTATTAGAGATGTAGGTGGATTAAACGCGGTAGAAACTGGAAATTTGATGCCATTAATTTAAGTGAATCCTTAATTATGTTGTGTGGGTTGCAAAAAAGCAGAGGATGGCAGATAATCAGTGGATGTACAGTGGTTTTATCCGTCGGAATCGAGTAACATCAGAGTGGATCGCGAAAACCGATGTGTATTTGAAGGAGATATTCCGTCGTCCAATGAGAATTATCCCACCATGCCCCTGTGCGAGATGTGCCAGAGGTCACCGTAGAAATCAGACGGACATGAGTGAGCACCTTCGCACGCACGGATATATGCCAAACTTTGACATGCCGCCGATAAACATAGCCGAGCAGGACCGTGGTAGAGAGGAGGTGATGCGACAACGCATCGATGGATATGAGGACGACGGGGTCAGGGACATGCTAGATGATGTCATTGTTGCAGAAACGGCAAATGCGACACCTTCAGAGAATGAACCGGAGGAGCCGGAGGCAACCGCAAAGGCCTTCTTGGAGGTCTTGGCCTCGTCGAAGAAACCTCTTTATGCGGGTGCGAAAATATCTCAGCTGGATGCCATCTCGCAACTGATTGCAGTGAAGGCTGAGTACGGCTGTAGCCAGAAATGCTTCAAAGCATTCCTGGGAGTATGGGCTAACAGCCTCCCTGAGGGTCATGAACTGCCGAAAAGCATGTACGATACAAAGAAAATCATGAAGGCACTCTTTATGGATTATGAGAAAATAGATGTTTGCCCGAAGAATTGCCTTTTGTTTAGGCACGAGTATGCGGATGACAAGTACTGTAGGAAGTGCGGTTCATCTCGGTACATTGAGGTGGTCAGTGAGGATGGTGAGAAAAAGCAGCTAACCATCCCCGTTAAGGTTCTTCGGTATCTTGATTTTATAAAAAGACTGTAGCGCCTTTTCATCACGAAGGAGTCTGCCGAAATGATGAAGTGGCACAAGGAAGGTATAAGGTACAATCCAAAAAAAATCATACATCCATCGGGAGGGGAAGCATGGGAGTCATTCGATGAAGAATACCCCGAGGAAGCAGCCGAGGCTGGGAATGTCAGAATAGCCATATCAGGTGATGGGTTGAATACATATGGTATGTTGTCCAATCCATACAGCTGTTGGCCTGTGTTTGTAATTCCGCTCAATCTTCCTCCTGGTGCCCTAATGCAACGGAAGACCATGTTCTTGTCGCTCATCATTCCGGGGCCTGACTACCCGGGGAAGCAATTGGGTGTGTTTATGCAGCCGCTTGTGGATGCTTTGCACCATTCTTGGTACTTTCCGAGGTTGACATACGACCGGGATCTGCAGAGAAATTTCTTGATGAAAGTTTGGTTGCACTATTGCATGCATGACTTTCCCGGCTATGCTCTATTCTGTGGATGGTGTACAAGTGGTAAGATGCCATGCCTAGTGTGCATGCAGGCTCTGCGAATGATTTGGCTGAGTAAGGGTGGCAAGTATGTAGCCTTTGACCTGCATCGACAGTTCCTCCCTCCAGACCATCCAGACAGGGAAGACAAGAAGAACTTCACGAAAGGCCGGGTTGTTCATGAAGTAACCGAGATTCCAACATTTTCGGGGGCAGATGTTCTTGCTCAGCTAAAAGCTCTCAAGCCTAAAGTCAAAGGCAAAGGCAAAGCCAAAGCCAAAGGCTTCGAGGGATATGGTGAGACGCACAACTGGACGCACATTACCCCCTTCTCGCAGCTTCCCTATTTCAAGGACCTCAAACTTCCTTACAATATTGATGTGATGCACACCGAAAAGAATGTGGCAGAGTCCCTTTTCCACACGATCCTCAACATTCCTGATAAGACGAAGGATAACGTAAAAGCTAGAGCCGATCAACAGAGAATTTGTGATAGACCACGCCTGAACATGAAGCCTCCCACAGGCGGTCGAAAAAACTGGTTCAAGCCAGATGCTGACTTTGTCCTTAAACCGCCAGAAAAAAAAGAAGTACTTATCTGGCTGAAACAAATTTTGAAGTTCACCGATGGTTATGCATCGAATATAAGTAAGGGAGTCAATCTTTCAACGGGCAAAGTGACCGGCCTGAAGAGTCATGACTACCATGTATGGATTGAGCGGATAATGCCGGTGATGGTTCGAGGCTATGTCCCCGAGCATGTCTGGCGAGTGCTTGCCGAGCTTAGCCATTTCTTCCGCACGCTCTGTGCTAAAGAAGTAAGTAAAGAGGTGATTGAAAAATTGCATAAGAAGGCACCGGAGTTGATAGTCAAGCTAGAGAAGATCTTTCCGCCAGGCTTCTTTACTCCGATGACACATCTCATTCTGCACCTCGCGAACGAGGTATTGTTGGGGGGCCCTGTGCAAAATCGCTGGCAGTACGGCCCTGAGAGGCAGAACAAGCATCTCCGACGGAAATGTGGAAACAAAGCTAAGATTGAAGCTTCCATAGCTGAGGCAGTTATCCTAGAGGAGGTGTCAGACCTCAGGACATCATACTATCCAGACCACGTTCCCCATCTGCATAACAAGGTGCCTCGATACAATATAGAAGAGCCCAAGTATCAACCCAGGCTCGATCTATTCAACGCGCAAGGTGGGAGGGCTGGGGCCTCGAAATCTTATAACATGCCACGACAAGAGTGGGAGGACCTCATGTTCTATATCTTGCACAACATCAAGGAAGTTGAGGAAGTGTGGATGAGGTAATACCACTACACCATTCCTTTATGTCTTCCACATCATCATGTTTCATGTTCACTTAGCCCTGGTCTAACACTGCTTATCTTTTTTTAGTGATTTCGTTCAAGAGGAATGGACGGGAGTGAATCCTCCTACTGAGGCGGAGGCACTTACTCTTCTCCGTCATGGAAACCTTGGACATAAAAATTTTGTTGCTTGGTTCATGGAGAAAGTAATTTTCCACACTCCCCTATTAAATACCTACTTCAACATTTATTAGTTAATCGAACTAATGCACGCAACAATTTCCATTATACTTGTAGGGAAAAGATCTGAACATATCTATGGATGATGAATTGAGATGGGTTTCCATGGGTTTTGACCCTGCCGTCATGACATGTAAAAAGTATGATGTGAATGGGTATCGCTTCCATACAGAGGAGCACCAAAACAGTCGCCCCGATCCCAAAACTATAAATACTGGAGTGTACACCCCCGGTCAAAATTCAGTAGACTACTACGGAAGGGTACAAAATATATACGAGGTTAAATTCCGCCAGGGGCGTGAAACCCTAAGTCTGCCTGTGTTCAAATGCCGATGGTTTGATCCGCGGGAGGGGGTAAAACATACGCCTTCCATTGGTTTGGTCGAAGTTAAACCATCAACCATCTATGCCGGAGCCGATCTCTTCATTGCGGCTACCCAAGCTACACAAGTATATTTTCTGCCTTACCCATGCCAGAAAGTGTATCTAAAGGGTTGGGAAGTTGTGTTCAAGGTGTCGCCACATGGTAAGCTACCAGACCCGAATGAAGACGATTACTACAACATTAACCCCATGACATACGAGGGAGTGTTCTATCAAGAGCAACCTGATGATGATGATGATGATGTGGTTAGAAACGATGACGCTAGACCATTGGGTGATGATGATGTGGACCCAAACTTCCATGATGCACGGAATGATGGTGAGACCATCGTCAATGAAAATGACATACTTATGCTAGAAAAGTTAAACGAAGACGCTGACGACGAGGAAGAGCCTCCACCTCTGTCGGACAACGAAGATGATATGATTGATAGTGATGATGAGACGGACCGAGAAAGAGGTTACAACAATGATGATTCATATGGGTTCTAGCAGATGTACGTTTCAAGTATTTTTTTTTCTATAGTTTAGGAATATGCCTTTTTATGCATTTTTATTAATGTGTTTATTATCATGCCTTTTCCTTCATTTCATTAATTTACTAATTGCTTTTTCTCTTTTCAATGCAGGTTCGTGGAACATGGGCAAGGGGAAGGCCGACGGCGTGGGTTTCCTACGCAAGGTCGTCGGCCTGCCTAGTCAGAGTGGTCGAGCACGTAATCCTCCCCCTCGGCTACTTGACGATGACTCCTCACAGGGAGGTCGAGGGAGAGGTGCCCCTAGAGGAGGAGGGGGCGAGGGGAGAGCCTCTAGAGGACGAGGTGCTGGGGGGAGAGCCACTACAGGGGGCCGCGGCCAGAAAGAGCGCACCCTCACTGACTTAGGGGTGTTGTCTTTGAGGCCCTCCTCTAGTGAGGTACGCTCCTCTAGTGAGGCAGGCGAGGAGGAGGAGGAGGAGGAGGTGGTGGAGGAGGAGGCAGGCAAGGAGGAGGAGGAGGAGGAGGTTGGGAGGAGGTTGGGGAGGGGAGGCAGGCGAGGAGGAGGGTGGTGGCGGGGATGATGGTGGTGACGGGAAGGGGGTTGACACGAAGAGGTGGCTGCGTGGCAACGCAAAGCTACCAAAGCAGGTTCCTGCTACTGAGGAGCAGAAGTGGCTCATTGAGCCCACGGGAAAAGAGTAAGTGGTTCATTATGTTGCTTGTCACATGCTTATTCCGGTTGTTATTTATTTTTCTTGTGACATGCTAATAGTTCATTCTTTTGCAGCAACTGGATATATTCTAAAGGGGTCCGTATTCCCAACGGCCTCATCACCGTCTTGCTGAAGTTATATTGGCCGGGGTTGTACTGTCCTGATCCAGTCAGGCAGCCGGACCATCGGGTTTTGGCCACGAGCTGGGACCACTGGGAAGCGGCCCGTCACGCGGACCATGAGACCCATGCCAAGGCCGTGATCACTACTTTCTGGGTGAGTTCTCTTCAGAAGCACAAGTCCATTCTAGTTTCATGAATGATTTAACTCATGGCTTCTCCCATTCTTGTTTCATGCATGATTGTAGAAATTCTATCGAGTTCTTCCGGAGCACAGGGCTAGAGCGGACCAGATTGTGTTGCGCCAATGCAAGAAGAAGGCCCGCCAGATGCAGTACGAGGTGCGCTATGTGGCCATCTCCACATACTACCACGAATATCTTGGTGTGAAGATGACCAAGGAAGAAGCGCGGAGGATGGGCATTACCTTGGAGAGTCCCGAGTTCTTGGCGGTAAGTATAAAAGATTTTTCATTATGCTTTCATATATTATGCTTTCATTATGCTTTCATTACCTTGTGGTACATTATGCTTTATGCTTTATGCTTCCATAACACCAATTTGGACACACCTACATGCCATTATGCTTTTATTATGTAGGTGTGTCCAAATTGGTGTTATGGAAAAGACGAGTCCTGGGCGGCACTGGTGGATCTTTGGTGTGATGAGGCTGGAGCCTGGGCGGCTATGAGAACTAAAAATAAGGCTAACCGGGGGACGGAGGGAGTACATGCTCAGGGAAACCGAAACCACTATCTCCACAAGGCAGTTAATGTATGACTAACCCCATTAAACATTCTTCTTCTTCTATTTACCATCACTTTCTTATGTATGACTAACCTCTGTTTGGTGGTGCAGGAGGAGAAACTGAAGCGGCCGCTCTCACACATGCAGGCGTGGGAGATCGCCCATACGCGGAAGGACCTCAAGCCTGGCGAGCCCAAGTATTACGGCAAGAAGACCGCAGAAAGGAAGAAGGCCTACTCCGAAGCGTATCTGGAGTTACATCCTGACACACCTGACCCCATTGCGGCGCCTCTGGACGACATGGCGGTGGTGAGGATGGGGCCCAAGGAGCACGGTCGGGAGGCGGTTCTCGATGTTGTGATCACTCCTAGTATCTCCTACACATAGCTTCGTCGGATCGACCCGAGCCTGAGCCAGCGCACGAGCCAGCCAGTGACTAGTACACAGTACCTCTTTCAGGAGCAACAATTTGTAAGTATTTTCCCTCTTATCTTCATTTCTCACTTTATTTTCCTCATTTAGTAGTTTTATGAGTTCCATCATGTCATACCGTAGGCATACATGTAGTACACATGCCAGGAGACCATGGCGTGGCATCAGAGGCTTTATGAACACCAAGTGCAGAGGGATAGCCAGATGCAGCAGGCTTTTCAGGATATGGCGGCCGGCAGGTGTCCTCAGTTCCCTCCAGCACAATGCCCTCCAGCACAACCAGTGCTGATGAGCTTTGAGGAGTTTGTGGCACAGACCGCTGGCCCCTCGCCGGTTAGTTCATCCCCAATCTATTCACCCAAAGCATGTCATGCCTTTCAACACAGTCATATATCCCGTGCATATATCTTTTCAACATCCAGGGAACAGGTGGATCTACCGTTGGCGGTGGTCTTCGCAGCATTCCGGAGACACGGAGTCCGACCACTCCGATCCATGGAGGCAGAGGCGGAGGAGGAGGCGGTCTTGGCGGTAGCGCTGCCGCTAGCAGTGACGACCTGGGCTTTGGCGGTCTTGGCGGTGACGACCTCCGTGGTGCTCGACGTCCTGGCGCTTAAGCCTTTGGGTCACATTGTGGCGGTCTTGGTGGTGATAATACTTATATGCTTGTGATGTTTCTTATTGTTGTTTGTGAGATTCTTATGCTTGGTGGTGATGATACTTATATGTTTATGCTTTGCGATGCTTCTTATGATGTGTGATGATGAATTTGTTCTGTGATGCTGCTGGGCCAGCTGTTATGTGATGCATATATTTGTTGTGTGTTGTATATATTCAAATGAATTGAGCTGAAACAAAACAGAAAAAAGAAAAAAACAGACAGAAACTATGCCGACGGGTAGGCCGTCGGCATAGAGCTGCCGTGAGCTCCCAGTGGCTGCCACGTGGCAGGTCTATGCCGACGGCTTAGCCGTCGGCATAATTTCAAACTAAGCCGACGGCTAAGCCGTCAGCATAGGCCTGCTCCAGGAGCTCCCAGTGGCTGCCACGTGGCAGGTCTATGCCGACGGTCTAGCCGTCGACATAGTTTCAACCTAAGCCGACAGCTATGCCGACGGCCAGACCGTCGGCACAGACCTGCCACGTGGCGAGCAAGCATTGGTCAGCACTTGACGGCGGCCGCCGTTAGGCGATAACGTTGCCGACGGCCGGGGCCGTCGGCATAGATGTACGGACGCCGTCGGGATAGGTCCTATGCCGATGGCCTTTCTATGCCGACGGCATTCCTGGCTACGCCGACGGATATGTTCCCGACGGCCCTATGCCGACGGGTGCCGTCGGCATAGGCCTGTCCCGACGGCCTTTCAGGGCTATGCCGACGGCCCTGGCCGTCGGCATAGGGTGCGATTCCGGTAGTGCCAGATTGCAGATATACAAATCATAGGGACAACTTAGTGCTATACCTTAATCATATGTAATAATGTTGTCACTATCAATCCTCAGCTCTTTGCAAGAATTCATCAGAAAGACAAAAAAACAAAAACAAAGCTCTTCGGTGTTTATTTAAGAGAAAAATATGTTTTTGGCCCCTCAAGTTACCAAAAAGTACAGACTTGGTCCCTCAGGTCTCAAAACCGGACAAGTTTTGTCCTAAACCAGATTTTGACCCTGTTGACCGGGTTTGACCGCCACAAAACCGCCCTATGAACAGTAAATCCGAGTTTAAAAAAAACTTCAAAAAAATCTAATTTTTTTTGTTCCAATATGCTTACATGCGCACGGTGCGACCAAATTTTCGTGGTCTTTCGACACTCGAGGAGCTCGTGACAAAAAGAACAAAAATATCTGTCCGATGAATAGTAAATTCGAAAAATAAATAAATAAAATTCAAAAAATTCTGAATTTTTTTGGGGTCCAATATGATTACATGCACAAGGTGCGACCAACGTGGATTTGAACTGGCAAACGTGGATCGAAGACCCTTTACTGAAGATACTCAAACAAGGCATTGATCTCGTTGTAGCAACATGAATACATGGCATAAAAATAACAGCAGGGAAATGACTTAGTGAAATTCTAAGTCCCTGAAATCAGCAATATCACGAGAGCTACTTTGCATGCTTGTGCTAGTCACCACATTGATCACAAAAATACATGGCATACACCTCTGTAAAGATGGCATGGCATAGCCCAAAACACATGTAGAGCTCATGCTCATATGCAGCACACAACAAATGTAGCAAAAATGACAAATGCTCATACTCTGCTAAGAATCAGCACCTAACGTTTTATAGCACTCTTGCATCAATGTTTTAGGCATCAAGATGGACTCAAACAAGCATGTCACAATGGAGCAAAATGAAGAGCAAATCATGATGAACATTTTGATATGTCATGCATGCAAAACGGATCTACAGATGAGGAGTTATGGCATGATGAAGAGAGGCGCAAAATGTTAGGGATTCGGGACTTAGAAGAAATATACCCCACAAGATCTAGGGTTTTCACGCGAACCGAGGTGGCCGGATCGGATCTCGCCGGAGATGTGGGACGTGGCGGCCGGAGTCGGAGAACAGCTCGCCGGCGAGGTCGTGGTCGCTGGACTTGGACGCCCGCGAGGTCGGTCGACGGAGGCGCGCGGGGGCGGCAGGCGCGGTCGAGCGTGGGATCCGTCGAGCTTAGTGCGGGACGGAGGCAAGCTCCGGCTCGGACCGGCGAGGGCGGGCGGTGCCCGGCGGAGGCGGTGAAGGGCGGGCCGGCGGCGGGGAAGCGCGGGGCGCGCGGGTGCAGGCGGAGGAGAGCGGGGGCTGGCCGGCGGACGCAGCGGGTCTGCGGGGGCCGGCGATGGGCCCGGGCGGGCCGGCGGCGCGGAAGGCGGCGGTGGACGCGTGGCAGCGCAGGAGTGGTGCGGGTGCGGTTTCGTCCGGCGATGGTCGGACGTGTCCGGCGGCGCGGAGAGAGTTTCGCTAGGGTTTCATCTGCGCGAGAAAAACGGAGAGGATCACATATTTATAGGTAGGAGGTGGTAGGAGTGTCCCAATGAGGTGCAGTTTTCGCCCACGCGATCGTGATCCGACGGCGGAGGGCATGGGATAGGTTTGGATGGGTTATTGGGCCACTTTGAAGGGGTGTTGGGCTGCAACACACACGAGGCCTTTACGGTTCCCCGGTTAATCGTTGGAGCATCAAACGGACTCTAAATGGCATGAAATTTGACAGACGGTCTACCGATGGTGTACCAAGGCCGCTTGGCAATCTCGGTCCATTCTGAGAATGTTTAACACCCGCACACGAAAAAAGACAAAAGGGGGTGCCGGAGGACATAAGAGTGTCGGATTGCAAAATGGACAACGGAGAAAATATTCGGATGCATGAGACGAACACGTATGCAAATGAGATGCACATGATAGCATGATATGAAATACATGACATGAACAAATGCAAAACAAAGACAAGAACCCAACCACAAATCTCATAACTTAAAGCCGAAAATGGCAAGAGTCGGAGTATAAATATGGTAAATTACATCCGGGGTGTTACATTGTCGCATATCATTGTGGAGATGGATTGTAAGAAAGTGGTTCGGAAGCTTAGTGAGGATCGGAGAAGGAGGATTACTTGGCTCAAGGACATCTTGTACAAGCGGTAAAGGAGTCTATATATGAATCTGTTTCAGGATTGCTCAGTGAGATTTGCTCGTCGATCGCACTGCTAATACTGCCGCTCATATAACTTAGCTAAAGAAGGTCGATCGCCTGAATAAATAGTGTAAAACCTGGCTGGGACACCCACCAGAGTGTGTTATTTCTGCTCTTGCTACGGCCTACGGATGTACCAGAACCTGGTTAATATAGCAGGTATATTTTCCTTTCTCAAAAAAAAAAAAAAACATCGACCCTGTTGAAGACCATCCGCCAAAAGCTACACACAACTATCCTGACAAACCTTGAGAAAGAGTCCGGCCACATAAAAAAGCCGTCATGACATCCTCAATTCCGAGCGGGACACAACCCAACAAGGAGGAATCACTCTTCGACAATGCCTACAAAGAGAGAAAACACCCTCAAGCGCCATCATCACTCACTTGAAAACTATGAGCATCTCCAGCCGTTGGCTTCTTAGGAGACGCACCAGCGCAAACCATGTACTGGGGTGTGATGCCTCTCAGTCACGGCACCCACGTTTTTTTTCAAAATTTTAATTCCGGCATAAATACGACGTAAATTCAACTAAACTTCGGCGAGTTCGTACATATTTAAAATATTAAAAAAATGCTACTAGGCTGCTCCTCGTCGTCTCCCTCGCCGCCCTTGCAATTCTACATGCCGAGGAGGCGGTAGAACCGTGTGTAGTCGCCGCCACCGTCGTCGTCGCCTCCTCCGCGAGCCGCCGTCCCTGCTGCAACCCTCCCCCGGTTTGCGCGGCGTGTTGGACGGTCCGGGGGCGTCATCGTCGTCGTCGTTGTCGAGGATCACGACGCCGTGCTTGTCCTCGCGCCCACGTTTGCGGGCGGCTATCTCCTCCAGAGCCCGGTGCCGCCGAACCATCTCGTCGCGGAGGTAGTCGTCCCACGCCCATCATAGGGCGTCTTCGTCGGAGAAGCCGCACCGGGCTATCTCCTCGTACTCCGCGGGGAGGCCGGGCTCCGGCTTCGGCCTGACGAGGACGAGGCGGACAGAGGCGGGGGCGGAGTCGTCAATGCGGACGCTGGAGCTGCAAGTGCGCGCGCTGACAGGCGTGTCCTGGGGCTCCGGCTTGACGGGGCGGAGGCAGGGAGAGTTGGACGAGCGGCCGGACGAGGAGGAGGACGCCACCGGGTCAATGCGCCTTGGCGTCCACGAGCTCCCACGCCGGCGAGAGATGGACGGGGGAGCGGGGTACTCCAGCCTCGGCGTGTTGCCGCCCTCGATGTACTCGAGGACGGCCTCCAGCATGCGGTCGGGCACGCCCCACCATTGGCACCGACCTTCGGAGTTGAGCCTTCCAGAGGGCACGACGCCGTTGGTGGCCTCGAGCTGCTCGGCGTGGCGGCGGCGAAAGTAGAGATCCTAGAGCGGGTTGTCGGGGACGTACCGTGGACCTTCCCTCGCGGCCCGCAGCAGAGAGGCGCGGATACGCGCGATCTCCGCACGCCGCGTTGCCCCGATGGACGGTGGTGGCACCGGGACCCCGCCGGCGCTGATCCTCCACGACCGGGGCACCCGCATGTCCGGCAGGACCGGGTACTCGACCTCGAAGAGGAGCCGAGTTTCGTCCTCGTGAAGGTGGCGGCGGCCGAAGCCGTTCGCCGCCGCACCGTCGCCTGGGAAACGCTCGACCATGCTTTGAACTGGAGACGGCGAGAGGAGAGGGAGGAAAGGGGGAGAAATGGCGCTGCGGCGGTGGAGACTCTGTGCGTGTCACCGGCACGCTGGGATCGGCTTATATAGGCGGAGGCGCCACGCGTACGCGTGGCGAGCGAGGGGACGCGCATCGTCCGGTCACTGCGCCGCCCGTGAGGCATCAATGGAGGAGAATGACCGGCACGGCAGCGCGCGGGAGCTTTGGCATTGATTCGCCACGGGAAACGAGGCGATGAGGACGAGAAGCGATGAGAAGAGAGACGAGTCGCTGACAAGGAGGGCCCGCGGTTGTTTCGCATCAAAAACAATTCGCCCTGCGCCTCCGAGCGCCTCCCAGCGCACCGGATTCGGGTTAGGTCCGCCGGCGTCAATTTCGGTCCGAGCCAGTGAAAAATAGGTCCTTAAAGGTGCGATTGGACCAATTTTTTAACGTCGACAACCAAAAAATCACCAGAGAGGTCTTGTTGAGGACGTGACTGTCTAAGAAGCTGTTTGATTTGGAGCCGTGCCCTGCCTTTCAAAAAATCGGTCGTTGACCAGGCTGGTGATGGGCGCATCAGAGCCAAAATATTGATGCGCCAGCACGCCAGGGCTTCCTCCTCTTTTTTTGCGTCAAATAGTTGGTAGGAACCATGGAGGCCGATTCCTTTGCCTATTTTTTGACGCGCCATCCGCACCCATGATTTGGCAGGGGGAGCTTCTGCAAGAACTCGAAATTATTAGTTGAGGACTACTCATTGCAAAGACCACTTCAACTTCTTAGATTGTGAGCGTCACTTGTCGCAACCTGGGAGTTTTTCTTTTTTCATAGATCCATTTATTTAAAATGTTTTATCTCCTATACTGTAGATCTAAATCTCAAACCGCTTTTATTGTTGGATTCCTCGCGTCAAGATTTTCAAAACTAGATTTCATGTTGATAGGTTTTGACGAACTTTTTTTTCACGAAAAAACCGGATAAAAAAACCGGACGAAAAAACCAAACCGAAAGCACGGGTTTTTTCCCTTTCTGAAAGAGGCACGTCCGTGCCTTTCACGAAATCACAACCGTGCCTCTCGTGGAAGCAAAACCGTGACTCACAGAAAGGAAAAAAAAGAAAACGCGTTTTTTTTCGTTTTCGAAGAGGCACGGCCATAACTCTCGCGAAAGCACACCCGTGCCTCTCGCGGAAACAAAACCGTGACTTTCGCGAAAGGAAAAAAACAGAAAACGCGTTTTTTTTTCATTTTTGAGAGGCACAGCCGTGACTCTCGCGAAAGCACAATCATGCCTCTTGTGGAAGCAAAACCGTGACTCTCACGAAAGGAAAAAAAACAGAAAACACGTATTTTTCGTTTCCGAGAGGCATGACCGTGACTCTCGCAAAAACATACCCGTGCCTCTCGCAGAAGCAAAACCGTGACACTCGCAAAAGGAAAAAAACAGAAAACATGTTTTTTTTCGTTTCCGAGATGCACGGCCGTGACTCTCGCGAAAGCACACCCGTGCCTCTCGCAGAAGCAAAACCATGACCCTCGCAAAAGAAAAAAAACAGAAAACACGTTTTTTTTCCGAGAGGCACGGCCGTGACTCGTGAAGCGAAAAAAATGCATTTTTTCATGCAAAAATATTTTTTTTCAAATTTTTTTTGTTGAAAAGTTAAGGAGGACCAGTGGAAAACCAAAAGCGTTGCAAAACCCTAAAAAACCGTTTAAATAGCCGAAAACGCGTGCGGAAAAATAAAAAAACAAAATACGAAGGGAGCACCCAAAGCGCAACACGTGGCAAATGGCTGAGAGCACGTCAAGTGGCGTTAATCGTTGCGAGGCTCTCGAAGAAGCGTTCGTTAACTGGTGGCTCCCGAACTTGTCGAAAAGCTAAGGAGGGCCAGTGGAAAACCAAAATGTCGAAAAAACCCAAAAAAACCATTTAATTAGCCGAAAGAACCAAGCAGCCTCTAAGCTTTCGCTAGAGCCTTGAGCCTCTCCGCTTAACGGGCCGATGGGAAGGAGCCCAGCCACTGGCTCCATCTGCACTTTGTAAGACGCCTGCGCGCAATGTCGTTACAACTTATTTGAAATTTCTCAAAAAAAAACTTATTTGAAAAAAAACAGTGGAATAGTGGCGAGTTAATGGCCCGAAAATGCTGTAACGTTTTCAAGGATTTTTTTAATATCTCTTTTTCAAAGAAAAAAGAAAATCAACGTATTTTTCTGACAGATGGTTACGGTCCAGGCGTCTGAAATTCTTGCACCTCCCATCTCACGGACCATAAGATCTCTGCATAATACATACGACTCTGCAACCTGCACTGCACGTATACTGCTCCGTTGCAACTCCACAGGAAACTATACAGCCTACAATTTACACCGATATTATGCCAACAACAGTGCACGTACTACGATCTTGACGGCTCACGGTGGCTACTCTATTTTTAGCTCGTGTTCTGCCTTCAAGAAACTGCGCATATAACCAGTGATACACCGTCACGCCCTTACCAGAAATGTGCGCCGAGAGCATGGAGCTTCCTATATGATTCTGTTTCCATGATCCCTCGATTTCGTCTAGTGCCGTCTGCATCATGAGGGCAGGGCCAGGGAGAGAGGGCACGGGGGGCATCAGGGAACCAACTACCGTGTGTGTGTGCGCGCTCACGCCACCGCCCTCGCTCGAGCCACCGCCTTCTGGTAGATGTCCTCGTACTGCGAAGCCGAGGTGTCCCAGCTGAAATCGATCGTCATGTCTTTCTGCACGAGCTGTTTCCAGACCTCGGGCTTCCTCGTGTAGCAGTTGAACGCCCTCTCCATCGCGCTGCTTAGGCCCTGGCAAAATGAACGTCCAGATGAGTCGTGTTGTGCCCGCCAGAAACCATCGACTAGGGTTTTTCCCTTCCCGGGCTGTGCGCGCAAACAGGACCTACCTGTTCGTCGGCCTTGACAAATGTAAAGCCGTTCCGCACCTCCATGGGTATTGTTTCGTCGTCGAAGTCAAAGACACTGAAACCACAAAGCATGCCATTACACTTCTTACTTTGATTGGGTGTGACGACTATGTTTGGAGGAACACTCGGTTGGTTCACTGTTTACCTGTCATTCAGCCCACCAGTTTTCCGAACAATCGGCACAGAACCATATCTCATGGCTATCATCTGCGCATAAGAAAGCATGTCAAAATTGCGCGTCAGAAGGCCACACATCAAATTGATGATAGAAGCAAAGGAGGCCAGACTCGCACTTGTTTAATTACTTCTAGGAAAGTGCCAGATGATCACGGCAACTGAAGCATATATTTCAGCAAGTGATACAAATTACGCGTCATACTAAACGATGTCAGCTTACTACATGTGTACCTAGTATAAACTAGGTGATATGCATTTATCATCAAGTATGGGAAGAAGCCACACACCTGAGTGAGGCCACATGGCTCAAATATAGAGGGAACAATGAACATGTCAGACGCAGCATATATGCAATGAGACAGCGCATCATCATACTTCAAAATCAGCCGGATATTGTTGTTGTTCTGAAAATGGTCTGCAATACCTTCAAACTCCCTCTGCAAACAAAACAAGAAGCAAGTATGTTCACCGTTCCAGAAATGGGCAAAAAAAGGTGCTTAATATAAAACAGACAAAAAATACACCATTCCAGACTCATGTTCCTTCGGTGATAAATAAACTGTTCATGAGGTACTGAAGTGTGGTTTTCTTCTGTTACTTTGGAGATTCATGTCTGATCAAAATATCTGCACAGATATATACTATGACATAAACTGCATGGCATAAACGCACCTGAATTTCTGGTACTGGACTTGAACCCAGAAGGACAAACTGTCCTCCTAATTCAGCTGTTTTGTAGATTGCATGCCTGATAAGATGTACACCCTTCTGAGCAACTAGCCTGGTAATGCAACCAACCTGCTTGAGAAAATTTCAGTTATTTAGTTTAACATTCAATATCAAGTTCCAAGACAAATGGAAGGAGGTGAATACACACAGCAGGGGATCAGAAAATGATATTAGCTAACTGAAGAAAACAATCGAAAAACGGAACTGCTGTAATTCATTTCAGACTACATGGGCCATGCCCCGATAAATGTGATGACAAACGATAGAACCATATAGCTAACAGACTACTCCACGAAGAAAATTGATGAGAATAAAGAGATGGAAAATGTTCAAATTCAAGCACAGGGTGAACCTTTATATATCCAGTTTACCAGTAATTGAGAACTGAGCTTAACAGCATCGACAATCGTACCAGTGGTTGTGAAGGATATGCAGAAGCCAGGTTTAGTTGCTCTCTGAGGGCTGCTTTATTGGCTGCCTTTCCCTGGAGATCCTTAGCATTATACTGGACCTTCAGATACCTATCTGTGGAAGGGTTCCATGTATCTGTGTCGATTCCATTAAGTATCCCAAGAAATTTCCTGGAATGTACTTTAAGTGTATCTTGGAGTCCACGCCCACCCTGGGAACCATAAGAGCATTATCAGCACACAAGAAATGGAAACGCTTTACATGCAAATTGAAACTACTAAAATGAAATTGCAGTTGAGAGGAAGATTAAGACAAGTTAAACTAATGGTAACTAGAAACACTAGGACCATTAGAGCCCTGTACGGATATGCATGCCACTATATCTTGATTTAGGGTATTCTCAAGTATCCAAGCTTTTTGTAGCATCTCTTTAGTGTCCAGTCCATGTAGAAACATGAATATGTCTGGCACTACTGATCAAACAAAGGTACAGCAATATGCGTGTTTGTTTCCCAGAGCTTGTGCGATTTCTTGCTATCCTCTTCCAGAAATGGTTGCCTCCAAAAATTAGCCATTTTGAGCAACATGCTTAGAAATTATCTATTTTTGCAGATGAATCTTATAAGTTGAAGGCTACTGGTGAGACCATGAAGGACGATTAAAAAGTAGCCAAAAAAAGTCTACATCACATACAAATCGTAAGAAATATTACCTCTGAGCGAACCTCTAGTGCATACGTTGGCGAGACAGTTGTCACGATGTTTGAATACACAACTGCTCCCTGAATAATATGAATAAACAATTGCATAATTGATACCATAGCTATGAGTTTGAGTTCCAAAACATATTGCTAAAGTTTGCCATAATTGATACCTTAACAGCATTTATTCTTCCATGCGAATTGTCCCGCATCCTGTCTGGTCTGTCTAGGTGCTCAACATCAAGGCCACACCATGCTAAATCACGAGCTGGAGCAGTTCCTTGATATTCAAAATTATGACAGGTGAAGCAAATTCTAGCTGAGTTGAAGCCTAGATTTGCATATACATCCCAATAAAGAGGTGCCTGAAGGTTAAATGTCAAAGGGTAACTTAGTACAATCAACTTTGTAAATCAACCAAGAAAATAGATCAATGTCAAGTAGGCAATGAGTCAATGCTGTGAAATGATCTTTGACGCTTACAACAAATGCAGTTTGCCAGTCATGGCAGTGGATTATATCAACTTTCTTCCCAGATTGATAAAGTAATTCTAGTGCCGCACGGCTGAAGTACGAAAAACGTTTGAAGTCATCATGCTCTCCATAGTACTGAGCCCTCGAAAAGAACATCGCTGGATGCTGTGGCTCAATAAAGTAGACGGGTAGGCCTGCATATGCTAATTTAATTAGATTAATGCAGATTTAAATAAATTTTATACAGTGATACAACTGAGGGTTGCTTGTAACCTTCAACAGTCCCAGTCCAAATTTTGTTGTTGAACATATTTCCTTCGAAGTAGGACTGCACAAGAACATCTAAAACCTGCACAATCACATGATATCAATCTTACCCTAACAGAAGATCATACCAAAACATAGATAAGCAGCATTATGACATACCCTTAGATTGCTAACTTGGTCAACCTGCATGCAGTCGTATTTGGGAAGAATGATCTCTACTAGATGGCCTTTTTTCTGAAGTGCCTTCCCGAGACCAGATATCACATCTGCCAGGCCACCAACCTAAACAAGCATGCATATAAGAAATATAAAAGATGACTAATAGGATTCAAAATGATCAGAATGGACAAAAATCAGATTCCATAAGAATTAGTCATTGCATCAGCATCAGCATCAGTAGTTCAATAAATTTCTCAAGAAACAGATTAAAATGTAAAGCAGTTGGGGGAGATTGATCTACAACTTGTATGCACTATGCACATGATCAACAGACAAATATCTGCAGCTTTTAGACTTTCTTTTTTGCAGATAGTAACTTTGTTGAGACATGAAAGTCGAAATTTCACCACCTTTGGTACAGCCAGAGTTTTATTTACTATTTCATGGCTGCACAATCAAAATTTATAAGCTAAAAAAGGGCATCCATACAGTTTTTTAACAGTAAAAAGCTACATCCATTCACAAAAAAAGAATGATAGCACACATTCAACATTGTCAGTTTTACCTCGGTTTGAATTAGCCCTTGGATCATCATGACCTGAACACAACTGAGGAGAACCATATATTTAAAATAGTGCTTTATTGTTACTTGTAAGATATGTGGATAGGCTCGAATTTATGTGAAACACTGGAAAACTTAATACTTTGTTAATTTACAGAATATTAGTGCTTAAAACAATGTTCTCTCTAAGCGTCCCTAGATAGTAGTCATACTAGGCAGTGAATTATCCAAATATCAAATAGAAGATTTTAAATGCACGCATGAAAGGCTGTATTAATACTAAAACTCACCTTCGCGACAGGAGCCATCTCTGCTGCTATGTGGGCAATGTGCAAACCAGAACTGCATTAATCAATAAAGATTACAGACTAACTAATTTCTATAAACATGTTTTCTCATTTAGCAAAGGAGAAAGTGTACCTAGTTCCTGGTAATGCCATCTTAAGTAAGTTGTCCATAACTTCCCTGTTTTCGGTACCTCTGTATGACAAGTATGCTTCCCGAAGACGACTGTCCCTTTTATGAACCATTTCTCGCAACATACTTGCGTCATTGTAAGATATTTTCTTCTCCAGTAACCATCCATCAGTTAAAAGGGAAATTTTGCTCCATAGTTCCGAAGGCATGTTTCCTGTAAAATTCTCCAGTGATCTTTTCTCACTTTCCTCTATTAGTTTGCTAAGAGTATCGTGAAATTCCACTATTGAGTGCTCATACAGTTCAATCTGAGAATGCATTTCACAATTACATGCTTGGAAGCGTTCTTCTACCAATTTGACTTTTTGCTGCAAAATATCAACAAGAGAACAAGAGAACTTTGAAATATTTGCTGCTTGCAGTGAGGCCTCTAATTTGTCAAGCCTATCCTGCAGATCATGATTGTGGTCCAATATCACAGCAGCATGCTCTACTTGGTTTGCTGTGGTCTCAAGCAAGTCTTCCAATTTTTCTACTTTCTCCCACCAGGCATCCCTAGGACCAAGTTTCATCGTATCTGCTTGGGCGGCTATAAACCTAGACTCCAGCTCCCTAAGGGAAGCATCTAAAAGAGCACGCTCTTTCTCCAATTTGAATATACCCTCCTCTATCTCGGCAACCTCTATAAGCTTTGTTTTGAAAAATTATATGTCCTCCTTCAGTAGAATGTTCTCTTCCTTTAGAATACCAAGCTCCAATGCTAGTGGAGAGTCACTGAAATTCCCTTCACTTGAAAGCTTATGTTGTTCATCTGTTTCTGACAACCTCGTCTCTAAAATGTTTATCTTTCTCTGCAAGGCTTCCTTTTCTTTAAGAACTTTATCAGCGTGTTCCATTGCCTGAAGACGGGCTTGATTCAAAAGAAGTATATCTAAAAAAATCAATTTGCAATTCAGTGTTTGTTATGTGCATACTTACAACTCTATGCATTTTAGGAAACTGTATGGATATTCAAAAGGAAGGAATCCCCTACTCTTCTCGGTGTTCTGTATCATTCCTACCAAATCTTCCAGCTTAAGGTTTGATATGCCATCTCCATCGTTGTATTTCTGTGGGGAAAATCACAAAACCTAGAAATTCTTAAAAGTAACAACAGTAACTAATATGAGCAAATTTAAAAGTGATTATATTTCAGAGTAAAATTGATCGAATGTTAGCTTTGTTTAACTGTTGTATGCTGTATTTCTCAATGAAATAGGGCTTGGCTGCCATTTGGTTTAAAATATAGATGTCAATGCCAACTTTGCACCTTTATCTAATAACTATTGATTATTGAAGTAATAAAATGATGATGCATTTCGCTTCAGTTTAACAAAAACAGAATTTAAGATCTTTTTAAAATGTTCACACCAAGTAACCTCTCAGCCTGATAGATCTAACAGGTAAATTGCTGGACCTACACGAAAACACAATAGAACTATCTCATGATGAACAGTTGTAACTTGTAACCAATGATTCACAAGTAATTGCTACACTTACAGGATTTACTTTTGCTGTATTGAAAAGACATATTAAAATAAGCATATAACATTTTCAATGTTATTTACATTTTTACAAGGGCATCGGTTGAACTCATACATCAGTTTATATAGAGCAAATACAATAGTAGTGTCCCAACTCTACTTTAACGGCCTCCACATCCCAATTAATGTGTTGCAATACGGAATACAGCACTAATTATGGAACGCCAAACAAATACACCGATATGAGGAAGTATTTGAGGGGAAATACCTTACGACAGCAAAAAAGATTGTTTTTACTCGTATGAATAGAACATTATACGACCCATGATTAGCTGGCAATATAGCTTAAAATTAGATTTTCTTGGCCATCTTGAATTACGAGCGAAATTTACTTGGAAGCCAGTAGATGCAAGTTAGTAGATTCAGAAACTGATTTAAATTCATACATCTATGTTAAAACAAGGTGGAAATACATATGAGCAAGTTATTGCCTTTCAGTGGCAGCCAAGCCCCAGATTTGCTTTGTGGAAAAGAAGAATCGGCATCTACTGTCGCGTCACTCCGCGTGCTGACAAACAAATTTGGAAAGATATAGATTGCTAGTAGAAAGCATGATGCACATACCCTTTGCCGTTCTTTTTCAGCGGAAACCGACGCCTCGTCGCTCCGCACATTGGCCCTGTTGTTATAAAGGGGGTCGGCGCCGGTTGCGCTCTTGTGAGGGCGCTGCGCGGCTGCCCTGGAAAGCCAGCCAACAAAAGTCAGATTCCGACTCCTTGACATATTCGTAGAATCCAGGAATGGCAGCGGCATGTATACATCTCACCAGCGAAGCGGCCGAATTAGGGGGGCTGGAGACGAACCTGAGGCTGCGGTGGCGCGTGCCGGAGGCGAGGGCGAGGCGGCGGCGGGAGCGGCCGTCGGGCGGGGAAGGGGCGGGGCAGCGCGGGGACAGGAGGGCGGTCGCCTCGACGCCCGCCGCCGCGGAGCACGCCATGGGGAATAGGGAGAGGCAGGGCGACTGGTGGGGCGAGGGGAGCTTGAAGCGGGCGGCGGGCTGGAAAGCGGCGGGGAGTGGAGTGGGGCTGAAGAGTGGTGGTGGTGGACTGGTGGCGGTGGCGGTGGCCGGGGGCCAGCGCGTGGCGTGTCTCGTGCTCCGCGCGCGGGCGAGGCGGGGGCGGAGGCGGAGGAGGAGGGCCGTGGGCGTGGCACGGTGCCATTCGTCGGGCAAGCGGCCAGCGGAGGGGAGTGTGTGTGAAGGGAACGGACGGTGGAGCTTGATTTGTTTGGTACTACTAGTACAGGGTGCGCCCGTGCCGGCTCGAGAGCAGAGAGGCCGGTGAGCACGGCCGCAACAGAAAAGTCCTTGTTGTCGCTGTGGATGTTCTGCCAGACTGCCACGACGAAGCGTCCTTCCCACGGCTACGTTTTGGTTGGGCGTTTCAAGTGCATGCCTCGAGTAGCAGAATCGATCGTTGCAGCCGTTCTACACACACGAGTACATAAAAACATGCTGCACAAGGCTCTTGTATTATTGCATCGGGCCATCGGCAGCCAGTGCATCTGCAGTGCATGCTTGCGTGTGAATACATGGACGCAAGAGACACCACCTTGTACGCCGTGCTGTAGCCACCATTGCTGAGCATCTCCGCGGGCACGCGCAGCAGTTCCTTCTGGCTTGAACCGGTTCCGTCCCCGGTCCTAAAGAATTATGGCACACGCTTGCCTCCTCCCCAGTGTTAGAATAATCCGAGGCACTCTGTCGATCTACCGAAGACCAAGCAATCACACGAGGCATGACACCGAGATTTGTTAACAAGGTTCACCGATATGGCTACATCCCCGGGGCATGACTACGGGCGCTCCTCCCCATAACACCGTCACAATACCGCACGCCGGCCGCCCGGGCGCCGGCTCCCCCGCATGCCTGTGCTATTATGTTGGCATAGGTTACATCGTGTGTCTAGCCCCGCTATATATGAGAGGCCTAGGATACAAGTGTCCTACTAGGACACGACTCCATATCCTGTCTACACACCGTACGATTTCAAGTCCAACTGTAACCTAACTTGTACAATAATATTCGACATAATTTTAACAAACTCCACCTTAGCGAATATTCTCCACCACCTTGAATTCGTCCATGCGTCGAACCTCCATGTACATTGGACTTGGGATACGCCATGAGCACCGCTGCTACTCCCAGACTCCATGTGACTCCACCTGCAACTGTAGTCCCTTCTTGTCTTCTTCACAATCAACACTCGAGCAAAATTAAGTTCCTCATTACTCTACCTTGTGCTTCCAACTTCCGGAGAATCCGTTCAACGCCATCACACAAAGACCACTGTCTGCATGAAAATGAACAATTCACATATTGGACGCCACATATAAGAGTTACCTGAACTCAACGTCACCGCTCTTTCTTGACTGCTTGTCTGAAACTTGAAGGAATTTCACCGTCGCCCTGTGTCACCCTGAGTCAAATTCACAGTTGTCTCACCCCTTTTCCGGATAGTCTCTGGCATGTCCCACAGCTATAGCACTTCGCCTCCTTCTGTATTTGTCATCCGCACTTTGACATGTGCACTGAACAGAACAGAATATACGACCATGTACTCTCTCAGCTTTTGACAATTTCAGACTTTCCGCCACTTTCTCAGATTCTCCACGGTCAACTCCTGTCCATCAACTAGCACCGATAGACCCAGTCACCAACTTGAACTTGGTACTCATCAACACTACTTCAACACCCCATGCACACTTTGTCTGGCCACATGTCTGACCACCAGTGCCTTGGTCTGTCGCTGTGCCCCGTGCTTAACGCACACCTCGCCGCTATCACCGCGTCGAGCCTCTGCTGTCCTGGTCGAGTCTCCCGGGTAGCTAGCCCCCACTGCCTCAACCCCCACTGCAGAGAACCATCGATCATCACCAACCGATGCCGAGTATCACGCCTCCATCAGACCACTGGCGCCCAGTCCGATCCACGTGTCTCTCGCTTTACCCCCTGAAATAGGCTTCGACTCTCCGTTAACTTACGTCGTAGCCCCTCCATCAGCACAGAGTGTAGTCATCTGTCAGACTCCAGCTCCACCTTCAACATGACTCCATGGTGGTTGTACGAGCCACCCCCACGCCCTGTCGACTTCAAGCTCTCATGTGTACACAACCTTGAATCAACCCTGTGTCATTGTCTTGTCGAAGCTGCACAAGCCCTCAAGCCTGCACCACGTGTTTCCACGCCCCAGAAGTTGGCCACCATCAGCATCACGCTCCTATGTCGTCGTCGCTGAAATCACCGCCGTCTTCTGCTTTGACCAACATATCCGTCGATCCGTCAGACGGTCCAGTCCGACCCAGCCGAAATTATCCGACTGCAACCATGCTCCACCCTGCGTCGTGTCTGCACATCTCCGTGCATTGCCTTGACGCCCTGCGTATGCATGATCATGTCACGACACGCTTCAAACTCCTCCGAGCCTTATACGCATGTCACCAACCTGCCAACCTTACGGTAAAATCCCGTGCGCAATTTGCAACACTTCCAAAAAAAAAACTGGATTTCCTGATAGCCTCCATGGGTACACCAAGCATATCACCATAAACTCCCAACACTCCTTTTCTTTAATCATGTTGCATCCCAAAGCCACGTACATACCTTAGTGCAGGTTCCTTTTTTCAAACAAATCTCACGTGTATCTGTATGCACAGCAACACAGGCACCGCACCTTCTCGTGCCTCGCCACACATCCCAGGTTGCACATCAGCCTCCAGCCACGCGGACTCATACGGCTTTCAGCCCGTCTCGGCCTCACAGGCCAGCCCCAGCTAGACCAGCCGTGCGCCGCACTGCGGCCTTAGCCTCTGGCGGCCCTCCCCGTGTACGACGCGCCGCCTGCACGCTGCCTCGGATCCGATCGATCCGATCTCGCCCGTTGCACTGACTAGGTTGCCTGCTCGCGGCCACCGCTGCCCATCGCTTCCCGCCGAGATGACCTCGAGTACGATTTTGCAGCCGCTGTTTCTGTCCGAGACTCCAGCCGCTGCACTCATGCGCCTGTACGTTGCTCCGCACGATTCCCGATTGCTTCTACCCGATCTCGTCGACAGCGCATCGTATGACCTCCACAGAACAATCACTTCCGCACATCGTCTTTGCGCCGAGCTCGACCACGATCCATCCTCTAAATCAACGAATCCGCAACCTCATCGTAACCTTGCTCATGATATCACTTGTTAGAATAATCCGAGGCACTCCGTCGATCTACTGAGGACCAAGCAATCACACGAGGCATGACACCGAGATTTGTTAACGAGGTTCACCGATATGGCTACATCCCCGGGGCATGACTACGGGCGCTCCTCCCCATGACACCGTCACAATACCGCACGCCGGCCGCCCGGGCGCCGGCACACACCGCCGGCTCCCCCGCGTGCCTGTGCTATTATGTTGGCATAGGTTACATCGTGTGTCTAGCCCCGCTATATATGAGAGGCCTAGGATACAAGTGTCCTACTAGGACACGGCTCCATATCCTGTCTACACACCGTACGATTCCAAGTCCAACTGTAACCTAACTTGTACAATAATATTCGACATAATTTTAACACCCAGCTCCCCAGCTTCGCCATTTGCTCCTCCCGTAGCCACCAACATTCCGTTGAACAGTTGGTGTGCGCGCACTCTCCTGCAGCTCACCTCGCCTCCGACCTCGCTCCAACCGCCCTTGTGGATTCCAGCGACTCTCCGCCATATCGCGTTAATGGAGGAGCTCCAGTCATCCCCTCTCCCTCTATTTCTCCCTCCAATGCGCGCTCTAGATAGCTGCTCTGCGCCAGTGCTCGCCACCGCCAGGCCGAACGCATGCATGCGCTCACCGTGCGCCATCGACGGCGCGAACGGAGACAAGACAAGCGCCCATGCATCCATTTCTCTCATCCTTCTTCCCTGCGAGACACGCCCGGACCTCCCCATCGCTCCGCTGCCCCACCTCATTGTTCTGAACGAATACCGCACTCTTGCGGAGAGAGATAAAAATTATGGGAAAGAAGATGGATATGACATGCGGACCCATGCAGTGAGTGAGAGTAGAGAGTTTTCCTAGCATGACAAACTAGTCGAGGCGGGTTTAGGGTTGAGATAGGCCAAGATCATACACCACAGGGTGTAGACTTCTGGGATTTGAATGTTAGGGTTTGATTCCGCCGAGCAGTATGAATTCAAGGTTTAAATCAGACTTTACTCATTGGGGGTAGGTTGTAGTCAATGAATTCTAGTCACAACATCTCCAACAGATAATGTATAAATAATAACCTTTTACATCATGATGGATGGTCTAAAACGGTGCTTTAACATATGATGTTGATTAAAAAAATTACTCCAGATTTGCTCTAAGTGTAAAATAGGACACTTGGTGATGCAAATTTGCATAACTTGTGCCTCTCGAATAAAATCCGAGCAGTCGCGCGTGCAGCTGTGGCGCCTGACCACCCTCCTGTCATCACCCACTGTCGCCGGTCCCCATGGACTCCTCCTCCGACCCTGCGGCCGCCAAAGCCGCTTCGGTGATGGTCGCCTCTACATCTGCCGCCAGTCCAGACGTCGTCGCCGCCGCGATGCCTCCCCCAAAATGCACGACATATTTGCAGCCCCTCGTCCCGCTGTCGTTGTCGAACTGGAACCATCGACGAGGAAGAAGGTAGCCACGACAAAACCACGGCGCGACCCCGCCGCGGCTTTGTCCCGGGCGAAGAAGACGACGAAGGCCACCATGGCGGCGACTGCTTCATCTTCATCACCAATGTCGCCGGCCTGCCACTCGATATGCACTAGCTTTGTCGCGGGTGTCGCCGGAGACAGCAGAATTGTAGAGCAGCTCTCGTGCGGCTGTGTATTTTACATCCCCTATTGGAGCACTAGCTATTTTACATCATCTCTTGGAGTTGGAAGCCTTTTGGTGATATAAAAATGCACTCTTAGATGATGTATATTTTACTCGAACCATAATTTGATGATGTAAAATACGACATCTACTGGACATGTTCTTGGGGTGCAACCGTGCAAGTGGAAGTTTGAGTGTTTTTTACAAACAAGGCTTTGGATTTATGTTATAAAGTTTCAACAGTAGAAGACATCTCAAAAAACAAGGAAAATACAACTAGGTTCTCATAGAGCCATATCAACTCATTTCTAGCGCGAGACATGTGCGTCGTCGCTGTCACTTCATCGTTGAAGCCGGCCTGATATTATATTTTGTGGTCAAGATGTAGTCGCATTAAGGTCTAATTGGACCAACGCCTCGGAGAAAAGGCCAAGATCGCACAAGCCTTGTGTATAATATACACAAGGCAGACATTCAAGGGAGAAACAACCATCCAATAGCAATTTCTCGCGTCAGGAAGACAATCAAGGGGAGAAAAGGAAGCCACAGTCTCGACGCGGCCACAAAAACAGCTAGGGGGACTTCACCCTAATACCCAAGGCTAGGCCTTCGGCCATCGAAGTCGCTGCCTGCTGCAACACCACCACCACAAAGATCCCGAAGAAGAAGACCATTGCCAGTATTGGGGCTGGGTTACATGTTAGGGATCATACCTCAAATTTGATCAATGCAGATTGTTCTTTCAATGTGAGTCAATGTTGTTGGAAATTACGCACTTGTAGACTAAAACTGTAGCGAAAACAAAGTAATCTTAGCACCACTAATGAACTAACTCCAAGGGTCGTTGCTCAGTCACGGAATCCAAAACTTGGGACGAAATGGAGTAAGTTCTACCAAACAAAGCTTAGGATGAAACTTAAATTCTTTATGTAAGTCTTGTCAGTGCAACGCTGCACATCAGACATCCATCTCAAGTGTCTTGTGCTAGGCGAAAATACAAAGAATGGTAGCAGAAAATCGGTAGAGATGAACACCAAAATTTTACATGAAAACCCCCCAAGTTGAGGGATAAGCCATGGTCCAAAGCATCCAAATCTTCTTCCAGTATAATTAAATGGTGGGATACAACAAGTTTCTTCTCTAGATAGTACGTACTAGAAGCTCTCATACATCAAGATCTGACGATATTGGATAAACACAATAAGATTTGGTGCTCAAGAGTTAGGGATTGAATCTGTCTCACCAAAGATGATGGAATCATAACTTGAAAGAGACAAGATGATGAATCTGAACCGTCCCAACCTTGGGTAGGAGCTCCCTTTGCTTGCGAGCTTTGCTACACCTACATAAAGATACTTACATAACTTACTAATTAGCTGACCTGGCCTGATTTGGTTAGAAGAAAAAAAAAGGCCTTACCCAGGCCCACCCTATTCAAGGGGTCGGGGTGATTAGTTGAGGAAGGAAAGAATATGTAATATGTTATGTAGATCTAGCATTTCGGCTTTGCTTGCTTATAAGATCTTAATCCAATCTTCCTCTCTTTTGGTTTTATTTTCTTCTTCTCCAATTGAGGCTAACCTGGTTTTCGTCACTTGTGTTAGTTGTGGCTGGATGGAGGATAAGACATCACATCCTCTCACCTGCAAAGACCAAGATGATCCTAGATCATAACCCTAATTTGTAATGGGCTTTGCGGCATTTGTTGGGCTGCCTAGAAGACTTCATTAGTCATCTCCTCACAACCCACATGAGGAGGATATCGTTGCAAATGTTCTGATCAATAGCGAGGACTAGGATGAGTTGGTCAACATTAAATCTGCACGACTACACTCACTAGTAGACGTGGTATGAGCCCGTGTCCAGCAACCTATGCAACCCACATAACAAAGTAACTCTTAACATGACCACATTGTAAGTAACTCCTGGTTTCGCAAATTGTCATATACAAAATTCAAGCCAAACATATTGAAAAATAAGCTATAAATCGGGGGCTAGAGTTCCGAACCAAATAGAGAAAATGCGATAGCAATTCGTAAAATGCAACCCATTGGATCTAGATCGGGTGCCTTTGGGGGTGTTCGCTGGGATCTCACCCCTGCAACCGTTTGCCATATAGTTTTAACGTAAAAATGGTACTCCTGCAATAAAAATATCGTTATCCAGCAGCTGTCTTTTTGCCGGAACAGGGGAATGTAGTACCATTAACTTGGCAGCTTAAGGGGTTGTTTGGATAGCAAATATTAGACGTTGGTTTATAGAAAACGAGTTTTTAGCTGATTTTTAGCAAAACCAGTTTTACTATCATTTTGGTTAAGAATGAGTTTGTATAAGACTACGTTTGGCTTGGAAAGTGTGCTTGTCAGTTCCTTATTCGATAATGATTCAGAGTACCATTCCTATTCTGCGGTGAGCTTCTTATTTTCCCGTCACATTCCGTCGAGGTACGCAAATCAAAAATGCTAGACATACAAAGATTTACAAGCTTTTACAAGCTCTTTCCGTGTAACAACCAATCACAAACCTCTCCCCCTTGATTTTCAGAGGGGTGGGTCGTCCCGCTTACTTGTTGACCAATAAAAACAAACCCATCTATAAAAGTTTGTAAACTGTTTATACGTGTAGCATTGCCGGTATGTAAATATAGGAGAGTTGACTCATCGATCTTGCCGGACAGCTGTGTACACGTTCATGTAGAAGCTAGCTACTGAGGAAAGCGCTGGATCAATTCGATCCCCCTGCTGCTGGACGCACGAAATTACGGCCGTGAACACGCACACAGATGTAGAACCTTGCTGCCTAGAGTGATGGCTGGATCAATTCTATCGGTCGGCTGCAGAACGCAATGACAAGACGGACGGCGCAGAAGAAGCGGGCGGGCGGCGGCCGGCGGCTAGAGGATGACGGCGTCGATGTGTGGCACACTAGTGAGAGCCCATCGAGGCTGTCGCCGGTCACCGACACATCTGCAGATTCTAATTCTTTGGCTGATGAACGTGCCCACAAGGATCAGCGAGAGAGATATACGCGTTTATAGAAAAACGACTAATAGTTGTTTTTGTACAAACCTGAAATTCCAGGTTTATAGGAATCCAGTTTTGCATATCCGTGGATTAGTTAGACGAGCCAAACGTGGTTTTAGTCCGTTAAACAGTTTTTTTGTTTTATATAGAAGCATTCTCTATATTTCATCTATCCAAACAACCCCTAAATGTGAGCTGAACCTCCACCTCATGTCCAGATCCTTGGGCCTTGCCATATTTGGATTACGTGCTTCCTTTCTCCTTCCTTCTTTTCCTTCTCCCACCAAATATGCTTTTTGTGCGAGAGGCTCCCACCAAATATTCGTATGTACGTACGTCTTGACGCGAGATGTCTTCCATGGCTCCATGTTTTTCATCCATCGAGCAGAGTGAGCGACTGCGCGCGGCACATAGGATGCAACCAAAATCCAGCTGAGGTTCGGACGACTTGCTTTCTGCGGTGCCTATTGTCGACCATGTCAGAACGAGCACTAGCTAGCTCGAGTGGTAATTAAGCTTCGCCGTTGTTCGGCTCGGCTCACAGTAGTCGCATTCTGGGTACACAAGAAAAACCTCGGGTTCTTCCCCGCGGTTTAGCTAGCTAGCTGCCTCAATCCACATCTCCCTCCCACTGGAATGCAGATCTTTTACATGATCAACGATCTATACCTATATAAGTATATATTAGGCTCGATTGAGCTAATTCTCCACGCCAACGGGCAGAGCAAGCAATCAACCAACCAAGAGATCGAACTCGTCATATAGATCCATCTAGCAATGGCGCTAGCTCGCCGTCGGCCAGCCACCCTCCCAGTCTTTCTCAGCGCATTCCTCTACGCCGCAGCCTTCCTCGCTGGCCCGGCCGCGGCCATGGGAAAGACGGGCAACGTCTTCGTGTTCTGGGGCCGGAACAAGGACGAGGGCTCCCTCCGGGAGACCTGCGACACCGGAAGGTACACCTACACCACCGTCATCGTCTCCTTCCTCGACGTCTTCGGCCACGGCAGGTACCACCTCGACCTCTCCGGCCACGACGTCTCCGCCGTGGGCGCCGACATCAAGCAGTGTCAGTCCAACGGCATGTCCATATTCCTCTCCATCGGGGGCTTCGGCGGCCAGTACTCCCTGCCGAGGCGCAGGTCCGCGGCGGACGTGGCCGACTACCTCTGGAACGCCTACATGCTCGGCACGCGCGCGGGCGTCCACCGCCCGTTCGGCGACGCCTACGTCGACGGCATCAACTTCTTCATCGACGGTGCCGCCGGCGCGCGGCCCGAAAACTACGACGAGCTGGCCAGGCGGCTATGGGACTACAACAAGGGCTACCGTGCCAGGACGCCGGTGCAGCTGTCGGCGACGCCGCGGTGCGGGTACTCGGACAGGCGCGTGGAGCGGGCGCTCGCCACGGGGCTCTTCAACCGGATCTTCGTCAGGTTCTACGACGAACCCCACTGCGCCGCTCACTTGGAGCAGGAGTGGGACAGGTGGACGGCGGCGCAACCGCACGCGCAGATCTACCTCGGCCTGCCGGCTTCGGAGCGGAAGGTCGGCTACGTGCACCCCAAGAACCTCCACGCTGTTATCTCGGTGGTGCAGAAGGCGGCCAACTACGGCGGCGTCGTGATCTGGGAGCGCTATGAGGACAAGCGAACCGGCTACAGCACCTACGCCATCCAATGGGCTTGAGTTGAGCCTCCTTCACGGACTACTCATCGTGTGAATTTGCTTATCTTACAAGTATGCAGTTGTCTGGGTTGTGCAGGAACAAAGTGAGATCTTTGTGTAGATCAGGATTAATAAGTACTCCCTCCGTCTCCTAACGTAAGATGTTTTTTGAAAAAAAAGAAATATCTTATATTATAGTACGGAGAGACGGAGAGAGTATATAGATTATCTGCTGACTGTTGAGTCACTTTAGTTTCTTTGTCGTTTCAAATGGATTCTATGTGGATCTTTGGACCACCCACCCTTTCTTTACATATATATGGACCGTTATATTTGGCACACGTGTGGTGGATAGCAAAACTACCACACCACCAATCGTTATAGATAACTGACACATATAGAAGGCCTCGTTCCGCTCGAGCGTTTGAACTCGGCTCGATCTTAGGAGGCTTCCACCGATTTTTTTTCCTCCCGATTTTTATTTTCAAAACGGTTTTTCTCTCTCCCGGTTTTATGCTAGTTAATTTAGGTGGGAAGAAAAAGAAATAATAAAGTGTTGTCCATAGTATGACTAATAACCAACTATGACTAATAACCAACTCACCCATCTTAGGTTGTTGTCCATAGTATGCAAACAACGGAATTTGAACCATTTTTATTTCTACCATGTCAACCAAAAGCTTAATTTTAGGCTTGATAACTTTGGCCGAGCAGCATGATAACTATGGCACGTGCATGCTGATAACTTCAAACATTAACACCCCTGGTTAAAAAATGACATGATAAAGCTGGTAACTATATCATGAGAAGGTCGGTAACTATAGTGTGAAAATCACAGTAACTTTAAACATGTGCAACATCATAATTTTGCACAAAATTTAAAGTGCGCGCCGCCGGGGGGGGGGGGGGGATGTTTGAACAACCCCCTTCCCCTTCGTGAAAGTTACCACGATGTTTTGAGTTTACGTTATGATTTTCAGAAGAAGCCTGATAGCATACAAAAAGAGGACAAAAAACATGAAGTTTTGACATACTATATCCCATGTTTCAAATTACCGCGATGTTTATACAGTTATCAAGTTTCACTTCGTCTATTATCATGCAATTTTCACATAAGTTACTAGGGTAAATTTTCCAATATTTTTTTCTCATAGGTTAAAAATTAGCGTGGTGTTTCCCCGAAAAAATTACCACGGTGTTTGTACACAAGTTATCAGTTTTTCGATTTGTGTATTAACATGTTATTTGCACACAATTTACCAAGGGTATGTTTTTCAACCACGTTTCCCCCTTTTGGTCAATGTTACCGTTGTGTTTATACCCAAGTTATCAGATCTGCAGTTTGTATATTATCATAGCACTTACACACAAGTTATCGATTGTATGTTTTTCAACAACTTTTGCCCTTCGCAAAAAATGTTACCGCGGTGCTTATTCGTATATTACCATGCTATTTTCACATAAGTTACCAAGGATGTGTTCTTAAACAACTTTTTCCTGTTTGGTCAATGGAACCGCGGTGTTTTGTACATAAATTATCGGGTATGTGACACATATATTACCGTACTATTTACACATAAATTAGCGAGCATATGTTTTTCAACAAAAAGTTTTCCGAGTCAGGAAGTTATCATCATGTTTTGTATGTAAGTTATCAGTCAAGCGGTGCTTATATTACCACGTTATTTACATAGAGATTACAGGTGGCACATTTGTAATACACCCCTTGGGGTCAAAGTTATTGTGGTGTTTGTATGTATGTTATCAAGTCCGCGGAGCATAAATTATCATCTTATTTACACATAAGTTAACGTGGTTATGTTTCTCAACCACTTTTTTCCTTGGGTCAAAATTACCACGATGTTTGCGGGTAAAATTATTAGGTCTGCGGGGTATGTTTCTAATAACTTTTTTCCCTGGTTCAAAATCACCGCGGTGTTTTTGCGCAAGTTATCATGTCTACATTGCGTATTATTATCATGCTATTTGCATAGAGTTACCGGGGTTTGTTTTCAATAATAATTTTCTATGTCAAATTTATCATGGTGTTTGTACGTAAATTATCAGAACAATTTATATAAATTATCATGATATTTACATAGAAGTTACTGAGGGTATATTTCTACATCAATATTTCTTCGGTCAAAAATAGCATTATATTTATACGTAAGTCGTTAGGTCTTAAAATATAGTACAAATGATGCACCAGTGAAGCTAAAAACCCCACAGAACATATTTTCTTTAGCCAAACATTAAGTTTCCTAACTAGGCCTCTACCCAGCATTGGGCCCAGCCCTTTTCTATCTCTGAAGCCCACCGAGAATGTTGTCTTCAACCTCCAACCAACGAAACCTGTATGTGAAAACTGAAAACTGAAAACACAGACACAAAGAACTCCCAATTATCCATCTGAAGGAAATATGCCCTAGAGGCAATAATAAAGTTATTATTTATTTCTTTATTTCATGATAAATGTTTATTATTCATGCTAGAATTGTATTAACCAGAAACATAATACATGTGTAAATACATAGAAAAACATAGTGTCACTAGTATGCCTCTACTTGACTAGCTCATTGATCAAAGATGGTTAAGTTTCCTAACCATAAACATGAGTTGTTATTTGATCAATGGGATCACATCATTAGGAGAATGATGTGATTGACTTAACCCATTCTGTTAGCTTAGCACTTGATCGTTTGTTTACTGCTATTGCTTTCTTCATGACTTATACATGTTCTTATGACTATGAGATTATACAACTCCCGAATACCAGAGGAACACTTTGTGTGCTACCAAACGTCACAACGTAAGTGGGTGATTATAAAGGTGCTCTACAGGTGTCTTCGATGGTACTTGTTGAGTTGGCATAGATCAAGATTAGGATTTGTCATTCCGATTGTCAGAGAGGTATCTCTGGGCCCTCCCGGTAATGTACATCACAATAAGCCTTGCAAGAAATGTAGCTAATGAGTTATTTACGAGATGTATCATTACGGAACAAGTAAAGAGACTTGCCGGTAACGAGATTGAACTAGGTATTGAGATACCGATGATCGAATCTCGGGCATGTAACATACCGATGACAAAGGAAACAACGTATACTGTTATGCGGTTTGACTGATAAAGATCTTTGTAGAATATGTAGGAACCAATATGAGAATCCAGGTTCCGCTATTGGTTATTGACCGGATACATGTCTTGGTCATGTCTACATAGTTCTCGAACCCGTAGGGTCCGCACGCTTAAAGTTCGATGACGGTTATATTATGAGTTTATGTGTTTTGATGAACCGAAGGAAGTTCGGAGTCCCGGATGTGATCACGGACATGACGAGGAGTCTCGAAATGGTCGAGACATAAAGATTGATATATTGGAAGCCTATATTCGGATATCAGAAGTGTTCCGGGTGAAATCGGGATTTTACCGGAGTACCGGGGGTTACCGGAACCCCCCGGGGGTTTAATGGGCCAAGATGGGCCTTAGTGGAAAGAGGAGGGGCGGCCAGGGCAGGCCGTGCGCTCCCTCTCCCTCTGGTCTGAATTGGACATGGAGAGGGGGCGCCCCCTTTCCTTCATGTCTCCCTCCTCCTTCCCCCTTCTCCTACTCCAACTAGGAAAGGAGGAAGTCCTACTCTGGTGGGAGTAGGACTCCTCCCTGGCGCGCCTCCTCCTGGTCGGCCGCCTCTCCCCCCTTGCTCCTTTATATACGGGGGCAGGGGGCACCTCTAGACACACAAGTTGATCATAAAGATCTCTCCTAGCCATGTGCGGTGTCCCCCTCCACCACAATCCACCTCGATCATACTGTAGCGGTGTTTATGCGAAGCCCTGCTGCGGTAGCTTCATCAACATCGTCACCACGCCGTCGTGCCGACGAAACTCTTTCCCGAGCTCTACTAGATCGTGAGTTCGCGGGACATCACCGAGTTGAACGTGTGCTGAACGCGGAGGTGCCGTGCTATCTCTTGAGCACTGCGTTGGTTTTCCCTTGAAGAGGAAAGGGTGATGCAGCAAAGTAGCGTAAGTATTTCCCTCAGTTTTTGAGAATCAAGGTATCAATCCAGCAGGAGGCTACGCGCGAGTTCCTCGCACCTGCACAAAACAAATAAATCCTCGCAACCAACGCGATAAGAGGTTGTCAACCCCTACACGGTCACTTACGAGAGTGAGATCTGATAGATATGATAAGATAATATTTTTGGTATTTTTATGATAAAGATGCAAAGTAAAATAAAAGGCAATGAAAATAACTAAGTGTTGGAAGATTAATATGATGGAATATAGACCCGGGGGCCATAAGTTTCACTAGTGGCTTCTCTCAAGAGCATAAGTATTTTACGATGGGTGAACAAATTACTGTTGAGCAATTGACAGAATTGATCATAGTTATGAGAATATCTAGGTATGATCATGTATATAGGCATCACGTCCAAGACAAGTAGACCGACTCCTGCCTGCATCTTCTACTATTCCTCCACACATCGACCGCTATCCAGCATGCATCGAGAGTATTAAGTTCAAGAGAAAAAGTAATGCTTTAAGCAAGATGACATGATGTAGAGGGATAAATTCATGCAATATGATAAAAAAACCATCTTGTTATCCTCGATGACAACAATACAATACGTGCCTTGCTGCCCCTACTGTCACTGGGAAAGGACACCACAATATTGAACCCAAAGCTAAGCACTTCTCCCATTGCCAGAAAGATCAATCTAGTAGGCCAAACCAAACTGATAATTCGAAGAGACTTGCAAAGATAACCAATCATACATAAAAGAATTCAGAGAAGATTCAAATATTGTTCATAGATAATCTTGATCATAAACCCACAATTCATCGGTCTCAACAATTCATCAGTCTCGACAAACACACCGCAAAGGAAGATTACATCGAATAGATCTCCACGAGAGAGGAGGAGAACTTTGTATTGAGATCCAAAAAGAAAGAAGAAGCCATCTAGCTAATAACTATGGACCCGAAGGTCTGAGGTAAACTACTCACACTTCATCGGAAGGGCCATGGTGTTGATGTAGAAGCCCTCCGTGATCGATGCCCCCTCCGGCGGAGCTCCGGAACAGGCCGCAAGATGGGATCTCGTGGATACAGAAAGTTACGGCGGTGGAATTAGGGTTTTGGCTCCGTGTTTGATCGTTTGGGGGTATGTAGCTATATATAGGAGGAAAAAGTACGTCGGTGGAGCAACAGGGGGGCCACGAGGATGGAGGGCGCGCCTGGGGGGGGGGGGGTAGGCGCGCCCCCTACCTCGTGGCCTCCCTGTTGGTTGCTTGACATAGGGTCCAAGTCTCCTGGATCATGTTCGTTCCGAAAATCACGTTCCCGAAGGTTTCATCCTGTTTGGACTCCGTTTGTTATTCTTTTTCTGCGAAACTCTGAAATAGGAAAAAAAAACAGCAATTCTGGGCTGGGCCTCCGGTTAATAGGTTAGTCCCAAAAATAATATAGAAGTGAATAATAAAGCCCAATAATGTCCAAAACAGAAGATAATATAGCATGGAGCAATCAAAAATTATAGATACGTTGGAGACGTATCAAGCATCCCCAAGCTTAATTTATGCTCGTCCTCGAGTAGGTAAATGATAAAAACAGAATTTTTGATGTGGAATGCTACTAGGCATAATTTCAATGTAATTCTTCTTAATTGTGGCATGAATATTCAGATCCGAAAGATTCAAGATAAAAGTTTAATATTGACATAGAAATAATAATACTTCAAGCATACTAACTAAGCAATTATGTCTTCTCAAAATAACATGGCCAAAGAAAGTTCATCCCTACAAAATCATATAGTTTAGTCATGCTCCATTTTTGTCACACAAGAATGCTCTCATCATGCACAACCCCGATGACAAGCCAAGCAATTGTTTCATACTTTAGTAATCTCAAACTTTATAAACCTTCACGCAATACATGAGCGTGAGCCATGGATATAGCACTATGGATGGAATAGAGTATAATGATGGGGTTTGTGTGGAGAAGACAAAAAGGAGAAAGTCTCACATCAACGAGGCTAATCAATGAGCTATGGAGATGCTCATCGATTGATGTTAATGCAAGGAGTAGGGATTGCCATGCAATGGATGCACTAGAGCTATAAATGTATGAAAGCTCAACAAAAGAAACTAGTGGGTGTGCATCCAACTTGCTTGCTCACGAAGACCTAGGGCACTTGAGGAGGCCCATTGTTGGAATATACAAGCCAAGTTCTATAATGAAAAATTCTCACTAGTATATGAAAGTGACAAAACAAGAGACTCTCTATCATGAAGATCATGGTGCTACTTTGAAGCACAAGTGTGAAAAAAAGATAGTAGCATTGTCCCTTTTTATTTCTCTCTTTTTTTGGGCCTTCCTTTTTATTACCCTTTCTCTTTTCTTTTTTTATTGGGACAATGCTCTATTAAATGATTATCATCACACTTCTATTTATTTACAACTCAATGATTACAACTCGATACTAGAACAAGGTATGACTCTATATAAATGCCTCCGGTGGTGTAATGGGATATGCAATGAACCAAGAGTGACATGTATGAAAGAATTATGAACGGTGGCTTTGCCATAAATACTATGTCAACTATATGATCATGCTAGACAATATGACAATGATGAATGTGTCATGATAAATGGGATGGTGGAAAGTTGCATGGAAATATATCTCGGAATAGCTATTGAAATGCCATAATAGGTAGGTATGGTGGCTGTTTTGAGGAAGATATAAGGAGGTTTATGTGTGAAAGAGCGTATCATATCACGGGGTTTGGATGCACCGGCGAAGTTTGCACCAACTCTCAATGTGAGAAAGGGCAATGCACAGTACCGAAGAGGCTAGCAATGATGGAAAGGTGAGAGTGCGTATAATCCATGGACTCAACATTAGTCATAAAGAACTCACATACTTATTGCAAAAATCTACAAGTCATCAAAAACCAAGCACTACGTGCATGCTCCTAGGCGCATACTCTGATTGTCAGAGAGGTATCTCTGGGCCCTCCCGGTAATGTACATCACAATAAGCCTTGCAAGAAATGTAGCTAATGAGTTATTTACGAGATGTATCATTACGGAACAAGTAAAGAGACTTGCCGGTAACGAGATTGAACTAGGTATTGAGATACCGATGATCGAATCTCGGGCATGTAACATACCGATGACAAAGGGAACAACGTATACTGTTATGCGGTTTGACTGATAAAGATCTTTGTAGAATATGTAGGAACCAATATGAGAATCCAGGTTCCGCTATTGGTTATTGACCGGAGACATGTCTCGGTCATGTCTACATAGTTCTCGAACCCGTAGGGTCCGCACGCTTAACGTTCGGTGACGATTGGTATTACGAGTTTATGTGTTTTGACGTACCGAAGGTAGTTCGGAGTCCCGGATTTGATCACGGACATGACGAGGAATCTCGAAATGGTCGAGACGTAAAGATTGATATATTGGAAGCGTATGTTTGGACATCGAAATGGTTCCGGGTGATATCGGGAGTATACCGGAGCACCGAGAGGTTACCGGAACCCCCCGGGAGGTATATGGGCCTTATTGGGACTTAGTGGAAGAGATGGAAAAGGAGAAAGGGATGGGGCACGCCCCCCAAACCCAATCCGAATTGGGAGGGGGGCCGACCCCCCTTTCCTTCCTTCTTCCTCCTTCCTTCTCTTCTAGAACCAACAAAGGGAAGGGGGGATCCTACTCCCGGTGGGAGTAGGACTCCCTTGGGGCGCGCCTAGAGAGGCCAGCCCCCTCCCCCTCCTCCACTCCTTTATATACGGGGGAGGGGGCACCCCATAGACACACAAGTTGATCATTGATCTTTAGCCGTGTGCGGTGCCCCCCTCCACCATAATCCACCTCAGTAATATTGTAGTGGTGCTTAGGCGAAGCCCTGTTCCGGTAGCAACATCATCACCGTCATCACGCTGTCATGATGTCGTCGTGCTTACGAAGCTCTCCCTCGAAGCTCTACTGGATCATGAGTTCGCGGAATGTCACCAAGCCGAACGTGTGCAGATCGCGGAGGTGTCGTATCTTCGGTACTAGATCAGTCGATCATGAAGACGTACGACTACATCAACCGCGTTGTCATAACGCTTCCGCTTACGGTCTACAAGGGTACATAGACAATACTCTCCCCTCTCGTTGCTATGCATCACCATGATCTTGCGTGTGTGCAGGATTTTTTTTTTGAAATTACTGCATTCCCCAACACCTCGAGCTCCTGGGGGCCTGGACCTCAAGCTCAAGCTCCTTCTGCCGCTCCGTGTTCATCGGGAAGAAGAAGGTCCTGATCATGTTCAATGATGTGATTAGTTTGTTGTTTAAACCATTGGTATTATACATAAAATTCAGTAATGATCATTTAGAGCCACAACTTGCAAAAAAAAGACAGTTAGAGCTATTGCTTGCCTCAGATCAAATTCCGTTAGAGCAAAAAAATTAGATGTAGTAGTTTGATGTAGATCCTCCTCCTACATTACACTAGACAATTGAATTGTTGTTGACCCTCCTCGTACATTACATTGGACATTGGATGAACATGTACTGAAGGGAAATTGAAAAGTGAAGACAGTGAACTGAAATTGAAATTCCAATTGAGATTGTTGTTGTTTTTAAACATACATTGGTTGTGCTTGATTCCAGTATACTACATTCTTAATTGTGCTTGATTCTAGTAGGAGCATTCTAGTAGGAGTGCATGCACAGTTTCAGTAAAGTTCTATGGTCATCGAAAGTGTTAGGAGAAAAGTACCCATCTCAGTACACTGAGCATCGTACCATTTGGTTGGTGCTTCTTCGTCGATGCAAGTGCAAACTACACTATAGGCCTACTCTTGGAATATAATGTAAACAGTTGTGTACTCTGACCACCATGACCAAACTACATCACAATGTCAGGATCTCAAGTTATAGGCCAATGTTTTCAGGTATCTGAACAAAATAGAGGTGAAAAGTTAAATCATGACATGACCTGGTACATTATTTGGAGCAAATAAAATCCACGGCCTTTCTACGTGGTTTCCACCCAGTTTTAGTGGATTGCTGGAGTTCTGCTACTACAATATTGACAGATAGACTTTATGAGGGAAATATGCCCTAGAGGCAATAATAAAGTTGTTATTTATATTTCCTTATATCATGATAAATGTTTGTTATTCATGCTAGAATTGTATTAACCGGAAACTTAGTACATGTGTGAATACATAGACAAACAGAGTGTCCCTAGTATGCCTCTACTTGACTAGCTCGTTAATCAAATATGGTTAAGTTTCCTGACCATAGACATGTGTTGTCATTTGATGAACGGGATCACATCATTAGAGAATGATGTGATGGACAAGACCCATTCGTTAGCTTAGCATAATGGTCGTTTAGTTTTATTGATATTCCTTTCTTCATGACTTATACATGTTCCTCTGACTATGAGATTATGCAACTCCCGAATACCGGAGGAACACCTTGTGTGGTATCAAACGTCACAACATAACTGGGTGATTATAATGATGCTCTACAGGTGTCTTCGATGGTGTTTGTTGAGTTGGCATAGGTCGAGATTAGGATTTGTTACTCCATGTATCGGTGAGGTATCTCTGGGCCCTCTCGGTAATGCTCATCACTATGAGCCTTGAAAGCAATGTGACTAATGAGTTAGTTATGGGATGATGCATTACATAATGAGTAAAGAGACTTGCCGGTAACGAGATTGAACTAGGTATGATGATACCGACGATCGAATCTCGGGCAAGTAACATAACGATGACAAATGGAACAATTTATGTTGTTGTGTGGTTTGACCGATAAAGATATTCGTAGAATATGTAAGAGACAATATGAGCATCCATGTTTCGCTATTGGTTATTGACTGGAGATGTGTCTCAGTCATGTCTACATAGTTTTCGAACCTTAGGGTCTGCACGCTTAACATTCGATGACGATTTGTATTATGAGTTATGTGATTTGATGACCGAAGTTTGTTTGGAGTCTTGGATGAGATCAAGGAGATGAAGAGGAGTCTCGAAATAGTCGAGAGGTAAAGATTCATTTATTGGAAGGTTACATTCAGACACCGGAATGGTTCGGGTCGTTCAAGATAAGTTTCAGAGTACCGGGGGTTACCGGACCCCCCCCCCCCCCCCCGCGGAGGTCCACGGGCCACCATGGGCCTTAGTGGAGAAGAGAGAGGGCCAGCCAGGAGGTGGCGCGCGCCTCCCTTGCCAATCTGAATTGGACAAGGGGTGGGGGCGGCGCCCCCTCCTTCCTTCTCTCCTCTTCCTCCTTCCCTCCTTCTCCTAGTTGGAATAGGAAAGGGGGGACCGAATCCTACTTGGACCAGGAGTCCAAGTAGGACTCCCGGCTATGGTGCGCCCCCCCTTGGGCTGGCCTCCTCTTCCCCCCTCCTTTATATACATGGGAAGGGGGCACACCAAGTATTCTCTTAGCCGTGTGCGGTGCCCCCCTCCATAGTTACACACCTCGATCATATTGTTGTAGTGCTTAGGCGAAGCCCTGCGCCGGTAACATCATCATCACCATCGCCACGCCGTCGTGCTGACGGAACTCTCCCTCATACTCAACTGGATCAAGAGCTCGAGGGACGTCATCATGCTGAACATGTGCTGAACACGGAGGTGTCGTACGTTCGGTACTTGGATCGGTTGGATCGCGAAGACGTTCGACTACATCAACTGCATTACTAAACGCTTCCGCTTTTGGTCTACGAGGGTACATGGACACACTCTCCCCTCTCATTGTTATGCATCTCCTAGATATATCTTGCGTGATCGTTGTCGGTGTCAAAACCGGCGGATCTCGGGTAGGGGGTCCCGAACTGTGCGTCTAAGGTCGACGGTAACAGGAGACAAGTGACACGATGTTTTACCCAGGTTCGGGCCCTCTCTATGGAGTTAATACCCTACGTCATGCTTGATTGATATTGATGAATATGAGTGTTACAAGAGTTGATCTACCTTGAGATCATAATGGCTAAACCCTAGAGGTCTAGCGTGTACGGCTATGATAATGAGTTTCCCCTTAATTCCTGCTTGTCCTCGAGTAGGTAAATGATAAAAAAGATAATTTTTGATGTGGAATGCTACCTAGCACAATCTTGATCATATGTCTAATCATGGCATGAATATTAAGACACGAGTGATTCAAAGCAATAGTCTATCATTTGACATAAAAACAATAATACTTCAAGCCCACTAATAAAGCAATCATGTCTTTTCAAAATAACAAGGCCAAAGAAAGTTATCCCTACAAAATCATATAGTCTGGCTATGCTCCATCTTCACCACACAAAATATTCACATCATGCACAACCCCGATGACAAGCCAAGCAATTGTTTCATACTTTTGACGTTCTCAAACCTTTTCAACTTTCACGCAATACATCAGCGTGAGCCATGGACATAGCACTATAGGTGGAATAGAATATGATGGTGGAGGAGACAAAAAGGAGAAGATAGCCTCACATCAACTAGGAGTATCAACGGGCTATTGAGATGCCCATTAATAGATATCAATGTGAGTGAGTAGGGATTGCCATGCAACGGATGCACTTGAGCTATAAGTGTATGAAAGCTCAAACTGGAAACTAAGTGGGTGTGCATCCAACTTGCTTGCTCATGAAGACCTCGGGCGTTTGAGGAAGCCCATCGTCGTAATATACAAGCCAAGTTCTATAATGAAAATTCCCACTAGTATATGAAAGTGATAACTCAAGAGACTCTCTATATGAAGAACATGGTGCTACTTTGAAGCACAAGTGTGGAAAAAGGATAGTAGCATGCCCCTTCTCTCTTTTTCTCTCATTTTTTTGTTTTCTTTTTTTTTGGGCCTTCTCTTTTTTTTTTGGCCTTTCTCTTTTTTTATTTTTTTATTTTTTTATTTTTTTTATTTTTTTCGTCCGGAGTCTCATCCCGACTTGTGGGGGAATCATAGTCTCCATCATCCTTTCCTCACTGGGGCAATGCTCTAATAATGATGATCATCACACTTTTATTTACTTACAACTCGATATCTAGAACAAAGATATGACTCTATATGAATGCCTCCGGCGATGTACCGGGATGCGCAATGATCTAGCGTAGCAATGACATCAAAAAACAGACAAGCCATGAAAACATCATGCTAGCTATCTTACGATCATGCAAAGCAATATGACAATGAATGCTCAAGTCATGTATATGATGATGATGAAAGTTGCATGGCAATATATCTCAGAATGGCTATGGAAATGCCATGATAGGTAGGTATGGTGGCTGTTTTGAGGAAGGTATATGGTGGGTTTAAGGTACCGGCGGAAGTTGCACGGTACTAGAGAGGCTAGCAATGGTGGAAGGGTGAGAGTGCGTATAATCCATGGACTCAACATTAGTCATAAAGAACTCACATACTTATTGCAAAAATCTATTAGTCATCGAAACAAAGTACTACGCGTATGCTCCTAGGGGGGATAGATTGGTAGGAAAAGATCATCGCTCGTCCCCGACCGCCACTCATAAGGAAGACAATCAATAAATAAATCATGCTCCGACTTCGTTACATAACGGTTCACCATACGTGCATGCTACGGGAATCACAAACCTCAACACAAGTATTTCTACAATCCACAACTACCCACTAGCATGACTCTAATATCACCATCTTTATATCGCAAAACTATTGCAAGGAATCAAACATATCATATTCGGTGATCTACAAGTTTTATGTAGGATTTTATGACTAACCATGTGAATGACCAATTCCTGTCATCTCTCTAAATAGATATAAGTGAAGAAAGAGAGTTTAATTCTTTCTACAAAAGATATGCCCACACTCTAACAAATATAAGTGAAGCAAAAGAGCATTCTACAAATGACGGTTGTCTATGTAAAGAGAAACATGCAATCCAAGCTTCAAATGATATAAGTGAAGCACATGAAGCATTCTATAAAGCCATACTCAAAAGATATAAGTGAAGTGCAAAGATAATTCTATAAATCAACCAAGGACTATCTCATACCAACATGGTTCATAAAAAGAAAAATGAAAACTAAAGCAAAGACGCTCCAAGATTGCACATATCGCATGAATGAAACAAATCCGAAAACATACCGATACTTGTTGAAGAAAGAGGGGATGCCTCCCCAGCATCCCCAAGCTTAGACGCTTGAGTCTCCTTGAATATTTACTTGGGGTGCCTCGGGCATCCCCAAGCTTGATCTCTTGCCTCTCTTCCTTCTTCTCACATCGAAACCTTCTCAATCATCGAACACTTCATCCACACAAAACTTCAATAGAAAACTCGGTAAGATCCATTAGTATAATGAAGCAAATCACTACTCTAAGTACTGTTGCAAACCAATTCATATTTTGTTTTTGAATTGTGTCTACTGTAGTATAACTTTTTCATGGCTTAATCCACTGATATAAATTGACAGTTTCATCAAAACAAGCAAACTATGCATCAAAAACAGAATCTGTCTAAAACAGAACAGTCTGTAATAATTTGAACATTCACCATACTTATGATACTTTAAAAATTCTACCAAAATTAGGCAAAATAAACAATTTGTATAGGAAGACATTGCAAAAAGAATCAGAACTATTTGATGTTCCAGCTAAAAATGTAAAATCGCGCACTACAGCCAAAGTTTCTGTCCTGCACCGTACAAACCATCAAGCAAATGTAAACATCCTAAAGGCAAACCTTGGCACATTATTTTTATAATACAATGGAATTGTACAAGGGGATAATTATTTTTGTTGAAAAGTTCTGTAATCAAGATTCACAAAGTTGCCGTGAGCATGAACAAAGTTCAAGGAGCTCTCCCACTTCAACAGTCCTTGTCTTTCTCACTTTCGCTTTCCTCTTTGAAAAAGTTTTGGGTTCCCCTCTTTATTTTTGTTGTTTTTAAACTATATGAAAGCACTCAACAGAAATAAATGACTCTCTAAAACTTCTGGGTTGTCTCCCTGGCAGCGCTTTCTTTAAAGCCATTAAGCTAGGCATATAGTGCTCAAGTAGTGAACACACCCGGATCCCAAGGTATATCAAAGCCAATTTTAATTAACAATGATTTGTAATTTAGTTGTGAGCACAGAGCAACATATATCAAGCAATGACGAAGTCTAACTCTCTTCCTATGCATCGGCATGTCATAAATGAACAATTCATGCACACCTAGTAAAGGCCAATGCATAGTATAAACAGTTTCTTGCAATTTTATCATGTTGGAAACATAGAGAGGTGGAGATATAGTTCCTCTCTCATAATAATTGCAAGTAGGAGCAGCAAGCACATGCATATTATATTTATCGAAATCATCATGTGCAACGGTAAAAGGCAACCCATCAATATAATCCTTAATAAGTGCAAACTTCTCCGATATAGTATAATCGGGAGAATTCAAAAAGATAATAGGACTATCATGCGTGGGTGCAATAGCAACAATTTCATGTTTAACATAAGGAACTATAGCAAGTTCATCTCCATAAGCATAATTAATATTGGCATCTTGGCCACAAGCATAGCAAGAATCATCAAAAAGGGATATTTCAAGAGAATCAATGGGATCATAACAATCATCCTAGCAATCATCCTTCGGTAAGCACGAAGGGGAATTAAATAATGTATGAGTTGAAGAGTTACTCTTATTAGAAGGTGGGCACAGGTGATCAATCCGCTCTTCCTCCTTTTGTTCTTCGCTCTCCTCCTCATCTTTTTCATCCAATGAGCTCACAGTTTCATCAATTTCTTCTTCCATAGACTCCTGCAAAATATTAGTCTCTTCTTGGACAGCGGAGTAGTCCTCACTATATAGTTTAACATAAGCATTAGAAGCATAATTCTCATAACAATATTCAAGTATGGCAAAATTTTCAGATTTATGAAGAGTATCATCATACTTTTCAATCAAAGAAGCAATTTCAGAAGCACCCTTAAAAGCAACAAATTCTTCAATTTGTTGAACATCATAGTAATTATAAACACCCTTAGCACACGAAGATACGATTCCATTATTACTAAACTCACATTGATAGGGAAGGTGTTTCTTAGGGTTTTCAGAACAACAAGTAAAATCATATATTTCACATAAATTCCAAGCATAGCATTGCAAACGTTGAATTTGACTCCATAATAGTTTCCCTTTTTCAGATATACGGTGTCGCACATAACAAGCATGCTCATCTAAAGATTTGCCCTCAACTAAGCTAGTTGGGGTTTTAGCACAAGCACAAAGGGATCGAAGATGATCCAAGTAATAAGCTTCAGCAGTGTGATAGATTTTGATTGGTTCTTCAACCATTGGATCAGTAGGTACAACTAATTTTTTTGGTATTTTGTGTTTCCTACCCATAACTAAAGATAGAAAACAACTAAGAACAGCAAATAAAAATTACTTAGTGATAAAGCAAACAAGCACACACGAGAATATTCACCCCACGCTATTGCTCCCCGGCAACGGCGCCAGAAAAAGGTCTTGATAACCCACAAGTGTAGGGGATCACAACAGTTTTCGATAAGTAAGAGTGTCGAACCCAACGAGGAGTTAAAGGTAGAACTAATATTCCCTCAAGTTCTATTGACCACCGATACAACTCTATGCACGCTTGACGTTCGCTTTACCTAGAACAAGTATGAAACTAGAAGAACTTTGTAGGTGTTGTTGGATAGGTTTGCAAGATAATAAAGAGTACGTAAATAAAAAGTAGGGGCTGTTTAAGTAAAGAAACAATAAAGTAAATATAGAGAGTGTGGAAAAGTGGTGGTAGGAGTTGCGAAATTGCCCCTTAAGCAATTGACTACTTTACTAGACCGATAGCAAGTATTATGTGGGAGAGGCCACTGCTAGCATGTCATCCCTGACTTGGAATTCTGTGCACTTATGATTGGAACTATTAGCAAGCATCCGCAGCAACTAACTAATGTTCATTAAGGTAAAACCCAACCATAGCATTAAGATATATTGGTCCCCCTTCAATCCCGTATGCATCAATTTCTATGCTAGGTTGAAGCTTCTGTCACTCTTGCCCTCCAATACATAGTCCTATCAACATACAACTAACCCTAGGGTGTGATCCACGCGCGTAATCATATGATGGGCACCAAAGGACAGCAACATAACCACAAGCAAATTAAATCAATCATAGCAATTCATCAAACACCGATAGGACAACGAAAATCTACTCAGACATCATAGGATGGCAACACATCATTGGATAATAATATGAAGCATAAAGCACCATGTTCAAGTAGAGGGTACAGCGGGTTGCGGGAGAGTGGACCGCTGTAGATAGAGGGGGGAAGGTAATGGAGATGTTGGTGAAGATGGCGGAGGTGTTGGTGTAGATCGCGGTGATGATGATGGCCCCCGGTGGCACTCCGGTGCCACTGGAAGCGAGGGGGAGAGAGCCCCCTCCTTATTCTTCTTCCTTGACCTCCTCCCTAGATGGGAGAAGGGTTTCCCCTCAGGTCCATGGCCTCCATGGCACGGGAGGGGCGAGAGCCCCTCCGAGATTGGATCTGTCTCTCTGTCTCTCTCTGTTTCTGCGTTCTTAGATTCTTCCCTTTCACCGTTTCTTATATTCCCGAAGATCCGTAACTCCGACTGGGCTGAAATTTTGACACGATCTCTATCCGGCAATTAGCTTTATTGCGGTGAAAGAAGGGCATCAACCGCCTTACGGGGTGGCCACGAGGGTCAGGGGCGCGCCTGACACCCTGGGACGCGCCCCCTACCTCATGGGCCCCTCGAGCATCGTCTCTCGTGGATTCTTCTTCCCAAAAATCATATATATTCCAAAAAAATATCCGTCAGTTTTTATTCCGTTTGGACTCTGTTTTATATGGATATTCTGCGAAACAAAAAACATGCAACAAACAGGAACTGGCACTGGGTACTGGATCAATATGTTAGTCCCAAAAATAGTATAAAAACTTGCCAAAAGTATATGAAAGTTGAATAATATTGGCATGGAACAATCAAAAATTATAGATACGATGCAGATGTATCACCCCTATCCGGACTAAGTCCTCCAGTTTATATAGACACCGGGAGGATATAGGGTTCCATAAGGTCGGTTACAAAGAAAGGAATCTACATATTCGACGCCAAGCTTGCCTTCCACGCCAAGGACAGTCCTATCCAGACACGGGTACAGTCTTCGGTCTTCGTATCTTCACAGCCCATCAGTCCGGCCCATAGCCAACAGGCCGGACGCCCGAGGACCCCTTAGTCCAGGACTCCCATAGTAGCCCCTGAACCTGGTGATGAAGCTATGTACCTAGGGTAGGGGCATGGACCTGTCCTAAGTACCCTACCCAAGGACATCCCTAGAAGAAGTCACCTTTCAATTGACTTGGAGGTATCCCACTCGACGGATTCAAGACACTCGACCATGAAGCAATCACTCGACCAAGATCCAACCACTCGACTGCCAGGAGATCTAAAGTCACCCTGCACGCAAACGGTCGGTCATTAAGTAGCTTTTATGGTCATCATAGCACTTTATTATGGGCATTACCAGTAACCCCCAGTCTTAATGTACTTTAAACCCTGCATTACTGAGGGCTGGAGGGGCCTGGCGAACTCTATATAAGCCACCCCCTCCTCAGTATCAAGGGTTCGCACCCCTGTTATTCGTACACACATAATTCAGTCGACCGCCTCCGGGCACCGAGACGTAGGGATGTTACTTCCTCCGAGAAGGGCCTAAACTCGTAATCCTCGTGTGCTTACAACTCCTCCATAGCTAAGATCTAGCCTCTCCATACATACCCCCTACATCACTGTCAGAGTTAGAACCACGACAGTTGGCGCCCACCGTGGGGCTAGGAGTCTTAGCGCCTAGTTTGAGAAGTTGCGATTTTTTTCGATCTCTTTGATCATGGTTTCGGGCGGAGCTTTGGTGGAGGGCCGCGAGATCCGTCTCGGCGTGCTCACGTTCATCGCCGACGACTCCGCTTGGCTTCAGGAGGCTCCACTCGACGTCGACGCGCTCCCCGTCCGCGGGGCGACGCACTTTCACGCATGCATCCGTGGTGTCCTCCTGCGGCAGCCGTTGACCCAGTATCGGTCGGATCCTGTGGCATCTCCCCGCCCTGTTTCTCGTCGGTGCAAGCGCTCCGGTCGGTTGAGGCTTCAGAGGTGGGTGAGGCATGCGGTGGCCCACCAGTCGGCCACCACAAAAGTCGCGGCAATCGAGCCCGACGAATCCCTTTACGGCCTGTTCGACCTGTCGACTGGCTCCGCAGAGACCGCATCCGAATGCAACAACAGTGACCCAGCTGCAGAGGTTCTGGTGATCGATGGGCCACACAGTCCTCCCGGTTTCCCCCGCTCTGACGGAGGCGCGGATGGGGGCGACCCGTCGCGTCCTCACGAGGAGTATCTCCCCGAGCCTCTCACGTCGTTGCAGCGGGAGGAGCTTCTCCGCCAGAACATGGATGCACTCCACACTCCTATCGTTGGAGAAACCCCTGAGGCCCGAGCCTTGGAGGACGCGCGCTTGGCTAACTTGGCCGAGCGCACTCGACTGGAGAATCTCCAGTGAATACTCGACGAGCGAGCGCATCAACGGGCTCCAGAATCCAGTCGACGTCAACTCTTTCCGCCCCCGCAGGTATATCGTACTCCGATTCAGAATTTGGCGGCTGCGGCCCGTATAGTAGAGTCGATTCAGCCCTCCCAGTCAGAGGCTGGCAGAGGCTTGTTGCAAATCAGAGCGTTGCTCCAGGCAGCGGGAGACCAGAATTCCGCTGTTTCTCAGTCGCGGAACAGGATCCACAGTCGATCCGTTGCAGCGGATACAGTCCAGTCGGCTCACAGCCCAAGATCACCTCCGAGGCGTGAGGGACGTGGAGGCCGGCGTGATCAGTACAGAAGGAATGAGCAGTATGATCACCGATTCGATCGTGATGATCGACGTCGAGTGCCAACCCCTCCCCCGAGGAGTGGATCATATGTGCCTCTACAGCAGGATAACAGACGCCCTCATAGTGTTGGGCGGAGAATTCCAGTCGACCCCAGGGAACCAGGCTTTGATGCAAGATCCATTCTCGTTCAAGGTTTGGTCGACAGGAATAGAGCTCACCGAGAAGGCCACGACAGAGATGCGCCTACCAGTAGCAGAGTACATGTTTCAGGGCCGGAGTGTTTCAGTCGAGCCATCAGAGCCGCTGTAATTCCTCCCAACTTCAGGTTGGCGACTGGAGTTAGTAAGTTCACCGGTGAGTCCAAGCCCGATACTTGGCTCGAAGATTATCGAGTGGCTGTCCAGATTGGCGGTGGGAATGATGAGGTAGCCATGAAGCACCTGCCTCTTATGTTAGAAGGCTCGGCCAGAGCGTGGCTGAATCAGTTAGCACCCAGCAGCATTTACACTTGGGAGGATCTCTCCCGAGTGTTTGTCACCACATTTGAAGGAACGTGCAAGTGACCTGCAGGCCTTACGGAATTGCGGTCTTGCGTGCAGAAACCGAATGAAACTCTGAGGGATTACATCCAGAGGTGGATCACATTGCATCACACAGTTGAAAACGTACCAGATCATCAAGCAGTTTGTGCCTTTAAAGAAGGTGTTAAGTACAGAGAATTGAATCTGAAGTTCGGTCAAACCAGAGAGATGTCTCTGAATCGGATGATGGAGATTGCCACCAAATACGCTAGTGGTGAAGATGAGGATCGACTCCGGAGTGGCAAGCATGAAACAGTCGCCCAGGAAACCAGAGGAAATTCCAGTCGGAAACAGAAGCAGAAAGCTGAGCCAGCCGCTCTTGGGGAGGCCCTGGCCGTAACCCAGGGAAAATTTAAGGGAAACCCCAAAGGACCTTGGAACCCCAAGAAAGTTAAAAACCAAGATGGAAATGATGTTTTGGATCTACCGTGTCACATCCACACCATGAAAGATGAAGAGGGTAAACTCATTTACCCAAAGCATACCACTCAACAGTGTCGGCTTCTGATCCAGCAGTTTCAGGGCAAGCAGTCCAAAGATAAGGAAAAGGAGTCGGACAAAGTTGAGGACAAGGAAGATAGTGATGATGGGTACCCCCAGGTCAATTCCACCCTAATGATTTTTGCTGATGTTGAGAGCAAAAGTCGACTGAAGGTTATTAACCGTGAGGTGAATATGGTTGCTCTGGCAACACCCAATTATCTGAAGTGGTCCCTGTTGGGGAACGTAGCAGAAATTCAAAATTTTCCTACATGTCACCAAGATCTATCTATGGAGAGACCAACAACGAGTAGAAAGAGAGTGCATCTACATACCCTTGTAGATCGCTAAGCGGAAGCGTTCAAGTGAACGGGGTTGATGGAGTCGTACTCGTCGTGATTCAAATCACCGATGATCAAGTGCCGAACGCACGGCACCTCCGCGTTCAACACACGTACAGCCCGGTGACGTCTCCCACGCCTTGATCCAGCAAGGAGAGAGGGAGAGGTTGAGGAAGACTCCATCCAACAGCAGCACAACGGCGTGGTGGTGGTGGAGGAGCGTGGCAATCCAGCAGGGCTTCGCCAAGCACCATGGGAGAGGAGGAGTAGGAAGAGAGGTAGAGGGCTGCGCCAGAACTTCGTCTATAGCTCCCATGCGCCTCCCCACTATATATAGGGGTGGAGGGGCTGGTTTCTTGCCCTCCAAGTCCATTGGGGCATTGTCCAAGGTGGGAGGAAAGAAATCTCATTATTTCCTTCCCCACCGATTGTTATCCCCCCTTTTTAGGGATCTTGCTCTTATCCCTTCGGGATATGATCTTATTCCTTCTAAGGGGGGATCTTGGTGCGCCTTGACCAGGGGTGTGGGGCCTTGCCCCCACTACCCACGTCCATGTGGGCCCCCCCATGCAGGTGGGCCCCACTCCGGAACCTTCTAGAACCTTCCCGGTACAATACCGAAAAATCCTGAACATTTTCCGGTGGCCAAAATAGGACTTCCCATATATAAATCTTTACCTCCGGACCATTCTGGAACTCCTCGTGACGTCCGGGATCTCATCCGGGACTCCGAACAACATTCGGTAACCACATACAAACTTCCTTTATAACCCTAGCATCATCAAACCTTAAGTGTGTAGACCCTACGGGTTCGGGAGACATGTAGACATGACCGAGACGTTCTCCGGTCAATAACCAACAGCGGGATCTGGATACCCATGATGGCTCCCACATGTTCCATGATGATCTCATCGGATGAACCACGATGTCAAGGACTTAATCAATCCCGTATTCAATTCCCTTTGTCTATCGGTATGTTACTTGCCCGAGATTCGATCGTCGGTATCCAATACCTTGTTCAATCTCGTTACCGGCAAGTCACTTTACTCGTTCCGTAACACATCATCCCGTGATCAACTCCTTGGTCACATCGCGCATATGATGATGTCCTACCGAGTGGGCCCAGAGATACCTCTCCGTTTACACGGAGTGACAAATCCCAGTCTCGATCCGCATAAAACAATAGATACTTTCGGAGATACCTGTAGTGCACCTTTATAGTCACCCAGTTACGTTGTGACGTTTGATACACCCAAAGCACTCCTACGGTATCCAGGAGTTACACGCTCTCATGGTCGAAGGAAGAGATACTTGACATTGGTAAAGCTCTAGCAAATGAACTACACGATCTTTTGTGCTAGTCTTAGGATTGGGTCTTGTCCATCACATCATTCTCCTAATGATGTGATCCCGTTATCAACGACATCCAATGTCCATAGCCAGGAAACCCTGACTATCTGTTGATCACAACGAGCTAGTCAACTAGAGGCTCACTAGGGACATATTGTGGTCTATGTATTCACACGTGTATTACAATTTCCGGATAATACAGTTATAGCATGAATAAAAGACAATTATCATGAACAAGGAAATATAATAATAATACTTTTATTACTGCCTCTAGGGCATATTTCCAACAGTCTCCCACTTGCACTAGAGTCAATAATCTAGTTCACATCGCCATGTGGTTAACACTCACAGGTCACATCGCCATGTGACTAATACCCAAGAGTTTACTAGAGTCAGTAGTCTAGTTCACATCACTATGTGATTAACACTCAATGAGTTTTATGTTTGATCATGTTGCTTGTGAGAGAGGTTTTAGTCAACGGGTCTGAACCTTTCAGATCCGTGTGTGCTTTACAAATCTCTATGTCATCTCCTAGATGCAGCTACCACGCTCTATTTGGAGCTATTCCAAACAACTGTTCTACTTGGAGCTATTCTAAATTATTGCTCCATTATATGTATCCGGTCTCTCTACTCAGAGCTATCTGGATAGGTGTCAAGCTTGCATCGTCGTAACCTTTACGACGAACTCTTTTACCACCTCCATAATCGAGAAAATTCCTTAGTCCACTAGTTACTAAGGATAACTTTGACCGCTGTCCTGTGAGCCATTCTTGGATCACTCTTGTACCCCTTGACTGACTCATGGCAAGGCACACTTCAGGTGCGGTACACAGCATAGCATACTGAAGAGCCTACGTCTTAAGCATAGGGGACGACCTTCGTCCTTTCTCTCTATTCTGCCGTGGTCGAGCTTTAAGTCTTAACTTCGTACCTTACAACTCAGGCAAGAACTCCTTCTTTGACTGGTCCATCTTGAACACCTTCAAGATCATGTCAAGGTATGTGCTCATTTGAAAGTATTATTAAGCATTTTGATCTATCCTTATAGATCTTGATGCTCAATGTTCAAGTAGCTTAATCCAGGCTTTCCAATGAAAAACACTTTCAAAATAACCCTATATGCTTTCCAGAAATTCTACGTCATTTCTGATCAACAATATGTCAACAACATATACTCATCAGAAATTCTATAGTGCTCCCACTCACTTCTTTGGAAAATACAAGTTTCTCATAAACTTTGTACAAACCCAAAATTTTTGATCATCATCAAAGCATACATTCCAACTCCGAGATGCTCACTCCAGTCCTTAGAAGGATTGCTGGAGCTTTGCATACTTATTAGCATCTTTCGGGATTGACAAAACCTTCCGGTTGTATCACATACAACCTTTCCTCATTAAAATCGTCGAGGAAACAATGTTTTGACATCCTATCTGCAAGATTTCATAAATAATGCAGTAATCGCTAATATAATTCCAATAGACTCTTAGCATCGCTACGAGTGAGAAAATCTCATCGTAGTCAACTCCTTGAACTTGTCGGAAAACATCTTAACGACAAGTCGAGCTTTCTTAATGGTGACATTTACCATCATTGTCCGTCTTCCTTTTGAAATCCATCTGTACTCATTAGCCTTACGACCATCGAGCCGTTCTGCCAAAGTCTACACTTTGTTTTCATACATGGATCCTCTCTCGGATTTTATGGCCTCAAGCCATTTATCGGAATCCGAGCCCACCATCGCTTCTCCATAGCTCGTAGGTTCATTGTTGTCTAGCAACATGACCTTCAAGACAGGATTACGTACCACTCTGAAGTAGTACGCATCCTTGTCATCCTAGGAGGTTTGGGAGTGACTTGATCCGAAGTTTCATGATCAATATCATAAGCTTCCACTTCAATTGGTGTAGGTGCCACAGGAACAACTCCCTGTGCCCTGTCACACACTAGTTGAAGAGACGGTTCAATAACCTCATCAAGTCTCCACCATCCTCCCACTCAATTCTTTCGAGAGAAACTTTTCCTCGAGAAAGGACCCGATTCTAGAAACAATCCATATTGCTTTCGGATCTGAATTAGGAGGTATACCCAACTGTTTTGGGTTTCCTATGAAGATGCATTTTATCCGCTTTGGGTTTGAGCTTATCAACCTGAAACTTTTTCATATAAGCGTCGCAGCCCCAAACTTTTAAGAAACGACAACTTAGGTTTCTCTAAACCATAATTCATACGGTGTCATCTCATCGGAATTACGTGGTGCCCTATTTAAAGTGAATGTGGTTGTCTCTAATGCCTAACCCATGAACGATAGTGGTAATTCGATAAGAGACATCATGGTACGCACCATATCCAATAGGGTGCAACTATGATGTTCGGACACACCATCACATTATGGTGTTCCAGGCGGTATTAATTGCGAAACAATTTCCACAATGTCTTAATTGTGTGCCAAAACTCGTAACTCAGATATTCATCTCTATGATCATATCATAGACATTTTATCCTCTTGTCACAATGATCTGCTACTTCACTCTGAAATTACTTGAACCATTCAATAATTCAGACTTGTGTTTCATCAAGTAAATATACTCAACATTTACTCGAATCATCTGTGAAGTAAGAACATAATGATATTCACTGCATGCCTCAGCACTCATTCGACTGCACACATCAAAATGTGTTACTTCCAACAAGTTGCTATCTTGTTCCATCTTACTGAAAATGAGGCTTTTCAGTCATCTTGCCCATGTGGTATGATTTGCATATCTCAAGTGATTCAAAATCAAGTGAGTCCGAACGATCCATTTGCATGGAGTTTCTTCATGCATATACACCAATAGACATGGTTCGCATGTCTCAAACTTTTCAAAAACGAGTGAGTCCAAAGATCCATCAACATGGAGCTTCTTCATGCGTTTTATACCATTATGACTTACATGGCAGTGCCACAAGTAAGTGGTACTATCATTACTATCTTATATATTTTGGCATGAAAATGTGTATCACTACGACCGAGATTCAATAAACCATTCCTTTAGGTGCAAGACCATTGAAGGTATTATTCAAAAATAGAGTAACCATTATTCTCCTTAAATGAATAACCGTATTGCGATAGACATAATCCAATCATGTCTATGCTCAACGCAAACACCAATCTCGGTGGTAGAGGGAGCGTGCGATGCTTGATCATATCAACCTTGGAAACACTTCCAACATATATCGTCAGCTCACCTTTAGCTAGTCTCCGTTTATTCCGTAGCTTTTATTTCGAGTTACTAACACTTAGCAATCGAACCGGTATCCAATACCCTGGTGCTACTAGGAGTACTAGTAAAGTACACATTAACATAATGTATATCCAATATACTTCTATCGACCTTGCCAGCCTTCTCATCTACCAAGTATCTAGGGTAATGCTGCTCCAGTGGTTGTTCCCCTTATTACAGAAGCACTTAGTCTCGGGTTTGGGTTCAACCTTGGGTTTCTTCACTAGAGCAGCAGCTGAATTGCCGTTTCATGAAGTATCCCTTTGTTCCCTTGCCCTTCTTGAAACTAGTGGTTTCACCAACCATCAACAATTGATGCTCCTTCTTGATTTCTACTTTCGCGGTGTCAAACATCATGAATATTTCAAGGATCATCATATCTATCCCTGATATGTTATAGTTAATCACGAAGCTCTAGCAGCTTGGTGGCAATGACTTTGGGGAAACATCACTATCTCATCTGGAGGATCAACTCCCACTCGATTCAAGGGAAAGCTGAGCCAGCCGCTCTTGGGGAGGCCCTGGCCGTAACCCAGGGAAAATTTAAGGGAAACCCCAAAGGACCTTGGAACCCCAAGAAAGTTAAAAACCAAGATGGAAATGATGTTTTGGATCTACCGTGTCACATCCACACCATGAAAGATGAAGAGGGTAAACTCATTTACCCAAAGCATACCACTCGACAGTGTCGGCTTCTGATCCAGCAGTTTCAGGGCTAGCAGTCCAAAGATAAGGAAAAGGAGTCGGACAAAGTTGAGGACAAGGAAGATAGTGATGATGGGTAACCCCAGGTCAATTCCACCCTAATGATTTTTGCTGATGTTGAGAGCAAAAGTCGACTGAAGGTTATTAACCGTGAGGTAAATATGGTTGCTCTGGCAACACCCAATTATCTGAAGTGGTCCCTGTTGGGGAACGTAGCAGAAATTCAAAATTTTCCTACGTGTCACCAAGATCTATCTATGGAGAGACCAGCAACGAGTAGAAAGAGAGTGCATCTACATACCCTTGTAGATCGCTAAGCGGAAGCGTTCAAGTGAACGGGGTTGATGGAGTCGTACTCGTCGTGATTCAAATCACCGATGATCAAGTGCCGAACGCACGGCACCTCCGCGTTCAACACATGTACAGCCCGGTGACGTCTCCCACGCCTTGATCCAGCAAGGAGAGAGGGAGAGGTTGAGGAAGACTCCATCCAATAGCAGCACAACGGCGTGGTGGTGGTGGAGGAGCGTGGCAATCCAGCAGGGCTTCGCCAAGCACCATGGGAGAGGAGGAGTAGGAAGAGAGGTAGAGGGCTGCGCCAGAACTTCGTCTATAGCTCCCATGCGCCTCCCCACTATATATAGGGGTGGAGGGGCTGGTTTCTTGCCCTCCAAGTCCATTGGGGCATTGTCCAAGGTGGGAGGAAAGAAATCTCATTATTTCCTTCCCCACCGATTGTTATCCCCCCTTTTTAGGGATCTTGATCTTATCCCTTCGGGATATGATCTTATTCCTTCTAAGGGGGGATCTTGGTGCGCCTTGACCAGGGGTGTGGGGCCTTGCCCCCACTACCCACGTCCATGTGGGTCCCCCCATGCAGGTGGGCCCCACTCCGGAACCTTCTAGAACCTTCCCGGTACAATACCGAAAAATCCCGAACATTTTCCGGTGTCCAAAATAGGACTTCCCATATATAAATCTTTACCTCCGGACCATTCTGGAACTCCTCGTGACGTCCGGGATCTCATCCAGGACTCCGAACAACATTCGGTAACCACATACAAACTTCCTTTATAACCCTAGCGTCATCGAACCTTAAGTGTGTAGACCCTACGGGTTCGGGAGACATGTAGACATGACCGAGACGTTCTCCGGTCAATAACCAACAGTGGGATCTGGATACCCATGATGGCTCCCACATGTTCCACGATGATCTCATCGGATGAACCACGATGTCAAGGACTTAATCAATCCCGTATTCAATTCCCTTTGTCTATCGGTATGTTACTTGCCCGAGATTCGATCGTCGGTATCCAATACCTTGTTCAATCTCGTTACCGGCAAGTCACTTTACTCGTTCCGTAACACATCATCCCGTGATCAACTCCTTGGTCACATCGCGCATATGATGATGTCCTACCGAGTGGGCCCAGAGATACCTCTCCGTTTACACGGAGTTACAAATCCCAGTCTCGATCCGCATAAAACAATAGATACTTTCGGAGATACCTGTAGTGCACCTTTATAGTCACCCAGTTACGTTGTGACGTTTGATACACCCAAAGCACTCCTACGGTATCCAGGAGTTACACGCTCTCATGGTCGAAGGAAGAGATACTTGACATTGGCAAAGCTCTAGCAAATGAACTACACGATCTTTTGTGCTAGTCTTAGGATTGGGTCTTGTCCATCACATCATTCTCCTAATGATGTGATCCCATTATCAACGACATCCAATGTCCATAGCTAGGAAACCATGACTATCTGTTGATCACAACGAGCTAGTCAACTAGAGGCTCACTAGGGACATATTGTGGTCTATGTATTCACACGTGTATTACGATTTCCGGATAATACAGTTATAGCATGAATAAAAGACAATTATCGTGAACAAGGAAATATAATAATAATACTTTTATTATTGCCTCTAGGGCATATTTCCAACAGTCCCAAACTGCCATCACATTCGACCAGTCTGATCACCCTACGCACATTGCCACCCCTGGGAGGCAAGCTCTGGTGGTCGACCCAGTTGTCGAAGGCACTCGACTGACCAAAGTCCTGATGGATGGAGCCAGTGGTTTGAACATACTGTATGCAGAAACATTGAAAGGGATGGGCATTCCGATGTCCAGGCTCAGTACCAGTAACATGAGTTTCCATGGAGTCATTCCTGGGAAGAAAGCCGAGTCACTCGGCCAAATTGCTCTTGATGTGGTTTTCGGTGATTCTAAGAATTACCGCAAGGAAAAGTTGACATTCGAAGTTGTGGATTTCCAAAGTGCTTATCACGCTAATTTGGGCAGGCCAGCTTATGCACGCTTCATGGCTCGACCATGTTATGTGTATCTCAAATTGAAGATGCCTGGTCCCAAAGGTGTGATCACTGTTACAGTCAATCAGAAGAAAGCAGAAGAGTGTTTTCAGAAAGGCTCAAAGATTGCTGACGCTCAGATAGCAGTGGTTGAGCTGCAAGAGTATCAGAAGACTGCAGATCCGAGTGAGTTGCTACGAGCTAAGAAGCCTGCTTCAGAATCAGCTTTTCAGTCGTCCGGTGAAACGAAGGCAGTTCACATTCACCCGACCGATCCAAACGCTGCTCCGACTCACATCTCAACAACGGTCGACTCCAAATAGGAAGAAGCGCTCATCCAGTTCCTCCGTGAGAACTGGGACATCTTCGCATGGAAGCCTGCTGACATGCCTGGAGTTCCCAGGGGGCTGGCTGGGCACCGTCTACGACTCGACCCAAAATTTAAACCTATGAAAGAACATCTTCGACGGTCCGCCGTCCAGAAGAGGAAGGCCATTGGCGAGGAGGTGGCTCGGCTCTTAGCAGCAGAGTTCATCCGAGAAATTTACCACTCCGAGTGGCTCGCCAATGTTGTCATGGTCCCCAAGAAGGACAAGTCACTTCACATGTGCATTGATTTCAAGCATATCAATCGGGCCTGCCCGAAAGATCATTTTCCTCTCCCCCGCATCGACCAGATAGTCGACTCGACTGCGGGATGTGAGCTTTTGTCTTTTCTAGACGCCTATTTCCAGGTACCATCAGATCCATCTGTACGGGCCCGACGAGATCAAAACAGCTTTCATCACTCCATTCGGGTGCTTCTGTTATGTCACCATGCCGTTCAGCCTCAAGAATGCCGGAGCCACGTTCATGAGGATGATTCAGAAGTGTTTGCTCACTCAAATCAGTCAGAATGTGGAGGCATACATGGATGATATTGTGGTCAAGTCACGGAAGGGTTCCGACCTGCTGACTGACCTTGCTGAAACCTTTGCCAACCTCAAGAGGTATGCTATCAAGCTCAATCCGTCAAAGTGCACATTCGGAGTTCCAGGTGGGAAGTTACTCAGTTTTCTCGTTTTCGAACGGGGAATCGATGCCAATCCTGAAAAAATTGGTACTATACTCCGGATGAAACGTCCTGTGCGTGTGCATGACGTCCAGAAGCTTATAGGATGCTTGGCCGCTTTAAGTCGATTTATCTCTCGCCTCGGTGAAAAGGCATTGCCTCTTTACCGACTGATGAAGAAGTCCGACAAGTTCGAGTGGACTCCAGAAGCTGATGCAGCGTTTACAGAGCTCAAAGCTCTGCTCTCCACCCAGCCGGTGCTTGCTGCCCCAATCAGCAAGGAGCCTTTGCTGATTTACATTGCAACCACAGGACAAGTTGTCAGGACAGTACTTACGGTCGAGTAGGAAGAAGAAGGAAAGGCCTTCAAAGTTCAGCGCCCAGTATATTATGTTTCTGAAGTTTTGACTCCTTCAAAGCAAAGATATCCTCATTACCAGAAGCTTGTATATGGGATTTATATGACCACGAAGAAGGTTGCACATTACTTCTCTGATCATTCCATTACAGTCGTCAGCAACGCTCCACTATCAGAGATTTTGCACAATAGAGATGCAACTGGTCGAGTGGCCAAATGGGCGATTGAACTTCTTCCCCTAGATATCAAGTTTGAGGCAAAGAAAGCTATCAAGTCCCAAGCAATTGCAGATTTCGTCGCCGAGTGGATCGAACAGCAACTTCCGACTCAAGTTCACTCGGAGCACTAGACCATGTTCTTCGATGGATCTAAGATGTTGAATGGTTCCGGTGCTGGGGTAGTATTGGTTTCCCCCCGAGGAGATAAGCTCAGATATGTTCTCCAGATTCACTTCGATTCCTCCAATAACGAAGGAGAATATGAAGCACTTTTGTATGGGTTGCGCATGGCCATTTCACTCGGCGTCCGTCGCCTCATGGTCTATGGCGACTCAGATTTGGTGGTTAATCAGGTGATGAAAGAGTGGGACGTCAGAAGTCCAGCTATGACTGGTTATTGCAATGCAGTGAGAAAGTTAGAGAAGAAATTCGAGGGGTTAGAGCTTCATCACATCCCCCTACTGAAAAATCAAGCGGCTGGTGATTTGGCAAAGATAGGCTCCAAGAGAGAAGCCATCCCCAACAATGTGTTTTTGGAACACATCCACTCGCCATCAGTCCAAGAAGATCCTTTTACAGATGAAGCCCCGCAGCCAAAGAATGCCACAGATCTGACTAAAGTTGAAATTCTGGCAGTGGTCGACCTAATCATGGAAGTTTTGGCAATCACCCCCGACTGGACGATACCTTACATCGCGTATATCCTGAGAAAGGAACTCCCGGAGAACGAAGAAGAGGCTCGACAGATCGTCCGTCGATCCAAGGCCTTTACAGTCATAAAGGGACAGTTGTATAGAGAAAGCGCGACTGGAGTCGGTCAGAAGTGTATAACACCAGAAGAAGGTCAGATAATCCTTAATGATATCCACTCGGGGACCTGTGGTCATCATGCGTCCTCTTGGACCATTGTGGCTAAAGCATACCGAGCGGGATTTTACTGGCCAAGAGCGAATGAAATGGCAAAAGAGATAGTCGACAAGTGTGAAGGGTGCCAGTTCTACTCCAACATGTCGCACAAGCCTGCATCAGCCCTGAAGACCATTCCACTCGTCTGGCCCTTCGCTGTTTGGGGACTGGACATGGTTGGCCCATTGAGAACAGGTAGGAGTGGTCTCACACATGTGCTTGTGGCAGTCGACAAGTTTACCAAATGGATTGAAGCTAGGCCTATCAAGAATCTTGATGCTTGCACTGCTATCAGTTTCGTCAGAGAGTTAACATTCAGATATGGAGTCCCGCATAGCATCATCACCGACAATGGGTCAAACTTTGATTCAGACAAGTTCAGAGCTTTTTGCGCCTCTCAAGGCACACGAGTCGACTACGCATCGGTCGCCCACCCCCAGTCGAATGGACAAGCAGAAAGGGCAAATGGTCTGATTCTCAAAGGACTAAAGCCTCGGCTAATGCGTGATCTCAAGCACGCAGCAGGCGCTTGGGTCAACGAGCTTCTGTCAGTTCTTTGGGGATTGAGGACCACCCCAAATCGGTCGACTGGAAGAACTCCATTCTTTTTGGTTTACGGAGCGGAAGCAGTCCTGCCGAGTGATCTACTTCACAATGCACCTCGAGTCGAGCTTTATACCGAAGATGAAGCAGAACAAGCCCGGCAAGATGCAGTCGACCTCCTGGAAGAAGAAAGAGAAATGGCTATGATCCGATCGACCATTTATCAGCAAGACTTGCGTCGATTCCATGCCAGAAATGTGAAGAGTCGAGCCTTCCAAGAAGGAGATTTGGTCCTCCGAATGGATCAACAGAAACCACACAAGCTCGCTCCTACTTGGGAAGGTCCCTTCATCGTCACCAGAGTCCTCCACAATGGAGCGTATCACCTTTACAATGTCGATCGCCAGATCGATGAGCCACGATCTTGGAATGCAGAACTGCTCCGCCCCTTTTACACTTGAATTCTCACTCGGATGAGATGTAATAAGAAAAACTTCTGTAGTCTATTTATCAAAGACAAGAGTGTTACAAATTTTCCTATAATTGTTGTCGCTTTTGTTTGCGTGTGAAATCCCCCAATGGGTGGCTTAGCTGCGAATCTGTTTCGCCTAAGTTTGTAAAAAAATCCTATCGAGTGGTGAGCCAGACTCCCACTCGGAGGCTTAGCTGCAGCCCAGTGCTCGCCTAAGTGTTTAAAAATCTTACCGAGTGGTGAGCCAGACTCCCACTTGCAGGCTTAGCTGCAGCCCAGTGCTCGCCTAAGTGTTTAAAAATCCTACCGAGTGGCGAGCCAGACTCCCACTCGGAGGCTTAGCTGCAGCCCAGTGCTCGCCTAAGTGTTCAAAAATCCTACCGAGTGGTGAGCTAGACTCCCACTCGGAGGCTTAGCTGCAGCCCAGTGCTCGCCTAAGTGTTTAAAAATCCTACCGAGTGGAGAGCAAACCTCCCACTCGGAGGCTTAGCTGCAGCTCAGTGCTCACCTAAGTATTTAAAAATCCTACCGAGTGGAGAGCAAACCTCCCACTCGGAGGCTTAGCTACAGCCCAGTGCTCGCCTAAGTGTTTAAAAATCCTACCGAGTGGTGAGCAGACCTCCCACTCGGGGGCTTAGCTGCAGTCCAGTACTCGCCTAAGTTTGAAAAAATCCTACCGAGTGGAGAGCAGACCTCCCACTCGGGGGCTTAGCTGCAGTCGAGTACTCGCCTAAGTTCTCTCACTAAGAGGCTTAACGGCAGTCCAGCACTCGCCTAAGTTTGAAAAAATCCTACCGAGTGGAGAGCAGACCTCCCACTCGGGGGCTTAGCTGCAGTCCAGTACTCGCCTAAGTTTGAAAAAATCCTACCGAGTGGAGAGCAGACCTCCCACTCGGGGGCTTAGCTATAGTCCAGTACTCGCCTAAGTTTGAAAAAATACTACCGAGTGGAGAGCAGACCTCCCACTCGGGGGCTTAGCTACAGTCCAGTACTCGCCTAAGTTTTTAAAATCCTACCGAGTGGAGAGCAGACCTTCCACTCGGAGGCTTAGCTGCAGCCCAGTCCTCGCCTAAGTACGGAACACATCCCAATCCACATGGACGATGAGGTGCAAATCGACTGCTACCTTCTCCTTCGGAGCTGCACCAAAAATACAAAGTTATTTCGAATGAAGAACAAGTTCCACTCGACAGATAATTCATGAAGATATTCGACGATAAATCAAGTTCGGATAAGATCCAAAGGTCCTAGACCGCAGATCAAAGTACTCGAGCCTCCAGCTTGACAGAGTTTAATGGTTACAAAATCCACTCGGCATTCCGAGGCAAATTTAAAGTGAAGCATAAAAGTTTTTATTCCTCAGGCGAAGGACTGGAAGGGGCGACGAACTCGTCCAAGTTGATCCCGTCTGCAATGCGAGTGGCAGCAGCAATGAAAGTCTCCATGAAGTCTTGAAAGTTGTGCTTCCTGGTATTGGCAACTTGGATGGCGGCCAACTTTTCTTCTCGCGCCTCCTTGCAGTGGACGCGGACCAGAGACAGAGCGACGTCAGCGCCACATCTAGCAGAAGATTTCTTCCATTCCGCCACTCGACCTGGGACTTCATTTAGTCGAGTCATCAGGGACTCGAGGTCATTCTGAAGCGTCGTCCTAGGCCAGAGCGACGTGTCAATCCGCGACATCACAACCTTCAACCGAGCAAGATAGTCAACAATGCCGGCAACACGAGATTCCAGTCGGAGCACGTTCATAGCAGCCTCGTCCTTCACTGGAGAATTGATGGGGTCCAAGTCTGTCTCCACTCGACTGGTCTCCTCTTCGAAGTTCTGGCAGAATTCTGTAAACACAATTCAAGGATAAGTCAGTGGCTCTACGCAGGTTTGGTAACTGCAAGTCAGTCGGGCCGGAGTAATTACCCTCGAGCATGACGAACAGCTTCTTGGCGAGTCCACCGAGATAAGCCTCCAGATCGTTCCTCTTCCCCGCCAGTTCACTTGCCTTGTCATTCAGAGCTATATTGCCATTCTTTAGACGGCTGACCTCTCGATTAGCCGCGTCGAGAGCAGTTTTCAGCCTGGAGTTTTCCTTTTCAAGAGTACCGCTGAAGCCAGTTTTTCTTCAGCAAGCTTCGTTTTGTTCAGGGCCTCCTTCTGCGCTTCGGCAAGGTCTTGATCCTTCTTCTTCAGAGCCTCCTCCATTTTGTCTGCGAAACAGCAAGTGAGATCAACATCGAGGACGGCCAGAAAGAAAGGACAGTCGACAAAAGCTCACCAGCCATACCTTTTGCTTCGTCCCTCGCCTTCTGCAAGTTCTCCTGAGCAAGCTTCAAGTCAAGGTTCAGCTGGATCTGTTTGTTCTCCAACTCAGTGTAGCGAGCCACAAGTTCGCAGGATTTCTGCAAAAAATCAGTCGACAGACATCCAAGATAAGTTGCTTCCGAGTAACCAAGAGACAATGATGGCGTTTCTAAGACTACAGCCGAATCAAAAACATTCGACAGTAGTCTCGGGGACTACACCCAGTGGGTGCACTCAGCGTGCCCCCACTGGTTCGACCAAAAAAAATCGACTGCCCGCAGTCGACCGTGTACAGTTCCATTCGACATGGCCTGACCAGACCGAGTGAAGAAGTTCAGCTAAAGCAACACAATATAAAGACTACAGTCGACTGCCAGCAGTCCACCGTAGTCTCGGGGACTACACCCAGTGGGTGCACTTAGCGTGCCCCCACTCGTCAAAAAGATTAATAGACACACCCAGTGGGTGTACAGATATAAAGATCTTCGGAAAAGAGATTCTTCAGATAGCATATCCTAACAGAACAAGCGGTGAATCGACTGACCTGGACGTTGCTCTGAAGAGCTGAACTCGCGTCATAAGCTGCTTGGCTGGCTTCTCGAACCACCTTCACTTGCTCCATCATGATCCCCGCCTGGCATATAGCCTCTTTAGCGGCACCCACTTGGTCCTCAGGGACGTGGTGCGTGGCAAAAAGCAAAGGCGGATTTGCAGTCAATGTCGAAGGCCGGACACTCGTCAGAGGTTCAGCGAAGGTCACATAAGCCCGAGTGGTATCACCACCCTCCTGGACTGCGGCCTCAGGCGCCGGAGTAGTTTGTGGGGTCTTGCCAGCCGGCGCCCTCCTGTTCCTTTGCGCCCTCAGTGGCACTTCGTTGTCATCATCAGGGAGGTCAATGACATGAGGAGGAGCTACAAGAAAAATCCAATCAACCGGAATTATAAGAAATTGTCAGTCAACTAAAAGCAGAGCATCAGTAATCGTACCGGGGTTGGATGTAACAGCGTCTTCCATCTCTTGATCATTGTCCTTGGTGGAGATCTCCGAGGTGGCAGCACTGCAAATTTCGAAAGTCAGTTAGCTTATTCAATGAGTCGACCAAGAGTCCGTCACGTTCGACAAAGGAAAAAAATTCTACTATTACCCAGAAATGGTGGGGACAGTCATCTTCATCTTGGGCAGAGCCTTGGGCGGCTTGGACGGCGTCGCGCGTGGGTGCTTGGGAGCTTTTTCTGTCGGCGCTGGAGATGAGGTCCGAGGGCGCTTCGACGACTGCCCAACAGGGACAGTCACCTTACCACGTTCCCGCGCAGGGTCGTGTGTAAGCTTGGATCGCCATTCCGAGCGGGGAGGTTCGACTTCTTCCTCCTCCTCTTCACTGGAGTCGTCGTCATCATCCCCCTCTCCTTCGCCGTCAGATTCCCACTCTTCTCTCTCGTCTCCACTTTCGCCTCCGCTCGCCTCTCCTTCCTCGGCCTGCTCCTGTGCTCCATTGGGTGTCGAGTACATCTCAGTAGTGGCCTAGAGGACAACAAACAAGACAAAAGTCAATCGACTGATCCAAAGAGAACAAATAAAGAAAGCAAGATCACAGTCGGAAACGCAAGGTCAGACCTTGTCCACTTCGTATGTTTGGTCGAGTGGAGGAATCCTCCTGGCTCCTCGGGGGTTGTCCTTGTTCCCTGTGATACTCGATAGCCACCCTTCCAACATCTCGTTAGTGACCTCCTTTGGGTGAATCCGAGTGGTGTCTTCGAGACCCGAGTACAGCCACATCGGGTGGTCACGAGCCTGAAGCGGTTGGATGCGCCTCCGAAGGAAGACTTCCAACAAGTCCATGCCAGTCACACCCTCGCGGACAAGCTGAACCACTCGACCGACCAGCACCTTGACTTGCGCCTTTTCCTCCGACGTCACTTTCAGAGAGGCGGGTTTTTGTGCTCGATTCAGAGAAAAAGGGGGAAGCCCAGTCGACTATCCTGGGGTCACCTGGTCTTTACAGTAAAACCAAGTCGACTGCCACCCACGGACTGACTCGGGAAAAGTGATAGACGGAAAGGAACTTTTTCCCCTCATCTGGATCGCCAGGCCCCCGCACAGCTGGATCACCTGCGTCCGTTTGTCACTCGACTTGGCCTTCTTGACCGACTGAGAGGGGCAAGTGAAGATGTGCTTGAAGAGTCCCCAGTGGGGGCGGCAACCCATGAAGTTTTCACACAAGGAAACGAAAGCAGCAAGATACACAATAGAATTGGGAGTAAAGTGATGGAGCTGCGCTCCGAAGAAGTTCAAGAAGCTCCGGAAAAAAGGATGAGGAGGCAGAGAGAATCCACGATCGATATGGGTGGTGAGGAGGACGCACTCACCATCAAGAGGCTGGGGTTCGACTTCTTTCCCCGAGAGACGCGCAGATTCGTGGGGAATGAATCCCCCCTCGACCAGATCATTGAGATCATCCTGCCGAATCACCGACGGCATCCAGTCGCCCTCGATCCAATCCTTGGGCAGAGCAGTCCTGGAGGAAGATCCGCCCCGAGCGGACTTCTTCTCTTTCCCCTGGACCGCCGCCTTCTTCGCGCGCTCCAGAGCCGACGTCCTCTCCTTCACCATCATCACCAGCGAAGCTCGAACAGACCTACGACACCAAGGTGAGAGCGGAGGTGGCGGAAGATCTTGTGAAGGAAGGGGGAAAAGTGAAGGCGCACTGTTCGGGGGTCCCGAGCCGGCAGCTTATAAGAGGTCGCTTCCGAGTGGCTGACTGGTAGGCCCAGGCAATCCCGTCAAATCCCGCAACAGGCGCGCGCGTGGTACGTGGCGAAAAAGGTGGCGCGGGGATCGAGGAGCTTCCGTCCTATCCCATCCGATTACTGCGGCCACCCCCGTCCCGCGCGCTTCCCGAAATTCAAATCCCGCAAAATTCGCGGGCCGCAGAACAACTCGTCAAACAGAAGATCCCTTTCACACCGTCACTCAGAACTTCACAAGTAAAGAAATTCACTCAACAAGAGGCCAAGAATGGATCAAGGCAACTGAAAGAAGTTGACGATGTCATCCGTGACAATTGATCCAAAACAAGATGTTCATATAACATGAAGAACCAGTCTGAAAGATCCCCAACTCCTTCCCCACTCGAACCTCGATCCATTCGGGGGCTAATGATGAAGCTATGTACCTAGGGTAGGGGCATGGACCTGTCCTAAGTACCCTACCCAAGGACATCCCTAGAAGAAGTCACCTTTCAATCGACTTGGAGGTATCCCACTCGACGGATTCAAGACACTCGACCACGAAGCAATCACTCGACCAAGATCCAACCACTCGACTGCCAGGAGATCTAAAGTCACCCTGCACGCAAACGGTCGGTCATTAAGTAGCTTTTATGGTCATCATAGCACTTTATTAGGGGCGTTACCAGTAACCCCCAGTCTTAATGTACTTTAAACCCTACATCACTGAGGGCTGGAGGGGCCTGGCAAACTCTATATAAGCCACCCCCTCCTCAGTATCAAGGGTTCGCACCCCAGTTATTCGTACACACATAATTTAGTCGACCGCCTCCGGGCACCGAGACGTAGGGCTGTTACTTCCTCCGAGAAGGGCCTGAACTCGTAATCCTCGTGTGCTTACAACTCCTCCATAGCTAAGATCTAGCCTCTCCATACATACCCCCCTACATCACTGTCAGAGTTAGAACCACGACACCTGGCTTCAATGACAAGGTATCCGGCGCGTAGTGTTGTCTTCGGCATTGCAAGGTGGGTTCCTCCTTCCGAACTCCAAAATAGTCTTCAGACGAATTGATCATGTCCGGACTTGTAACACACAACCGTAGAGAGTATAGTGTTCCAAGAACCCAATCTGCTGACAATTTTGGTAACGTGACGTCACGCTTCTCGGTTATTATTTAGAACCGTTTCCTGTCCCGCCATTCCATGTTTCGGGCGTGATTTTCATCGACACGTCTTGTCGAAGCAGAGTTCATGTCCCCTTATTACGGGATTTTCATCAATACAAGCGTGGGTAACCCAACCGTCCTGCGGGAAAGATCCCTTAGGAATAGGCAGGTTCTTAGGCTTGGGAGGAGGCGTTCAATACCCGTTGCCTTTATAAAGGAACCAAGGGCTGTGCTTTTGTGCCAAAGCTCTCCTCAGCCTTCCCAGCCTTGAGCTCTAGCACCCAAGGTTTCGACTTCATTGTTTCAAGCCTCCCATCATGTCCGGACCCAGCTCTCAAGGCCGATGGGTGGCTTCCTCCGTCACAGAGGAGGATATCGCAAAGCTTCGGGCAGCCAGATACTTGACTGCGGAGGTCCACCACAGGCTTCCTGCTCAAGGACAGGTTATTCCGACTCCCAGATCTGGCGAGAGGGTTGTATTCATCTCCCACTTCCTCCGGGGGCTAGGGTTCGCTCTTCACCCCTTCGTCCGGGGACTAATGTTTTATTACGGACTAGATTTTCACGATCTAGCCCCGGACTCTATCCTCCACGTCTCGGTGTTTATCATTACATGTGAGGCCTTCCTCCGAATCCCCCCACACTTTGGCTTATGGCTCAAGACCTTCAGTGTGAAGCCGAAGGTAGTTAACGGGGAACAGGCGGAGTGCGGTGGTGCTGTTGTGAGCAAGCTCACCAACACTCTCTAGCCAAAAGGCTCTTTCACCGAAACCTTCCACCAATGGCAGTGAGAATGGTTTTATGTCACGGAACCCCGTAGCACCTAGTGGGCAGCTATTCCTGCGTTCTGTTCCGGCCCTCCACCATGGCTTGCATCATGGATTAACAAGGGGCTGGACTGGGGATCAGTTGATGAAGTGCTGACTCTACAGAGGCGCATCCGAACCCTCCTTGAGAGAGAGAGAGAGAGATCTATCTTGCCAACGTGATTCAAGTGATGCTAGTTCGTCGAATCCTACCCTGCCAGCGCAGGTCTCGCCGCATGTGGGAGTTCAATCTGGAGGGACCACGAACCCTCCTTCGACACTACACACGAAGGGATGTGGAAGTTGTTTTTTGGGACGCAAAAACATTGGCCGAACACTATCAAGGATGCTGGTCTTAACTGCAACCGTCTGGATACCCAGGTAAACACTCATCTTCCGAACACTTTGTAACGACGCATACCATAATACGATACTGAGCAGGCTATCTTTCTCCAGGGCTGGATAAAGAAGGCGGAACTAATCATGTGTTCGGCCCCTCTGCCCAAAGGCCCAGCAAACCTCGTTTTAACAAGGATGCTAGCCCCGACACCATACCAGATGCCTGCGAAGGAGGGCGAGGCGAAGAGCGGAAAGACCAAAGATGACCCCTATTCCAAGGGTACCTCAGACATTGTGTCTGGAGGAATCAAAATTCCCTCATCCGAAGACAAGAGTGAAGGGTGGGCCACCGTCTCCTCCCCTCATGGGAAGAAGAGGGCCTCCTCCAAAGATTGGGAGGAACAGGCTCCTAAGTGAGGCAGGATGCCTCAGGTGGGAGGCTCGGGCTTGGAGGACGTCGAAGCGTAGTCTCATGACGAGGACAAGCCTCAGGCCACATCGTAAGTGAACAAAGATGTTTTAAACATGTCCCGTTCTTTCTTTATAATGCCTGGGATATATATATTTTTGTAGCTCAACACGCAATCTTCCTCAACAATCCTCCTCCTCGGGGGACCTTCTCCCAGAGATGATGGAAAGCGAGACGCCCCCACCGGCCTCTCCATCCAATAGGGCGGACGACTTCGAGGTTTCGTCGCGGAGGGTCTCCCCCGACCAACAAGTGGTGCAAGGGACTATGAAGATGATACCCGAAGGTGATACTTCGGTGGCCCAGGGTCCAGGGAACAATGATGAGGGCCCCAAACAATCCGGTATACAGCCGGATACGAATGAACGGATCCCTTCAAAGGGTGGCCGTACTCCTACGGCGGCCTCCGGAGACCCAGAGGCGCCAGATATCTTGACGAACATGTCGCGGCTGGCGTCCGTATCAGAGAAACATCGTACCTTGATGGGCACGGTGGTTGAAAAGGTCCTGTCCGCGAAGAGCGGACTGGATGAGGCCTTTGCGAGCCTACTAAGATGCTTCGAGGTTTGTACTGTAATATGTGCAATTGTGTTTTATTCGCAAAATATACCTGTGTATAGATAGTAGCCCCTGAGACTCGGGTTGGCTTCCCATGGGAGGCAAACGGAGGATCAAGAAGAAATATTCAAGGACTAATCTGATCAATTTCCACACAGGCTGCTTCCCCTGGCGACTTCCCAGACTACAGATATGGCCGAGCTGCAACGGAAGCTTGATGTGGCCGGGGATGACATTGCGTTAATCAATATGCGTCTTGATGAATCGCAAGGTATGTATTCGGGGCAGTCCCTTCACATACATTGTTGTGATATAAGCATGATGCTGAAAGTTATATACTGTAATATGCTTGGCTGTAGATGGTGCTGCCGCCGTTGAAATTCTTCGGGCAGAGCTAGCCCAGGCCAAGGAGTAGGCCCGGTGTAGTAATGCGGCTGCCGAAAAGGCATCAGCTGAGTTAAAAGTTGAACGAGTTGCTTGGCGTCAAGACGAGGGGAAGATATCCACAATGGCGCTTAAACTAAAAAATGCTACTAGCCGCCGTGAACTCCTTGAGAAGGAGAATGAAGCCAAGATGGCTGAAATTGACAAGACCTTACGAGAGGCGAGAGAAGCGCGGTCTGAATCCAGGGCCGCCCGTGAGGAGATCCGGCAAGCTAGGGAGATTGCGGCTGGTGAGCCATTTTTGCTGCAGACTAAGTTCAGCGATCCGAACTATGCTCAGCTTTAACCAATTGTGGAGTTCTCCAGATGAGTTTTTAGACTTGCCGAAGAGTTCTTATGATGCAGCGCAGTTTACCAGGCGCGAGTTGGGTATGCAACGGAGAAGCTTTTCTGGTCACAATTCGGCGCGTCGAAGCGCCCCCTGTTGCTGAATGAGCAGATGTCCCAATGGGCCGAGCTTCATAGGATATCCGGCACTACCATGAAGAACGTCATAATCCGGTTATGGCCAACTGATCCTGTTTCGAATAGCTACTTCGGCTTGGTGCAGTGGCTTGTTGACGCGGTGCCACGTATTGACGCTGTGAAGCAGTCGGTGTGCATCGAGGGTGCACGGATGGCCTTTGCCCGAGTCAAGACATTCTGGGGGAAGATGAAAGCCATCGATGTTGCGGTGAAGAATCCACCCAAGGGCAAGGATCACCACGAGCCAGAGCATTATTTTGAAGATGTCCTAGTGGCCGCCCGCTTGATAGAGGGTCAATGCTCGAAAGACATAATGTTCGAGTGAGGTGTATGAAAATTGTACGAGACAATTTTATAGTTAATCTGTATTTATATATTGCTCGAAAGTTTATGTTCCTCCTGTGCAGCCGTTTTAATATAATCTGAAAGTTTTCCAGGCGTCGGCTTCAGCCCACTCGTAGGAAGTATGGGGGTGTTCGGAAAAGCATTGATCACTCTTGACCCAACATCTTGGTCCGTGAAGGAGGTGTCAATGCGGCGAACCAGGCAACCAGACTATAGGGTGTTAACACTTCCACTTAGCCATAGGAGTTTTATGGTGGGACTATGACATAGCCCCTGGTATGTATGCGGCTTATTCATACGATGCGTGTACATATTTGACCAGTTTTGCAGACGCGGAATACTTGGGTTAAACTTGACAAGCCTAGCATATGCAGATATGGCCTTGGAACACTCAGACCGAAAGGTCGAGTGTGAATCATATAGTAGATATGATCAACATAGTGATGTTCACCATTGAAAACTACTCCATTTCACGTGATGATCGGTTATGGTTTAGTTGATATGGATCATGTGATCACTTAGATGATTAGAGGGATGTCTATCTAAGTCAGAGTTCTTAAGTAATATGATTAATTGAACTTAAATTTATCATGAACTTAGTACCTGATAGTATTTTTCTTATCTATGTTGTTGTAGATAGATGGCCCGTGTTGTTGTTCCGTTGAATTTTAATGCGTTCCTTGAGAAAGCAAAGTTGAAAGATGATGGTAGCAATTACACGGACTGGGTCCGTAACTTGAGGATTATCCGCATTGCTTCATAGAAGAATTACATCCTGGAAGCACCGCTGGGTGCCAGGCCTGCTGCAGATCCTGCTGACAACGTTAAGAACGTTTGGCAGAGTAAAGCTGATGACTACTCGATAGTTCAGTGTGCCATGCTTTACGGCTTAGAACCGGGACTTCAACGATGTTTTGAACGTCATGGAGCATATGAGATGTTCCAGGAGTTGAAGTTAATATTTCAAGCAAATGCCCGGATTGAGAGATATGAAGTCTCCAATAAGTTCTATAGCTGCAAGATGGAGGAGAATAGTTCTGTCAGTGAGCATATACTCAAAATGTCTGGGTATCATAATCACTTGACTCAACTGGGAGTTAATCTTCTTGTTGATAGTGTCATTGACAGAGTTCTTCAATCACTGCCACCAAGCTACAAAAGCTTCGTGATGAACTGTAATATGCAAGGGATGAATAAGACTATTCCCGAGTTCTTCGCGATGCTAAAAGCTGCAGAGGTAGAAATCAAGAAGGAGCATCAAGTGTTGATGGTCAATAAGACCACCAGTTTCAAGAAAAAGGGCAAAGGGAAGAAGAAGGGGAACTTCAAGAAGAACGGAAAACAAGTCGCTACTCAGGCGAAGAAACCCAAGTCTGGACCTAAGCCTGAGACTGAGTGCTTCTACTACAAACAGACTGGTCACTGGAAGTGGAACTGCCCCAAGTATTTGGCGGATAAGAAGGATGGCAAAGTGAAAAAAGGTATATGTGATATACATGTTATTGATGTGTACCTTACCAGAGCTCGCAGTAGCAGCTGGGTATTTGATACTGGTTCTGTTGCTAATATTTGCAACTTTAAACAGGGACCACAGATTAAGCGAAGACTGGCTAAGGACGAGGTGACTATGCTCGTGGGAAATGGTTCCAAAGTCGATGTGATCGCCGTCAGCACGCTACCTCTACATCTACCTTCGGGATTAGTTTTAGACCTAAATAATTGTTATTTGGTGCCAGCGTTAAGCATGAACATTATATCTAGATCTTGTTTGATGCGAGACGGTTATTCATTTGAATCTGAGAATAATGGTTGTTCTATTTATATGAGTAATATCTTTTATGGTCATGCACCCTTAAAGAGTGGTCTATTCTTGTTGAATCTCGATAGTAGTGATACATGATGTCTACTACACAACCTTCTTCTTGTAGACATTGTTGGGCCTCCAAGTGCAGAGGTTTGTAGGACAGTAGCAAATTTCCCTCAAGTGGATGACCTAAGGTTTATCAATTCGTAGGAGGCGTAGGATGAAGATGGTCTCTCTCAAGCAACCCTGCAACCAAATAACAAAGAGTCTATTGTGTCCCCAACACACCCAATACAATGGTAAATTGTATACGTGCACTAGTTCGGCGAAGAGATGGTGATACAAGTGCAATATGGATAGTAGATAATAGTTTTTGTAATCTGAAATAATAAAAACAGCAAGGTAGCAAGTGATAAAAGTGAGCGTAAACGGTATTGCAATGATGGTAAACAAGGCCTAGGGTTCATACTTTCAATAGTGTAAGTTCCCTCAACAATACTAACATAATTGGATCACATAACTATCCCTCAACATGCAACAAAGAGTCACTCCAAAGTCACTAATAGCGGAGAACAAACGAAGAGATTATGGTAGGGTACGAAACCACCTCAAAGTTATTCTTTCCAATCAATCCGTTGGGCTATTCCTATAAGTGTCACAAACAGCCCTAGAGTTCATACTAGAATAACACCTTAAGACACAAATCAATCAAAACCCTAATGTCACCTAGATACTCCAATGTCACCTCAAGTATCTGTGGGCATGATTATACGATATGCATCAAACAATCTCAGATTCATCCATTCAACCAACACAAAGGACCTCAAAGAGTGCCCCAAAGTTCTACCGGAGAATCACGACGAAAACGTGTGCCAACCCCTGTGCTTAGGTTCCAAATGTCACGAAACCCGCAAGTTGATCACCTTAACATACATCAAGTGGCACGTGGTACTCCATTGTCACCATAGATATCCACGGCAAGACATACATCAAGTGTTCTCAAGTCTTTAAAGACTCAATCCGATAAGATTATTTCAAAGGGGAAACTCAATTCATTACAAGAGAGAAGAGGGGGAGGAGAAACATAAGATCCAACTATAATAGCAAAGCTCGCGATACATCAAGATCGTGCCAAATCAAGAACACAAGAGAGAGAGAGAGAGAGAGATCAAACCCATAGCTACTGGTACATACCCTCAGACCCGAGGGAGAACTACTCCCTCCTTGTCATGGAGAGCACCGGGATGATGAAGATGGCCACCAGAGAAGGATTGCCCCCTCCAGCAGGGTGTCAGAACGGGTCTAGATTGGTTTTCGGTGGCTAGGGAGGCTTCTGGCGGCGGAACTCCCGATCTATGTTGCGTTCTGGAAGTTTTAGGTCACGTGGGTATATATGGGTGCAGGGAGGACGTCGGAGGAGCCACGGGGGTCCCACGAGACAGGGGGCGCCCCCACCCTCGTGAGCACCTCGTGTCTCTCCTGACGTGGGGTCCAAGTTCATCAGGTGTGTTTCCTTCCAAAAATAACTTCTCCAGTTGATTTCGTTCCGCTTCGACTCCGTCTGATATTCCTTTTCTTCGAAACACTGAAATAGGCATAAAACAGCAAATCTGGGATGGGCCTCCGGTTAATAGGTTAGTCCCAAAACTAATATAAAAGTGGATAATAAAGCCCAATATTTCCCAAAACAGTAGATAATATAGCATGGAGCAATCAAAAATTATAGATACGTTGGGGAGACGTATCGAGCATCCCCAAGCTTAATTCCTGCTCGTCCTCGAGTAGGTAAATGATAAAAAAAGAATTTTTCATGCGGAGTGCTACTTGGCATAATTTTAATGTAATTCTTCTTAATTGTGGCGTGAATATTCAGATCCATAAGATTCAAGACAAAAGTTCATATTGACATAAAAATAATAATACTTCAAACATACTAACAAAGCAATTATGTCTTCTCAAAATAACATGGCCAAAGAAAGTTATCCCTAGAAAATCATATAGTCTGGCTATGCTCCATCTTCACCACACAAAATATTTAAATCATGCACAACCCTGATGACAAGCCAAGCGATTGTTTCATACTTTTTATGTTCTCAAACTTTTTCAATCTTCACGCAATACATGAGCGTGAGCCATGGACATAGCACTATAGGTGGAATAGAATGGTGGTTGTGGAAAAGACAAAAAGGGAGAAGATAGTCTCACATCAACTAGGCGTATCAACGGGCTATGAAGATGCCCATCAATAGATATCAATGTGAGTGAGTAGGGATTGCCATGCAACGGATGCACTAGAGCTATAAATGTATGAAAGCTCAACAAAAGAAACTAGTGGGTGTGCATCCAACTCGCTTGCTCAGGAAGACCTAGGGCATTTTGAGGAAGCCCATCATTGGAATATACAAGCCAAGTTCTATAATGAAAGATTCCCACTAGTATATGAAAGTGACAACATAGGAGACTCTCTATCATGAAGATCATGGTGCTACTTTGAAGCACAATATATGAGACTTGCTATATCATGGTGCTACTTTGAAGCACAAGTGTGGTAAAAGGATAGTAACATTGTCCCTTCTCTCTTTTTCTCACATTTTTTTTATTTTTTTATTTTTTTATTTGGGCCTTTTCTCTTTTTATGGCATATTTTCTCTTTTTTTATTTGGGCTTCTTTGGCCTCTTTTATTTATTTTCGTCCAGAGTCTCATCCCGACTTATGGGAGAATCATAGTCTCCATCATCCTTTCCTTACTGGGACAATGCTCTAATAATGATGATCATCACACTTTTATTTACTTACAACTCAAGAATTACAACTCGATACTTAGAACAAGATATGACTCTATATGAATGCCTCCGGTGGTGTACCGGGATGTGAAATGATGCATGAGTGACATGTATGAAAGAATTATGAACGGTGGCTTTGCCACAAATACAATGTCAACTACATGATCATGCAAGCAATATGACAATGATGAAGTGTGTCATAATAACGGAACGGTGGAAAGTTGCATGGCAATATATCTCGGAATGGCTATGGAAATGCCATAATAGGTAGGTATGGTGGCTCTTTTGAGGAAGGTATATGGTGGGTTTATGGTACCGGCGAAAGTTGCATGGTACTAGAGAGGCTAGCAATGGTGGAAGGGTGAGAGTGCGTATAATCCATGGACTCAACATTAGTCATAAAGAACTCGCATACTTATTGCAAAAATTTATTAGTTATCAAAGCAAAGTATTACGCGCATGCTCCTAGGGGGATAGATTGGTAGGAAAAGACCATCGCTCGTCCCCGACCGCCACTCATAAGGAAGAGAATCAATAAATAAATCATGCTCCGACTTCATCGCATAACAGTTCACCATACGTGCATGCTACGGGAATCACAAACTTCAACACAAGTATTTCTCAAATTCACAACTACTCAACTAGCATGACTCTAATATCACCATCTCCATATCTCAAAACAATCATCAAGCATCAAACTTCTCATAGTATTCAACACACTCATAAGAGAATTTTATTATTCTTGAATACCTAGCATATTAGGATTTTAAGCAAATTACCATGCTATTTAAGACTCTCAAAATAATATAAGTGAAGCATGAGAGTTCATCTATTTCTTCAAAATAAAACTACCACCATGCTCTAAAATATATAAGTGAAGCACTAGAGCAGACGACAAACTACTCCGAAAGATATAAGTGAAGATCAATGAGTAGTCGAATAATTATGCAACTATGTGAAGACTCTCTAACATTTAATAATTTCAGATTTTGGTATTCTATTCAAACAGCAAGCAAAGCAAAATAAAATGACATTTAATAATAGCAAACATCATGTGAAGAAGCAAAAACTTAGGATCAACCGAAACTAACCGATAGTTGTTGAAGAAGAAGGTGGGATGCCAACCGGGGCATCCCCAAGCTTAGATTCTTGAGACTTCTTGAAATATTATCTTGGGTGCCTTGGGCATCCCCAAGCTTGAGCTTTTGTGTCTCCTTAATTCCTCTCATATCATGGTCTCCCTAAATCTCAAAAGCTTCATCCACACAAAACTCAACAAGGACTCGTGAGATAAGTTAGTATAAACCATTGCAAAAACCTTATCATACTCTACTGTAGCAAATAACTAAAATTATTATTCAACATTGCATACTAAATTCCTCTGCATATTTAATAGTCCTATCCTCAAATAGAATCATTAAAGAAGCAACCATATGCAAACAATGCAAACATAACAGCAATCTGCCTAAACAGGATAGTCTGTAAAGAATGATGCAACATCCATACTTCCCTAGCTCCAAAAATTATGAAAGAAAATTCCCACTGTAGTAAATTTATCAGAGCTTAATATGCAAAAGGTTTCAACATTTTATCACATTCTTACTTTTCTAGGGAATTATTGCAACAGCGGTAAACTTTCTGTTTTCAAACAGCAACATGTATACTTGTAACATAGGCATAGTGGAGGCTATCAATGCCACTTTTATTGAAATAAAAGATGCAAAACATTGTTTTAAATAACAGTAAGAAAATTCTAACAAAATAAATTGACGCTCCAAGCAAAACACATATCATGTGGCGAATAAAAATATAGCTCCAAGTAAAGTTACCGATGAACGAAGACGAAAGAGGGGATGCCTTCCGGGGCATCCCCAAGCTTAGGCTCTTGGCTATCCTTTAATATTACCTTGGGGTGCCTTGGGCATCTCCAATCTTAGGCTCTTGCCACTCCTTATTCCATAGTCCATCGAATCCTTACCCAAAACTTGAAAAACTTCACAACACAAAACTTAACAGAAAACTCGTAAGCTCCGTTAGTATAAGAAAATAAATCACCACTTCAAGGTACTGTAATGAACTCATTATTTATTTATATTGGTTCTAAACCTACTGTATTCCAACTTCTGTATGGTTTATAAACTATTTTACTAGCCATAGATTCATCAAAATAAGTAAACAACACATGAAAAACAGAATCTGTCAAAAACAGAACAGTCTGTAGTAATCTGAATCAAACGTATACTTATGGAACTCATAAAATTCTCAAATAAATTTCTGGACCTGAGGAATTTATATATTAATCATCTGCAAAAAGAACTAACTAAATATCACTCTCCAAATAAAAATGGCAGCAATTCTCGTGAGCACTAAAGTTTCTGTTTTTGACAGCATGATCAACAAGACTTTCCCCAAGTCTTCCCAAAGGTTCTACTTGGAACAAACACTAATTAAACACATAAAACCACATCTAAACAGAGGATAGATGAATTATTTATTACTAAACAGGAACAAAAAAGCAAGGAACAAAAATAAAATTGGGTTGCCTCCCAACAAGCGCTATCGTTTAACGCCCCTAGCTAGGCATGATGATTTCAATGATGCTCACATAAAAGATAAGAATTGTAACATAAAGAGAGCATCATGAAGAATATGACTAGCACATTTAAGTCTAACAATAATTCCTATGCATAGGGATTTTGTGAGCAAACAACTTGTGGGAACAAGAATCAACTTGCATAGGACGGTAAAACAAGCCTAACTTCAAAACTTTAAGCACATAGAGAGGAAACTTGATATTATTGCAATTCCTACAAGCATATATTCCTCCCTCATAATAATTTTCAGTAGCATCATGAATGAATTCAACAATATAACCAGCACCTAAAGCATTCTTTTCATGATCTACAAGCATAGAAAATTTACTACTCTCCACACAGGCAGAATTCTTCTCATGAATAATAGTGGGAGCAAACTCAACAAAATAATTATCATGTGAGGCATAATCCAATTGAAAACTAAAATCATGATGACAAGTTTCATGGATATCATTATTCTTTATAGCATACAAGTCATCACAATAATCATCATAGATAGCAACTTTGTTCTCATAATCAATTGGAACCTCTTCCGAAATAGTGGATTCATCACAAAATAAAGTCATGACCTCTCCGAAACCACTTTCATCAACATAATCATCATAAATAGGAGGCATGCTTTCATCATAATAAATTTGCCCATCAAAACTTGGGGGACAAAAAATATCATCTTCATCAAACATAGCTCCCCCAAGCTTGTGGCTTTGCATATCATTAGCATCATGGATATTCAAGGAATTCATACTAACAACATTGCAATCATGCTCATCATTCAAATATTTAGTGCCCAACATTTTATAGATTTCTTCTTCTAGCACTTGAGCACAATTATCCTTTCCATCATACTTACAAAACATATTAAAAAGGTGAAGCATATGAGACAAACTCAATTCCATTTTTTTGTAATTTTCTTTTATAAACTAAACTAGTGATAAAACAAGAAACTAAAAGACTCGATTGCAAGATCTAAAGATATACCTTCAAGCACTCACCTCCCCGGCAACGACGCCAGAAAAGAGCTTGATGTCTACTACACAACCTTCTTCTTGTAGACGTTGTTGGGCCTCCAAGTGCAGAGGTTTGTAGGACAGTAGCAAATTTCCCTCAAGTGGATGACCTAAGGTTTATCAATCCGTAGGAGGCGTAGGATGAAGATGGTCTCTCTCAAGCAACCCTGCAACCAAATAACAAAGAGTCTCTTGTGTCCCCAACACACCCAATACAATGGTAAATTGTATAGGTGCACTAGTTCGGCGAAGAGATGGTGATACAAGTGGTATATGGATGGTAGATAAATGTTTTTGTAATCTAAAAATATAAAAACAACAAGGTAACTAATGATAAAAGTGAGCGTAAACGGTATTGCAATGATGGTAAACAAGGCCTAGGGTTCATACTTTCGCTAGTGTAAGTTCCCTCAACAATACTAACATAATTGGATCACATAACTATCCCTCAACATGCAACAAAGAGTCACTCCAAAGTCACTAATAGCGGAGAACAAACGAAGAGATTATGATAGGGTACGAAACCACCTCAAAGTTATTCTTTCCAATCAATCCGTTGGGCTATTCCTATAAGTGTAACAAACAGCCCTAGAGTTCGTACTAGAATAACACCTTAAGACACAAATCAATCAAAACCCTAATGTCACCTAGATACTCCAATGTCACCTCAAGTATCCGTGGGCATGATTATACGATATGCATCACACAATCTCAGATTCATCTATTCAACCAACACAAAGGACCTCAAAGAGTGCCCCAAAGTTCTACCGGAGAATCACGACGAAAACGTGTGCCAACCCCTATGCTTAGGTTCTCAATGTCACGAAACCCGCAAGTTGATCACCTTAACATACATCAAGTGGCACGTGGTACCCCATTGTCACCACAGATATCCACGGCAAGACATACATCAAGTGTTCTCAAGTCTTTAAAGACTCAATCCGATAAGATTACTTGAAAGGGGAAACTCAATTCATTACAAGAGAGAAGAGGGGGAGGAGAAACATAAGATCCAACTATAATAGCAAAGCTCGCGATACATCAAGATCGTGCCAAATCAAGAACACGAGAGAGAGAGAGAGAGATCAAACCCATAACTACTGGTACATACCCTCAGCCCCGAGGGAGGACTACTCCCTCCTCGTCATGGAGAGCACCGGGATGATGAAAATGGCCACCGGAGAAGGATTGCCCCCTCCGGCAGGGTGCCAGAACGGGTCTAGATTGGTTTTCGATGGCTACGGAGGCTTCTGGCGGCGGAACTCCCGATCTATGTTGCGTTCTAGAAGTTTTAGGTCATGTGGATATATATGGGTGCAGGAAGGACGTAGGAGGAGCCACGGGGGTCCCACAAGACAGGGGGGCACGCCCTAGGGGGGGCGCCCCCCACCCTCGTGAGCACCTCGTGTCTCCCCTGACGTGGGGTCCAAGTTCATCAGGTGTGTTTCCTTCCAAAAATAACTTCTCAAGTTGATTTCGTTCCGTTTTGACTCCGTTTGATATTCCTTTTCTTCGAAACACTGAAATATGCATAAAATAGCAAATCTGGGCTGGGCCTCCGGTTAATAGGTTAGTCCCAAAAGTAATATAAAAGTGGATAATAAAGCCCAGTATTGCTCAAAACAGTAGATAATATAGCATGGAGCAATCAAAATTTATAGATACGTTGGAGACGTATCAATACACATATTCATAATGTTGAAGCCAAAAGATGCAGAGTTGATAATGATAGTGCAACTTATTTGTGGCACTGCCGTTTGGGTCATATTGGTATAAAGCGCATGAAGAAACTCCATACTGATGGACTCTTGGAATCACTTGGTACTTGCGAACGATGCCTTATGGGCAAGATGACTAAAACACCGTTCTCCGGAACTATGGAGCGAGCAACAGATTTGTTGGAAATCATACATATTAATGTATGTGGTCCGATGAATATTGAGGCTCGCGGCGGGTATCATTATTTTCTCACCTTCACAGATGATTTGAGCAGATATGGGTATATCTACTGAATGAAACATAAGTATGAAACATTTGAAAAGTTCAAAGAATTTCAGAGTGAAGTGGAAAATCATCGCAACAAGAAAATAAAGTTTCTGCGATCTGATCGTGGAGGAGAATATTTGAGTTACGAGTTTGGCCTACATTTGAAACAATGCGGAATAGTTTCGCAACTCACGCCACCCATAACACCACGGCGTAATGGTGTGTCCGAATGTCGTAATCGTACTTTACTAGATATGGTGCGATCTATGATGTCTCTTACTGATTTACCGCTATCATTTTGGGGTTATGCTTTAGAAACGACTGCATTCAGGTTAAATAGGGCACCATCAAAATCCATTGAGAGGACGCCTTATGAACTATGGTTTGGCAAGAAACCAAAGTTGTCGTTTCTTAAAGTTTGGGGCTGCGATGCTTATGTGAAAAAGCTTCAACCTGATCAGCTCGAACCCAAATCGGATAAATGTGTCTTCATAGGATACCCAAAGCAAACTATTGGGTATACCTTCTATCACAGATCCGAAGGAAAAATATTCATTGCTAAGAATGGATCCTTTCTAGAGAAGGAGTTTCTCTCAAAAGAAGTGAGTGGGAGGAAAGTAGAACTTGATGAGGTAACTGTACCCGCTCCCTTATTGGAAAATATTTTATCACAGAAACTGGTTCCTGTGACATCTACACCAATTAGTGAGGAAGCTAATGATGATGATCATGAAACTTCATATCAAGTTACTACCGAACCTCGTAGGTCAACCAGAGCAAGATCCGCGCCAGAGTGGTATGGTAATCCAGTTCTGGAGGTCATGTTACTTGACCATGACAAACCTACGAACTATGAAGAAGCAATGATGAGCCCAGATTCCGCAAAATGGCTTGAGGCCATGAAGTCCGAGATGGGATCCATGTATGAGAACAAAGTGTGGACTTTGGTTGACTTGCTCGATGATCGACAAGGCATCGAGAACAAATGGATCTTCAAGAAGAAGACAGACGCTGACGGTAATGTTATTGTCTACAAAGCTCGACTTGTTGCAAAAGGTTTTCGACAAGTTCAAGGAGTTGACTACGATGAGACCTTCTCACCCGTAGCGATGCTTAAGTCCGTCCAAATCATGTTAGCAATTGCCGCATTTTATGATTATGAAATTTGGCAAATGGATGTAAAGACTGCATTCCTGAATGGATTTCTGGAAGAAGAGTTGTATATGATGCAACCTGGAGGTTTTATTGATCCAAAGGGAGCTAACAAAGTGTGCAAACTCCAGCGATCCATTTATGGACTGGTGCAAGCATCTCGGAGTTGGAATAAACGTTTTGATAGTGTGATCAAAGCATATGGTTTTATACAGACTTTTGGAGAAGCCTGTATTTACAAGAAAGTGAGTGGGAGCTCTGTAGCATTTCTAATATTATATGTGGATGACATATTGTTGATAGGAAATAATATAGAATTTCTGGACAGCATAAAAGGATACTTGAATAAAAGTTTTTCAATGAAAGACCTCGGTGAAGCTGCTTATATATTGGGCATCAAGATCTATAGAGATAGATCAAGACGCATAATTGGACTTTCACAAAGCACATACCTTGATAAAGATTTGAAGAAGTTCTTGCCTGTGTTACAAGGTGTGAAGTTGAGTAAGACTCAATGCCCGACCACTGCAGAAGATAGAGAGAAAATGAAAAGCGTTCCCTATGCTTGAGCCATAGGCTCTATCATGTATGCAATGCTGTGTACTAGACCTGATGTGTGCCTTTCTATTAGCCTAGCAGGGAGGTACCAAAGTAATCCAGGAGTGGATCACTGGACAGCGGTTAAGAAAATCCTGAAGTACCTGAAAAGGACCAAGGATATGTTTCTCATTTATGGAGGTGACAAAGCGCTCATCGTAAATGGTTACGTTGATGCAAGCTTTAACACTGATCCGGAGATTCTAAGTCGCAAACCGGATATGTGTTTATATTAAACGGTGGAGCTGTCAGTTGGAGCAGTTCTAAATAGAGAGTCTGATACATCTCCAATGTATCTATAATTTTTGATTGTTCCATGATATTATATTATCAACCTTGGATGTTTTATATGCATTTATATGCTATTTTATATGATTTTTTGGGACTAACCTATTAACCCAAAGCCGAGTGCCAGTTTCTGTTTTTCCCTTGTTTCAGTGTTTCGCGGAAAAGGAATATCAAACGGAGTCCAAACGGAATGAAACTTCGGAAAAGTTATTGTTGGAAAGAAAGCAATACAGGAGACTTGGAGTGCACGTCAGGGGATCAACGAGGAAGCCACGAGGCGAGGGGCGCGCGCCCACCCCCATGGGTGCGCCCACCACCCTCGTAGGCCCCTCGTGGCTCCCCTGATGTATTTCTTCCGCCTATATATATCCATATACCCTAAAACTATCGGGCACGACAATAGATCGGGAGTTCCGCCGCTAGAAGCCTCCGTAGCCACCGAAAGCCAATCTAGACCCGTTCCGGCACCCTGCCGGAGGGGGAATCCTTCTCCAGTGGCCATCTTCATCATCCCGGTGCTCTCCATGACGAGGAGGGAGTAGTTCTCCCTCGGGGCTGAGGGTATGTACCAGTAGCTATGTGTTTGATCTCTCTCTCTCTCGTGTTCTTGAGGTGGTACGATCTTGATGTATCGCGAGCTTTGCTATTATAGTTAGATCTTATGATGTTTCTCCCCTCTACTCTCTTGTAATGGATTGAGTTTTCCCTTTGAAGTTATCTTATCCGATTGAGTCTTTAAGGATTTGAGAACACTTGATGTATGTCTTGCACGTGCTTATTTGTGGTGACAATGGGATATCACCTGATCCACTTGATGTATGTTTTGGTGATCAACTTGCGGGTTCTGCCCATGAACCTATGCATAGGGGTTGGCACACGTTTTCGTCTTGACCCTCCGGTAGAATCTTTGGGGCACTCTTTGAAGTTCTTTGTGTTGGTTGAATAGATGAATATGAGATTGTGTGATGCACATCGTATAATCATACCCACGGATACTTGAGGTGACATTGGAGTATCTAGGTGACATTAGGATTTTGGTTGATTTGTGTCTTAAGGTGTTATTCTAGTACGAACTCTAGGGCTGTTTGTGACACTTACAGGAATAGCCCAACGGATTGATTGGAAGAATAATTTTGAGGTGGTTTCGTACCCTACCATAATATCTTCGTTTGTTCTCCGCTATTAGTGACTTTGGAGTGACTCTTTGTTGCATTTTGAGGGATAGTTATGTGATCCAATTATGTTATTATTGTTGAGAGAACTTGCACTAGTGAAAGTATGAACCCTAGGCCTTGTTTCCTAGCATTGCAATACCGTTTGTGCTCACTTTTATCATTAGTTACCTTGCTGTTTTTATATTTTTAGATTACAAAAACATTTATCTACCATCCATATACCACTTGTATCACCATCTCTTCGCTGAACTAGTGCACCTATACAATTTACCATTGTATTGGGTGTGTTGGGGACACAAGAGACTCTTTGTTATTTGGTTGCAGGGTTGCTTAAGAGAGACCATCTTCATCCTACGCCTCCTACGGATTGATAAACCTTAGGTCATCCACTTGAGGGAAATTTGCTACTGTCCTACAAACCTCTGCACTTGGAGGCCCAACAACGTCTACAAGAAGAAGGTTGTGTAGTAGACATCAAGCTCTTTTCTGGCGTTGTTGCCCAGGATGCGAGTGCTTGAAGGTATATCTTTAGATCTTGCAATCGAATCTTTTAGTTTCTTGTTTTATCACTAGTTTAGTCTATAAAAGAAAACTACGAAAAAATGGAATTGAGAGTTACCTCATATGCTTCATCTTTTTAATGTCTTTCATGAGAATAAGGATTCCGAATAATTGTGCCAAAGTGTTAGAAGAAGAATGCATTAAAATGTTTGGCACTAAATATTTGAATGATGATCATGATTGTAATGTTGTTAGTATGAATTCCTTGAATATCCATGATGCTAATGATATGCAAAGCCACAAGCTTGGGGATGCTACGTTTGGTGAAGATGATATTTTTTGTCCCCCAAGTTTTGATGAGCAAATTTATTATGATGAAAGCATGCCTCCTATTTATGATGATTATATTGATGAAAGTGGATTTGGAGAGGTCATGACTTTATTTTGTGATGAATCCACTATTTCGGAAGAGGTTCCAATTGATTGTGAGAACAAAGTTGCTATCTATGATGATTATTGTGATGACTTGTATGCTATAAAGAATAATGATATCCATGAAACTTGTCATCATGATTTTAGTTTTCAATTGGATTTTTCCTCACATGATAGTTATTTTGTTGAGTTTGCTCCCACTACTATTCATGAGAAGAAATTTGCTTATGTGGAGAGTAATAAAAATTCTATGCTTATGCATCATGAAAATAATGCTTTATGTGATAGCTATATTGTTGAATTCATTCATGATGCTACTTAAATTTATCATGAGGGAGGAATGTATGCTTGTAGGAATTGCAATAATATCAAGTTTCCTCTCTATGTGTTGAAAATCTTGAAGTTGTGCTTGTTTTGCCTTCCTATGCTAGTTGATTATTGTTCCCATAAATTGTTTTATCACAAAATTCCTATGCATAGGAAGTTTATTAGACTTAAATGTGCTAGTCATATTCTTCATGATGCTATCTTTATGTTTCAATTCTTGTCTTATATGTGAGCATCATCGAAATCATCATGCCTAGCTAGGGGCGTTAAACGATAGGGCTTGTTGGGAGGCAACCCAACTTTATTTTTGTTACTTAATTTTTGTTCCTGTTTAGTAATAAATAATTCATCTAGCCTCTGTTTAGATGTGGTTTTATGTTTTAATTAGTGTTTGTGCCAAGTGGAACCGTTGGGAAGACTTGGGGAAAGTCTTGTTGATCTTGCTGTAAAAAACAGAAACTTTAGCGCTCACGCGAATTGCTGCCATTTTTTATTGGAGAGTGATATTTAGTTAATTATTTTTGAAGATTATTAATAGATAAATTCCTCATGTCCATCAATTTATTTTAGAATTTTTGGGGTTCCAGAAGTTTGCGTTAGCTACAGATTACTACAGACTGTTCTATTTTTGACAGATTCTGTTTTTCGTGTGTTGTTTGCTTATTTTGATGAATCTATGGCTAGTAAAATAGTTTATAAACCATAGACAAGTTGGAATAAGGTAGGTTTAACACCAATATAAATAAATAATGAGTTCAGTACAGTACTTTGAAGTGGTGTTTTGTTTTCTTTCGCTAACGGAGCTTATGAGTTTTCTGTTAAGTTTTGTGTTGTGAAGTTTTTAAGTTTTGGGTAAAGATTCGATGGACTATGGAATAAGGAGTGGCAAGATACTAAGCTTGGGGATGCCCAAGGCACCCCAAGGTAATATTCAAGGACAACCAAGATCCTACGCTTGGGGATGCCCCGAAAGGCATCCCCTCTTTCGTCTTCGTTCATCGGTAAGTTTACTTGGAGCTATATTTTTATTCGCCACATGATATGTGTTTTGCTTGGAGCGTCATTTTATTTCATTTTGTTTTGCTTGCTGTTTGAATAAAATACCAAGATCTGAAATTCTTAAATGTTAGAGAGTCTTCATATAGTTGCATAATTATTCGACTATTCATTGATCTTCACTTATATCTTTGGGAGTAGTTCGTTGTTGCTCTAATGCTTCACTTATATCCTTTCAGAGAACGACGGTGGTTTTATTTTGAAGAAATAGATGAACTCTCATGCTTCACTTATATTATTTTGAGAGTCTTAAAAAGCATCGTAGTTTGCTTTGGTTATGAAACTAGTCCTAATATGATGGGCATCCAAGAGGGATATAATAAAAACTTTCATATAGAGTGCATTGAATACTATGAGAAGTTTGATACTTGATGATTGTTTTGAGATATCAAGATGGTGATATTAGAGTCATGCTAGTTGAGTAGTTGAGAGATACTTGTGTTAAAGTTTGTGATTCCCGTAGCATGCACGTATGGTGAACCGTTATGTGATGAAGTCGGAGCATGATTTATTTATTGATTGTCTTCCTTATGAGTGGTGGTCGGGGACGAGCGATGGTCTTTTCCTACCAATCTATCCTCCTAGGAGCATGCACGTAGTACTTTGTTTCGATAACTAATAGATTTTTGCAATAAGTATGTGAGTTCTTTATGACTAATGTTGAGTCCATGGATTATACGCACTCTCACCCTTCCACCATTGCTAGCCTCTCTAGTACCGCGCAACTTTTGCCGGTACCATAAAACCACCATATACCTTCCTCAAAACAGCCACCATACCTACCTATTATGGCATTTCCATAGCCATTCCAAGATATATTGCCATGCAACTTCCACCATTCCGTTTATTATGACACGCTTCATCATCGTCATATTGCTTTGCATGATCATGTAGTTGACATCGTATTTGTGGCAAAGCCACCGTTCATAATTTTTTCATACATGTCACTCATGAATCATTGCACATCACGGTACACCGCCGGAGGCATTCATATAGAGTCATATCTTGTTCTAAGTATGGAGTTCTAATTCTTGAGTTGTAAGTAAATAAAAGTGTGATGATCATCATTATTAAGCATTGTCCCAGTGAGGAAAGGATGATGGAGACTATGATTCCCCCATAAGTCGGGATGAGACTCCGGACGAAAAATAAAAAAAGAGAAAAAAGAGGCCATAAAAAAAGAGAAAAGGCCCAAATAAAAAAATAAAAAAATGAGAGAAAAAGAGAGAAGGTACAATGCTACTATCCTTTTACCACACTTGTTGTTCAAAGTAGCACCATGGTATTCATAATAGAGAGTCTCCTATGTTATCACTTTCATATACTAGTGGGAATTTTTCATTATAGAACTTGGCTTGTATATTCCAATGATGGGCTTCCTCAAAATGCCCTAGGTCTTCGTGAGCAAGCAAGTTGGATGCACACCCACTTAGTTTCTTTTGTTGAGTTTTCATATACTTATAGCTCTAGTGCATCCGTTGCATGGCAATCCCTACTCACTCACATTGATATCTATTAATGGGCATCTCCATAGCCCGTTGATATGCCTAGTTGATGTGAGACTATCTTCTCCTTTTTGTCTTCTCCACAACCACCATTCTATTCCACCTATAGTGCTATGTCCATGGCTCATGCTCATGTATTGCGTGAAGATTGAAAAAGTTTGAGAACATCAAAAGTATGAAACAATTTCTTGCCTTGTCATCGGGGTTGTGCATGATTTAAATTTTGTGTGGTGAAGATAGAGCATAGCCAGACTATATGATTTTGTAGGGATAACTTTCTTTGGTCATGATATTTTGAGAAGACATGATTGCTTAGTTAGTATGCTTGAAGTATTATTAGTTTTATGTCAATATTAAACTTTTGTCTTGAATCCTATGGATCTGAATATTCTTGCTACAATAAATAGAAATACATGATGAATATGTTAGGTAGCATTCCACATCAAAAATTCTGTTTTTATCATTTACCTACTCGAGGACGAGCAGGAATTAAGCTTAGGGATGCTGATACGTCTCCAACGTATCTATAATTTTTGATTGTTCCATGATATTATATTATCAACCTTGGATGTTTTGTATGCATTTATATGCTATTGTATATGATTTTTTGGGACTAACCTATTAACCCAAAGCCCAGTGCCAGTTTTTGGTTTTCCCTTGTTTCAGTGTTTCGTAGAAAAGGAATATCAAACGGAGTCCAAACGGAATGAAACCTTCAGAAAAGTTATTTTTGGAAAGAAAGCAATACAGGAGACTTGGAGTACACGTTAGGGGATCAACGAGGAAGCCACGAGGCAGGGGGCGCGCCCACCCCCTGGGCACGCCCTGCACCCTCGTGGGCCCCTCGTGGCTCCCCTGATGTATTTCTTCCGCCTATATATATATATATATCCATATAACCTAAAACTATCGGGGACGACAATAGATCAGGAGTTCCGCCGCCAGAAGCCTTCGTAGCCACCGAAAGCCAATCTAGACCCGTTCCGGCACCCTGCCGAAGGGGGAATCCTTCTCCGGTGTCCATATTCATCATCCTGGTGCTCTCCATGACGAGGAGGGAGTAGTTCTCCCTCGGGGCTGAGGGTATGTACCAGTAGCTATGTGTTTGATCTCTCTCTCTCTCTCTCTCTCTCTCTCTCTCTTGTTCTTGAGGTGGTACGATCTTGATGTATCGCGAGCTTTGCTATTATAGTTGGATCTTATGATGTTTCTCCCCCTCTACTCTCTTGTAATGGATTGAGTTTTCCCTTTGAAGTTATCTTATCCGATTGAGTCTTTAAGGATTTGAGAACACTTGATGTATGTCTTGCACGTGCTTATCTGTGGTGACAATGGGATATCACGTGATCCACTTGATGTATGTTTTGGTGATCAACTTGCGGGTTCCGCCCATGAACCTATGCATAGGGGTTGGCACACGTTTTCTTCTTGACTCTCCGGTAGAATCTTTGGGGCACTCTTTGAAGTTCTTTGTGTTGGTTGAATAGATGAATCTAAGATTGTGTGATGCATATCGTATAATCATACCCACGGATACTTGAGGTGACATTGGAGTATCTAGGTGACATTAGGATTTTGGTTGATTTGTGTCTTAAGGTGTTATTCTAGTACAAACTCTAGGGTTGTTTGTGACACTTATAGGAATAGCCCAATGGATTGATTGGAAAGAATAACTTTGAGGTGGTTTCATACCCTACCATAATATCTTCGTTTGTTCTCCGCTATTAGTGACTTTGGGGTGACTCTTTGTTGCATTTTGAGGGATAGTTATGTGATCCAATTATGTTATTATTGTTGAGAGAACTTGCACTAGTGAAAGTATGAACCCTAGGCCTTGTTTCCTAGCATTGCAATACTGTTTGTGCTCACTTTTATCATTAGTTACCTTGCTATTTTTATATTTTCAGATTACAAAAACCTTTATCTACCATTCATATACCACTTGTATCACCATCTCTTCGCCGAACTAGTGCACCTATACAATTTACCATTGTATTGGGTGTGTTGGGGACACAAGAGACTCTTTGTTATTTGGTTGCAGGGTTGCTTGAGAGAGACCATCTTCATCCTACACCTCCTACAGATTGATAAACCTTAGGTCATCCACTTGAGGGAAATTTGCTATTGTCCTACAAACCTCTGCACTTGGAGGCCCAACAACGTCTACAAGAAGAAGGTTGTGTAGTAGACATCAGCGTCGTGGCGGGATCTACATGTGAAGCGGAGTACATTGCTACTTCAGAAGCAGCGAATGAAGGAGTCTGGATGAAGGAGTTCATATCCTATCTAGGTGTCATACCTAGTGCATCGGGTCCAATGAAAATCTTTTGTGACAATACTAGTGCAATTGCTTTGGCAAAGGAATCTAGATTTCACAAGTAAACCAAGCACTTCAAGAGACGCTTCAAATCCATTCGGGATCAAGTCCAAGTGGGAGACATATAGATTTGCAAGATACATACGGATCTGAATGTTGCAGACCCATTGACTAAGCCTCTTCCACGAGCAAAACATGATCAGCACCAAGGCTCCATGGGTGTTAAAATCATTACTGTGTAATCTAGATTATTGACTCTAGTGCAAGTGGGAGACTGAAGGAAATATGCCCTAGAGGCAATAATAACGTTATTATTTATTTCAGGATAAATGTTTATTATTCATGCTAGAATTGTATTAACCAGAAACATAATACATGTGTGAATACATAGACAAACATAGTGTCACTCGTATGCCTCTACTTGACTAGCTCAGTGATCAAAGATGGTTAAGTTTCCTAACCATAGACATGAGTTGTTATTTGATCAATGGGATCACATCATTAGGAGAATGATGTGATTGACTTGACTCATTCCGTTGGCTTAGCACTTGATCGTTTGTTTACTGCTATTGCTTTCTTCATGACTTATACATGTTCTTATGACTATGAGATTATACAACTCCCGAATACCGGAGGAACACTTTGTGTGCTATCAAACGTCACAACGTAACTGGGTGATTATAAAGATGCTCTACAGGTGTCTCCGATGGTACTTGTTGAGTTGGCATAGATCAAGATTAGGATTTGTCACTCCGGTTGTCGGAGAGGTATCTCTGGGCCCTCTCGGTAATACACATCACTATAAGCCTTGCAAGCATGATAACTAATGAGTTAGTTACAGGGTGATGTATTACGGAATGAGTAAAGAGACTTGCTGGTAACGAGATTGAACTAGGTACTGGATATCGACGATCGAATCTCGGGCAAGTAACATACCGATGACAAAGAGAACAACGTATAGTGTTGTGCGGTTTGATTGATAAAGATCTTTGTAGAATATATAGGAACCAATATGAGCATCCAGGTTCCGCTATTGGTTATTGACCGGAGACATGTCTTGGTCATGTCTACATAGTTCTCAAACCCATAGGGTCCGCACGCTTAAAGTTCGATGACGGTTATATTATGAGTTTATGTGTTTTGATGAACCGAAGGAAGTTCAGAGTCCCGGATGTGATCATGGACATGACGAGGAGTCTTGAAATGGTCAAGACATAAAGATTGATATATTGGAAGCCTATATTTGGATATCGGGAGTGTTTCGGGTGAAATCGGGATTTTACCGGAGTAGCGGGGGTTACCGGACCCCTCTCCCGAGGGTTTAATGGACCAAGATGGGCCTTAGTGGAGAAGAGGAGGGGCGGCCAGGGAAGGCCGCGCGCCCCTTCGCCCTCTAGTACGAATTGTATAAGGAGGAGGGCGGCGCCCCCCTTTCCTTCCTCTCTCCCTCCTCCTTCCCCCTTCTCCTACTCCAACTAGGAAAGGTGGGAATAGGACTCCTCCCTGTGCGCCTCCTCCTGGCCGGCCGCCTCTCACCCCTTGCTCCTTTATATACGGGGGCAGGGGAACCTCTAGACACACAAGTTGACCGTAATGATCTCTCCCAGCCATATGCGGTGCCCCCTCCACCATAATCCACCTCGGTCATACTATAGCAGTGTTTAGGCAAAGCCCTACTGCGGTAGCTTCATCAACATCGTCACCACGCCGTCGTGCTGACGAAACTCTTCCCCGAGCTCTACTGGATCGTGAGTTCGCGGGACGTCACCCAGTTGAACATGTGCTGAACGCGGAGGTGTCGTACGTTCGGTACTAAGGATCGGTCGATCATGAAGACGTACGACTACATCAACCGCGTTGTCATAACGCCTCCGCTTAACGGTCTACGAGGGTACGTGGACGACACTCTCCCCTCTCGTTGCTATGCATCACCATGATCCTGTGTGTGCGTAGGAAAATTTTGAAATTACTACGTTCCCCAACACCATCATACTTGTTGATTTAGTCTAAGAATCGCGTGGACTTCAACATGAAATTCGTAGATCTCTTCATTGGGAATCCATTTTAGTTGAGCACGCAACATATTGTTCAAAGATGAAGAAGATCGATGGAAGTGTCCTATCTTGAAGTCGGCGCTCGCCGGAGCCTATGGTCGTGGCTAGAAGCTCGGCCAGCAGAACAGCAGGCAGCAGAGGCTACTAAGGCCGAGACGTGTGAAGGACCTAGTCGTCGATGGGCTGCAGGGGAGGCAGGAATTCCATGGAGATGGTGATGGAGCTCCTGCACCGGCGAGTGTTGGCCGTGGAAGGAGCTGCTCGTCGGAGCAGCAGGCTATGGCGGCGACTTGAGGAGGCGCTGGTGCTCGAGGGGTGCAAGGGAACAGGTGGTTCGATCGAAGCTGTTGATGGCTGGTCAATGCGTGCTCGCGGCGCCATGCCTGGGCGCTCGGGCATAGGAGTCGCGAACGGAGGAGATGCAGATCGAGTGGTTGCCAGATCTGATGGCGCTGGATGTGGTAGATCGTTTTGCAATCTGCCACACGGTTGCCAGATACATATTTCGATATATATATATATATATATATATATATATATATATGTGTGTGTGTGTGTGTGTGTGTGTGTGTGTGTGTGTGTGTGTGTGTGTGTGTATACACACACACACATATATACATATATATATACATACACATATATGTTCGCGACTCATTTGAGATGCGTTTGATATTTCATATATGTGCAATATGTATGAATTGTAATGAAAATATACATATGGTTTGTAGTTGATATATACATACACACACACACACACACATATATATATAGTGTTACTATTCATCACTCAGGTTGCAGCATAAGTTATTCTTCACCCGAGGTAATCTTACGTTCATTTCATAATTAAATTACGTTTGGAATTCGAATAGTTACATTCCTATTGATTCACTAGGTAAAATTTGACATAAGAAATTAAAAATATAGGTCATAAAATAAGAAAAATTATAGTTTATGTGTATTTTAGACTATGTTTTTACGTTTGTAATTTTACATAACATAAAATATTTTTTACGGCGATTATATTTTTTTTACGGTCCTTTTTTGTGTCAGAAATAAGACAAAACTTACGGAACGTAAAATTATGGGGTATTGATGATAAAATAGAGGGGGGTGAAGAATAACTATTACTACACCCAGGATGATGAATAGCGCGACCCTATATATATATACATATGGGCTATTCTGTTACGCGTAACAAAATATTATTCTGTTACCCTACTTGAACTGATGAATTCAAGCGGTTCAACTGATGAAATTCGAGCGGTTGAACTGATGCTTTCTGTTGCCGTTAAAAATCGTCTTCTTTAGTTCAAATTTTTTTGCAATTTTTTTATCGAAACGGAGTGTGTAATATATCGTTGGAAAGCTCTTGACATCCACATTACAATCTTATAATTTGTTTTTTGCAAAAAAAATATGATTTAAGAGCTGTTTTGAAAAAACCGTTTTTTCAAAACCGAAAACGTGAATCGTATTTTCGACTTAATTTTTAAATGGTTTGTCAGAATTGAGCAAATGAGATGGCGTTGGAAAGCTTGTGAAAAACCGCATCTTCCATATATCTACTATTTTTTCAAATTTTATATGATTTAAAAGTAATTTGAAAAACGGTGAAATTCTGGACGAAATGTTTTTTCACTGTTTTTTGCAAACGGTTTGCTGGATTGACGCAAATGATACGGCGTTGGAAAGCTATGGAAAATGCGCAACTTTTGCGTATAGAAAGTTTTTTCTAATTCTTTACGGTTTAAATACGAATTCAAATACGGTTAAAATTGGTTTTGAACGCGGTTTTTTTTAAAGTTTGTCGAAATGGGGCAAATAATATACCGTTGGATAGCTATCGAAAATGCAAAGCTTAGTCATGTTGAACGTTTTCTCTACTTCAAAACCGTTTTAAAGTAATTTTGAATAAGGTGAAACCCATTGTGTTGTTTTTTCATGTCTAAAAAACAGAGTATTCGTATTGATCTATGTCTATGTTTGTACTAAGGTATTTTTCACAGAGTAGTTTTGAATGGTTCCGAAAAAAGAATACTTTGAACGGATGTCTTTATGATTTTGTACTTGCTCCCATCTTTTAAGAGTAATTTTGAAATACGGTGAGACTCATCGTGCTGTTTTTAAGAGTAATTGTGAACTTGCGGTGTTTTTGTAATGCCAATATTGAGGAGAGCAAGGCGAGGACAACGATAGAACAAAGCTGAGTGTGGTGATCGTGGAAGCACTACAGGGCTGAGCCACAATGGTGGTTGATGGCAAGGCGACACGACACGACATGCGGCGGAGAGGCATGGTGACTGGTGGGCGGCGCACTGACATGACACTTGAGATGCGCCTGCTGGACTGACCTCCTTGTCCTATCTGGACGGATCAGTTGCAGAACTTGGATGTTTTCTTGGACGTCAATGTCACAGAATACCAAAACCTAACCATCTTTTATTTTCCAAACTGATCGTTGTTTTTAATTCGTACTGATCAATATTTTTGATTCAAACCATTTTCTTATTCTTGCATGCACATCAAGCTGTCATGTACTATACCTTCTTTGAAGTAGCAATCGTCTCATCATATATAGAATTTTTTTTCACATAAATAATACATGTACATGAATAACATATACACAACACCGACCGCAAATTTTCATACATAAATGACATATACACCACACCGACTGCACATTTTCTTGCTATTAGAAGCCTCTTCAGATTTAATGGTTTGTACTGGGCATAACAAATTAACCAAAAACCGAATTACGAAGGTCAAAGTTCTTGAATTACAGACCAAAAAACAAGCAAAGAAAGGATAGATAGAGGATTGACAGGGTCTAAGAGAGATCGATTGCAATACTCTTTCACTCCATTCACTTGGTAATAGCATGACTGAATAAGTAGTTCAAAAATGAAGCAGTTTTTTCTTTTAGTATCGTTGGGCATGAGCTCCTTGAGGAAGCTTGCGTGGTGGTCCTGCAATTGTGTCGGAGCCGCCTCCAGGTCAGCCCGCAACAGGGTAACTTCTCTGCACTACAACAAATCAAAAGTAGTAAATGCACACATTTTGGACATACAAGCATAATGGAAATTTGCAGAAATAACATGGTGTATCCAGATACAAAGTACTGATGCTTTGGGAACTTTCTAACAGAGAAAAGAATTGCAGGCGGCTCAAGCGTCAAGAGCAGAAGAGCATGGGCTCACCGGGGAAGGAGGTAGACAAACGACAGTGGTTGGCCCAGCCCCCGGCTCACCGACATGCTTCAGTTTGGGCTGGATTCATCAAAGATGTCAAGCTTATAAGCACTGCAAGAACAACCAAGATTGAGAGAATACACTGAGCACCATGTCTAATTCTCAAGTTAGTGGTTGGTCCAATAATATTACGAGGTCAGTGCTTCCATAGAAGTAACGAGATGCAAGCTTAGTTCTTAGGTTACAAATTTGTAAATACTAGTACTGCTACCAGCATTTACAAATACTGGTGAACTTGAACTACGCACACCTACTCAACTGCTCCATGCCACCATCCCGCTGCTCATCAATACACTTGCCGCCTGCTCGTTGTCGTTGGACGTATCCTGCACACACAATAGCCACCAATTAGCATGCACAAGTTCATGTACAGTAACATTACAAATTTGCAACGAAACATAAAAGGTTATGTACTTTGAAATAATTCATTTTACTTTCCAAATACTTCATTCGTTTCAAAATATGAACTTCTATATTTATTTCCTTAGAACTTATTATGATTTCCCTCCGATCTACAAAAACATGATTGGTTTACTTACCCACAAAATACTTGAAGTATGTCAAATGAAAAAACATCCCCAGGCCTGGAAGTGAGAAAACACATTACACTCATCGAGGTAGATATCATTCTGTGCATACCTTGCCAGAGACCACATAGGATTCCAAGATTCTGGATGGACTTTAGCAAAGTGAAATGAGACCTTTTTCTAACCTGAGAACTACAGAAAATTAGCTTGATTTTTTAACCACAGCAAATAAACTCTTAACTACTTCTGGCAAGTATAATTGAACTGATGTGTCCTTTTTCTAGTTACTGAATTGCTAACCACTCCAAATAAACTCTTAACTAAGGCAAGTTTTTTTTGAACTGACCTTTTCCCATGTTTTTTTGGTGTGTGTCTTTTCCCAAATCTTTTCCGACCCTCTTCTCTGAACTTCTATATTTATTTTTCATGAACTTTTTAAGTTACCCTAGTTGAACTTCTAGTGTTTTCTTTCTTTTACTAATTTTGATTTGTCCAATATCATCTCCGTCTGGTAGTTTCCCATCCATCTCACTATCTTCGAACTTTTGGCAATCTGGAACCTAAACTCTCTGTGAAAACACATGCTCCAGTGTAATCTGAGACGCCAACTCAATCAAAACAATCAGTACTACTCACATCTATTAACAACAGCTTGAGATGCTCATGTATAGGCTAGTGCAAGCTACTAGTACTAGGCATCCAGCTTGGTTGGAACAAACAAGATGAAACAAGTGATTTAACGGAGCAGCACTACATGCATGAATAGGAACATCACTATGTACCTGGAGACCGGCCACAACAGCAAGCGACACATGGACTGAAAGCTCAAGTTGGACTGAAACTTACTCGATAACTGAAACTCCCAGGGTGGGGGTGGGATCCAGGGTGCTGCTGGCAATGAACGGCCTGGGGTGGTGGCATTGAACGGCCTGGAGTACGGCAGAGCCCCACCAGGAGATGGCGATGCAAGAAGGAGGTCGGGAAGCAGTGGTGCCAGTTGTCGGGGTCGTCCAATGCTCATGGCACAACAATACAGGAAGTTGATTCATCACCCATCCACAGTTTTTTCCTTTTTGGAATCCATTGAACTGGAAAAAGCTACAATGTGAGCTGAAAGTATGAAAACAACATAACGTTGACGTCCAGTGCAGGGCGGCTACTTGCTCATGTACTATTTTTTTGTTTCTGTTTTTCAATGAACTTATAGGGTTATACATTTTGAACTTATAGATATTTTTTGTTGAAAGTATGAAAACAACATAACGTTGACGTCCTCAGCCAAAGAACACATCCATTAAAGAAACGCTCCAGTCACCGAACATAGAATAGCACATCCAGTTCAAGATTGACTATTGATGCATGCCTTAATAAGCAAGAGCACCAGTACAACATTAGCATAATAGTAGGTAAAATAATAGTACGGAGTTAGCCATCGATGCAAGCTTTTGACAAAGAAACTCGATAGGCACTGTGATTTTGGATGGGCAATGGCGGCGGCACATCTCTAGCGGCCAGCGGCATGCGTTTGTGAACAGGAGAGGCCTATGAACTTTTCCGCTTTCTCAACTCTGAACTTTTTGTATTCTTGCACTTGATCCTCCCCAATATTATTCTAAACTTTTTTAGTGGCTTTTGTTGGTGAGCCCTTCTGTTTCCCTAAACCTTCACAAGGTTTCTTCTCAGTATAAAGAAAACAAGAAATAAAAGTGTTATGTTCACATATGCATTAGAACAAACACCTAGCAAGCATCATTTTTGCAGACCATGTAAACATGACTTTTGCTTCTTTTTGCAAAAGGAGAAATTTTATGCAAGAGTTCTGAAAAAGTTCTCAAAAATTCTGAAAAAAATACTGAACCAACACACCTATAATATAACAAGATCCAACGGAGGGATTAGAAAAATACAACTGTATGTGTCCTGGACAAAAAGAACAAATAGTTCAGTATATATTTATGTCGCAGTGAGCTGAAATGCTTATTATTTTTGCCGAGGACACATAGATGCATATTTTGATAATCCCTCCGTTGGATCATATTATTACATTAGAGAGATGCTCCCATATTTATTTCATATTTTTTTATAACTTTTAAACCGTTAAAAGTTTAGCGAACCTTAACTAGTTCTGTGGCAAGCTATGGTAGACACAGTATTTTGTGACACATATATATATTCTAAATTGGACGAAAAGTGGCACATAAAGTTTTGAATTTATACAAATTTTGTGACACGGTCTTGATGTCACAATGAGGTTAGATGCCACATGCCACATGAGTCTGACAACTGGACTCACTATGGGGAAAATGGTCAACTGTGGTAACAATAGAACAATAATACATAACCAGGAGTAAACTGTGGAATATAGATGTGCAATGAGGGTACAATGCGGAATTTACCCTCAAATTCAGATTGTTGAGCTCGTATTTTGAGTTGACAAGTCAATTGATGGCCTAGGAGGTGTCAGTTTGTAGAAATTTAGAGCCAAGTCACCGGCTTCTCCTTGCTGACAAACAACTTTTAAAATGGAAGATCGCTAAACTATGAAGGGTGCATACGGGGGGGGGGGGGGGGGGTAAGAGCATTTCCAATGGCTGCCTTATCTTAGGGTTTCATTTTAAGCTTGGAGTAAAATTTAAGGCATCAAAAAGTGTTTTTTTGACATGGCAAAGTGTCGTCTCCAACAGCTGCCCTGTAATAGGGTAGCCGCACGACAGCCGCATGTATATTTTCATTACAATTCATACATATTGTACATATATGAAATATCAAACGCATCTCAAATGAGTCCAAAACAAACTACAAACCACATCATAAGTTGTTCATCAAGCTCAACAACAAAGTTTACCTTACAATACAAAAAAGTTCAGCACACAAATGCAACAAACATAGTGATAAAACTAGTCCCGTTGTCGCCCATGCCATGCCTGCCACTCCTCCACGAAATCCCTTTGAAGATCTTTGTGCGGATCGGCACCTGTCATCGTAGACCTCAAGAAAGCGACGCAGTCGGTCTTGCCTCTGACTCGGCTGTACTGATCATCCCATGAAATCATAGACATTGTACTCAAAATCTTGTCCACGCTCGTTCTCAATGATCATATTGTGCAGGTTGTGGTGATGTACCAAAGAATATCCTTGATCCCAAAACCTAACCGGTCCTCGCACAATAGCAAATTGGATTATGAAATCCCAAAAGCCCTTTCCACATCTTTCCTAGCAGCCGGTTGAGCATTATAAAAGTAAATTATTTCTTACCTTGAGAGTTTTGAAATGGCTTGATGAAAGTAGCACTTCGGATAGATCTCATCCATAAGGTAATACCCAACGTTGTATGTACGACCATTTTTTGGAGGTTCACCAGCGGTAGTTCCCGACTAGCTAACTTTGTGTAAGAGGTGATCAGTGCAACACGTTGAATCACTGCAAGATCTAGGCATCCCAAAACAGACATGCCAAATTTATGTCTCCTGGTCGGCCACGGCCTCAAGAATGATGGTGTCATCCTTGTTGCTTCCTTTGAACTATCCATGCCATGTTACAGGGCAATTCTTCCACTTTCAGTACGTGCAATCTTATTGATTGTTGGTGCATGCAATCTTGTTGACTGTTGTAGTACCTGACCAGTTGATGAGGGTGTCGTAAAAAATCGGCTCATTTAAAACCTTCTGCTGTGTCATGCGAAAAAGCCGCCTCCGATGCGTGCCACCTTGACTACTCTAGAATCGGATCATTGCTGGCCTCACTGTGATAAAAACAAGCTTGTGTATATTGTGGTCCTAAACCTCAGAAGGAGGAAGATTCAGGTTTTTGATTCACTTTTCCACTATATAGTACATAAAGAAGTAAATACGTCATGAGAATTTTAACTTTCATTAAAACACAAGATTTAACATCATACCTAAGTATTAATCATAAGCAACTTCTCATCCCATAAACTTACAGATACGTGGGGTGGAAGCACATTTAAGAGCATCTATGCGAATCAATAGACCACAAAGCAATGCATGGAAAAACATTAACTTGACCCAATGGCCAGTAAAGCTTGTTCCCGTTTCAAAACAAGATGACATGCCAGTCAACAAGATTAGCTTTTCTTTTTGTTTCTATTGTTAATACGTGAAATCTTGCTAACAGAATAAAATATTGCAGTTCTTCTTGTGCACTCTACATGGTGAAGAACATCGAATTATTTACGAGAGAATAATTGGCAATACCATATGACCAAGTACGTAAAGTAGCACCTATGTTTCTGTCAATTTTTTGAAACTATAGAACGATACTAACATATCCTCCCACGAAGGCCTACATCGACAAATTCAGAAGAAAGCTACCTGTTGTGCTTGTAGATTCACCGTAAACAAATTGAAATACAAGAAAAGGTTCAAGATATACCATGCTAGCCTATCGAATGCAGTTGCGGATGAATATGATGAATATGCAAACGGTTAGTCCAGCAGTGGTTGATTCTTACATATGGAGTGTACACTTGGCTATAAAGCGATAGAGTAGGGTGTGGTTGGGTTTTAGTCCCAAAGAAGGTTTCCTAGCAATGTTCTTAGTCCATTGCAGATTACTCAAGTTGTAAAACGTCAATAATATTGGTTGCAATACATTGCTTCAAATAAATTCGGTATGTATGGGATGGGAGCACTAAAAATCTATATTTTCTTTTTACAACCATGTCACAGTTGTTTCAAGATTAGGAAAGTGAAACTCAAATCTAAATTGTAGTAATAGTTTAGTTTCGTCGGTATCTGGACAAGATTCAGACCAATCACACAATGCACGAGCAAACGTAGAAGAAGTCCTTAATGGATTATGATTGGTTTGTTTCTACAATTTTCTGTCGCTAATTGCAAATGTCGTGCCAGATTGAGTAGGACCAGACATGTTTCAACAAAATTTACTCTCACATATACGAGAGAAAATAAGTATAAGCACGAGCATACCTTCGCAACAAAAATTAAAATACTTATGAGTGAACACTCAATCCCAGCTATTCCAGAGTTATGAAGATCAGATCAATTTTGTCTCAAGAAAGAAGGGTTCAAATAATCAAGATCAAGCGTGATGTAAATGTAGCTAGTCATACTATGGCTCAAATGGCACGCACACAACATGAGATTGCGAGCGTCGTTGCCGCTGATTGTAATCACATCACCTAATTAATGGAATCCCGCGAACCAACCTCTGATTGAGATGGTTAGGTGGACAGTGGTATCCCTAACCCACTAGAGTTTAAATCCTGGTGCTCGCATTTATCCTGGATTTATTTTAGAAATTCCGGCGATACGCTTTCAGTGGAAGGAAACATCCCGTCGACTATGAGGCGCCTACGGTGACTTCGTAAAATCTCAAGATGATATGCCGACTCAGTCTCTCGGAGGTGCTCATAGAGATAGGGTGTGCGTGTGTGTGTTCATAGGGATGAGTGTATGCATGTTTATACGAGCGCTTGCGTCTGTATTGTGTTAAAAAAAATGGAATCCTTTTGAGTCAGCTCCCGCGCGCGCGGCACATAGTATAGGATCCAGCCTAAATAATCCAGCTGAGAATTCAACAACTTACTCGTGGCAGTACCGTGTCAACTGTAGCCTTCTTCAATTCCATTCCACGTCTAGCAACTCAATCTCCACAAGGTCAACAATTCACCTATATATATCAGACACAAATCGAGGTAGTTATTCACAGCAGCAGGCAATACAAGCAAGAGAACTCATATCCATCCGCCAATGGCGCTCACACGCCGTCGGCCAGCCTCCCTCCTACTCCTCCTTCTCGCCGCAACCCTCCTCGCGGGGCGCCCGGCCGCGGCCACGGGAAAGACCGGCAACGTCGTGGTGTTCTGGGGCCGGAACAAGGACGAGGGGTCCCTCCGGGAGGCCTGCGACACCGGCACCTACACCATCGCCGTCATCTCCTTCCTGGACGTCTTCGGCCGCGGCAAGTACCACCTCGACCTCTCCGGCCACGACGTCTCCGCCGTCGGCGCCGACATCAAGTACTGCCACTCCAAGAAGTTCCTCGTCTTCCTCTCCATCGGGGGCTTCGGCGGCCACTACTCCCTGCCGACCGCCCAGTCGGCGGCCGACGTGGCCGACTACCTCTGGAACGCCTACATGCTCGGCACCCGCGAGGGCGTCCACCGCCCGTTCGGCGACGCCTACGTGGACGGCATCGACTTCTTCCTCGACGGCGGCGGGCGGCCTGGCCCGGACCCCTACGACGAGCTGGCCAGGCGGCTATGGGACTACAACAAGCCGTACCGCGGCAGGGTGCCGGTGCAGCTGACGGCGACGTCGTCGTGCGGGGACAGGCGCGTGGGGCGGGCGCTCGCCACGGGGCTCTTCACCCGCATCTTCGTCAGGTTCTTCGACTACCCCCAGTGCGCCGCTAACTGGCAGCAGGAGTGGGACAGGTGGACGGCGGAGCAGCCGGGCGCGCAAATCTACTTCGGCCTGCCGGCTTCGGAGAAGACGGTCGGCTACGTCCACCCCCTGGACCTTTACTACGATATCATCCCGGTGGTGCAGAAGGCGGCCAACTACGGCGGCATCATGGTCTGGGATCGCTACGAGGACAAGCGCACCGGCTTCAGCAGCTTCGTCATCAATTGGGCTTGAGCCTCTCTCACTCGCGTCAGCGTTACCGTGTGAATTGCATGTGTTTGCTACTTTGCTTGTCTTTTTTTTTTTCTAGTAGTCAGTTCGTAATGGTGTGTTTGCTATTATCAGTGTGCAGTTGTGCTCGAAATGGTGTGCCATGTGCTTGCAAGAATAACGTGAGACCTGTGTAGTAGGTCTCGATTAATAAGTACGGTTGACACGGCACATGGCACACCATTTAAACCACAAATTTAAACTGCAAAAGCGTCTTACATTAATGTAAAGAGATAAGTAACATATACAGTATACTACTACTAGCTACAGTAGTAATTAATCGAGTAGTACTTATCTATCCAATCACTTTATTTATAACTGTTCCAAATGAATTCGCCGCGGGGCTTTTCAACTGCATCTTCGGGCCAGTTCTTTTGGACGATTCTACCAGAATCGTTCCCCTCCCCAACTTTTCCCAGAATCACCACTTCATATGTTTTTTACAATCCTAACTAATTAGACCCGTCAGGTTCTACGACGCCCCCACTGCGCCTCACACTTGAAGCAGGAGTGGGACAGGTGGACCGCCAGTGGCGGAGCTAGGATTTGAAACCAGGGTGGTCCATTAATTTTTTTTACAACAAACATGACATGTGAATGTTTGTGAGTAATTACCAACACCACATAGGAATAGATCAATATTTACATTCTACGGATCACAATGACATAAATGGACATGAATGATGTGCAAAATTATGTGTATGTTCGTCGCTCATGTACTCTAGTACACATAAGCAAATAGCAAACCCTAAATTGAAAATTGGGGAATGGTCCATTGGCGAGCTTCTGGAGATGGTACCTCAAATCAGGCCGCGCGAGAAACAGCGAGCTTCTGGAGATGGTACCTCAAATCAGGCCGCGCGAGAAACAGCGAGCTACTGGGCGGCTGCCGCCGGCTTGCAGGGCGCCAGGCGGCCGGTGGCAGGAGAGGGTCGGGTCGCAGCCTCGTATGAGGTGCGGCTGGCACCGAGCGACGGGCAGGCGGCAGGCGCGACGAAGAGGAAGTAGTGGAGGAGCCTCCTAAGTCCTGAGCGATTGTGCGTCCGTCGACCGGCGAGGGCGGCGAGGCTGATGGAGACAGGGCGGCCGGCGGCTGGGCGTAAGGGGGTAGAAGATTCAGTTTCGTCTCGCTGTTTCTCGCGCCTGGTGCAGGCTGCGTGGTGCGTGCGTTCTTTCCTGGGTCAGAGATGTTGTTGGGCCTTATTTTTTTCTCTGGCCCATCTATAATTCTACATGGTATATAGGCCGGTTCAAAATTCCAGGGTGGGCCGCGGCCCACCCTGTCCACCCTGTAGCTCCGCCCGGCGCAACCGAGCACGCAGATCTACCTCGACCTGCCGGCTTCGGAGCGGAAGGTTGGCTACGTGCACCCCAAGCAAGAACCTCCATGTTGTTATCCCGGTGGTGCAGAAGGCGGCTAACTACGGCGGGGTCGTGATTTGGGAGCGCTATGAGGACAAGCGGACCGGCGACAGCACCTACACCATCCAATGGGCTTGAGGGTTGAGACTCCTACGTAGTGGTGCAGTATGCAATCACCGTATGAATTTGCTTATCTTGCAGTAATTAGCTAGTAGTAACAGGCAGAGAATACTATCAGTATGCAGTTGTCTGAGTTGTGAATTAAGGACAGTATAACCGTATCTAAAGCGAGTCCTCTCAGCACTGCACGTTTCTGGCCGTCCGTTTACGTGATCTGCACATTTTTGGCCGTCGGATCTCCTGCTAAAACGATCTGTCTCGCATCTGGCAAACCTGGGCTAGCTGTTCTGTGGGCTGCTGCTCCGCAGGCCGAAATGAAGCCCTCTGGTTAACTGGGCCGATTAGGCGATTTGGGAGTTTCCAGCCCACTTAACTAACCAAGCATGTACGGTCCAGAGCGACGGATCGGCCTGCACCTGATACAAAAAGGACCTGATCGGTGACAGAGGGGTGACAGGTTAAAAAAAAAAGGATCTGATCGGTGACAGAGGGGGATCGAGACGCTCGCGATGCGGCCGGTGCGGGCGCTGCGAGGGGATCCAATCGATGCGCGCGCGATCGATCTTCCTTGGGGATCCGCCCGACGCGCGCGAGGGGATCCCATGGCGCACGATGTGGGTGACGCCTCATCTGATGGAAACTGCTCCGCTGACACTCTAAAGATGCAATCACACTTCAGTTTTGGAGCGCGCATTCATGGCGGCTGCCGATCCTTTCCGATGCCGAGGAGTACAGGTACGTGTATATATTCCTCCTTTCCTGTCACTCTTCGCCCACCCTTTCCACTCCAGCTGCACAACATCTTTCAGCAAGCCGGCGACTGATCCCCGCTGAGTGCACGGCCTTCTCAGTCGCGGGGCATGCGGGTGAGGCAGGCCGTGACACTTGGATTTCGTGGGAGAACCGAAGCAGCCCTATGGCTATTCGGTGAAGCCGACGACTGAATCTCATCTGCCAGGTTGAAAGAGGCGATGAATCATCAGTTCTTGGAAGTGTTAACGACAACTGATGTGCGCTGCCGTTCACCTGCATCGTTTAGTGGAGATATACATTGTTATTTTCCTGGCCTGCAGCTGCTTGACTTCATGCGCCTGAATATGTAACTTTCCGTCCTTCTCTGACTATAGCAGCTATGGTTCACGGTTGTATTGCCCACTATCTTTATTTTTCTCTTTCCCCTACAATTCCCTTTCCACTCAGCAATTCTTTTCTGCTAATGTCTTTCTAAACTCAGTTTGTACAGGGGTTTGTCAATCCTGGATCTGGTCAACTATTTGATTCAGACAGATCATGGAGGCTGGTTCTCATATTTTGCTTGGTGAATTCTTCAATGCACAATTTGCCATGGCTGCTGATCAGGTAATTAGTTCACTCGCAGGACTGACACACCTCATCTCTTCATGCAAATATAATCCAACATAGTCTATTTCGTCATGCGCTTCGTCCAAATGCTAACTGAACTTCAACATAAACCAGTTGCTTGTTTTGTTGTCTAAAGTTATTTTAGACTTAGAACATTTTGCTGTTTAGAGGCAGCTTTTCTGTAAAAAGTTGACGTGCTGCTATAATACTAAACATGTCACAAATTGTCAAGAGATAGATCTGATTGAGTTAACAAGTTTATCATGATGTGATATATGCATTGTGATACATTCTGCTATACCGGTTTGATGCTTGATTCGTCAATGTCATTTCATATTCTGAGGAAGTCTCATTCTTTGAGGGAGAACCTGATTGATGGTGAACCTAGGGACTTGGAAGTTTGCTTTGCCCATTGGTTGAGATTTAATGTATGAATAAGACTAACTTATTTTACAACAGCACATGACCACTTCTCAAGAGAAGGCAAACTACCTACATGCAACAATTATAATCTCACTAGTATGGCTGTCTCTTTTATTTAATTTAAATAATTGGCATTACTAGCATATTTACCAATTTGTAAAACAGAATAATCATTTCTTTAATTGTTCATCTTTTTATTAACTGTTAGTATATATGTAATGCTCACTCTGCTTTTGCAGGCCCCTTGAGTCATTCCAGTCCTACAATGTTCAAAAAATATGTGTAAACAAATTGATGGCTAAAGTAGACCTGAAGGTCAAGGAAGCTATCCTTATATATTTAGAATCCCATCTATGCATACATATGTACCGGACCATCTACGATATTCATAATATGTGTCCTAAGACAACAAGCTATACCATGATTATCTAAGCTTGCATTGTGTTGCATGTCCTTTTTTCAAATGGATGTTCTTACGTATTTGCCCCTTGTTATACAAGCTGCACACAGAAAGTATGTATTTATTATTTGATATGTTCACTTAGTATGTGAAATTCATATTTCATATACTTATCTACTGCTAAAAGACAACTACTGCTACAATAGCACAATAATTTTCCGCTCTTCCATGTGGATGATGGCTATCTATGTAACTAAATCTTTACTACTAGTTGTGCATGATTATACTATGTCTGTTCTTCTAATAGCCTAATGTCATTCCCTTTGATACACCACTGCCACCATGGATGGACAACGTCCATTATTTGATGACTATAAAACTAGCAATGGTGTATTAACCTAAAAATCACTTTAATAAACAAAATAGATGGATTAACAACAAATGTATATTCCACTTAAAGTCAATTTAACTTCAAAATAAATGTATCCACACATAAAGTTCAATCTCTAATATTTGCCATCAAAATAGACGGGCGCGGCAACGCGCGCCATCAATAATCTAGTGAAAGAATAAAAGGAGAGAGAGTGATCGCTTGGGAGGGAGGCCGTGCCCCCGAGGCGACCCAACGGTCGGAATCCTCACACGGTCGACCGGCGTGGCTATAAAAAACTTTTCCTAAAGAACCTACAACCCGAGAGCAGGAAGGAAAACAACTTCATCTCGGATCGGATCGTAGCCGGCCCGGCGGCCTCACGCGGATATAAAATTGGTCCGAGGTTGGGTTCAACGTACAACGGAGACGCATGACGCACAAACTAAATCGACCGAGCGGGATCGTAAAGTCGAACTAGCAAGCATCACCTTGGCACCTCCATCGATCGACCGAGTCAATGGCGCTCCCTGCGCTGCGGGCTGGTCTCAGCCTGGGGAGGAGCTACGCCACCAGGGTCGCCAGCCAAGGCGGCGGCGCCCGGCGGTGCATCTCCTCCGGCGCCGACCGCGAGATCAACACGAGTCACAGCGCTTCGTCTTGGCGCGATTTGTGCCAAAATAGCCGGGCGATTTGATTATTTGCCACCGTTTACTTTGGTCTTTGATATTTTGCCACATATTACATTGAAACTGATCAGGTGCCACTCCTTAGTTTGCACTTTGTTCTTTTGCCACTTGTGTACACAAAAATAATCTTTGCAAAGGAGAAACAACTTAAGTGCACAAAACAGAGGACACTTTTGCCCTTTTACCTGTTTGACTAAATCACACAGTCTGAACTCTAGCTGTTGCTCACTCCTGACACACAACGCCACCGCTGCCGTCGGCCTGCTGCTCCCCGGAGGCCCCTGCTGCCCCGCCACCACCTCTCCCTCTTGCTCCCCTTGCATCTCCTCGTCTCTCCCAGCTGCTCACGGCGAGCTGCTCTTGTCAGCCGCCACTGCTCCCATTCTGAACGTGCTGCTGCTACTGCTCGAAGGACTAGTTCGTGTTGCTCCTCTTCATTGTCTCTTCTGATGCAAGCATTGGCAGATGGTCAAACAAGCTGATCTCAAACTTGAAATGCATGGAAACGTTGAACCTTTGATCCAAATAAGTTCAAATTTTCCCAGAATAGTCACACATATGTGGTTGTTTTTTTGAAATTATTTCAATTTTTTCTGGGTTGTTAAAAAAAAGTTCAAAATTTGGGCATCATTTTGGCCTAATTTGGACAGCATTTTGGTTGTTTTTTCTAACTTCTCACACAATTTATGCACATATGATCCAAAATATAACATATCTTTTCAGATAAACATATGCATGTACCAGCACACAATTTGAACACAATACATTTCACATGTCCATACATCATCTAACATAAGGCTGTGATGTTGCACAAATTAGTAGGGGCTGCCAAGTCTGGCATATTACAACCAAAAACATAAGGCAATAATTGGTGCCATGTTGCACACAAAGTAATGCGTGCCAAGTCTGACATATTACAACCAAAAGCATAGAGAACATAGAAGATGATGCACAACACTAGATCTTCCTTCTCTTCGGGGTCAACTTCCTAGCTTTCGAGGTTGAGGCCATGTCATATGCCATCGTGGTGTCCTTCACAGTTGGGGTAGGTTGCTGCCATGCCTCATCAGCCAATGCCATAGCCAACATCCTGCATGTGTTGAGAAATATAAGATTAGGAAGGAAAAATTAACATTACAAAGAACAGTTGATGTGTTTACCTTCTAGTCACGGGATTGGGACTGCCTTGAAGATTCGGTGGCATAGTGATCATGTGCCTATTAGGAGTCACAACAACTTCAAGTTGTGGTGCTGCATGTGTTGCCTCATCAGCCAACGCCGTAGCCAACATCCTGCTTGTGTTGAGAAATGTAAGAATTGCAAGGAAAATTAAACATTACTATAGAATGTGGGTATGTTACCTTCTTGTCACTGGATTGGGACTGCCTTGAAGACTAAGTGGCATAGTGATCATGTCCCTATTGGTAGTCACAACAACTTCAAGTCGTGGGGCTGCCACTTCAGGTTCTGGTGCCGAGGCATCATCATCAGCTGGATACCTTGTTGCTCTCTTCTTTCTTTTCCTACACGTAAACAAGTTAGTACACAGTAAAATAAGTGATGAAGTAAACATTGATCATTACAAGTGATGATTACATTGATCATTTACATGTACCTTGGCTTTGGTCCATTCAACGGACATGTGGACTGCCTATGGCCTAAAATGTGGCATCTTTTGCATCTATTCTTGCTGCCTAGCTGTTTTGGCTCTTTCTTCTTTTTAGGACCACCATCTCCACCTTCGAGGAAGCTCTTGTACCTGTTCTTTCTAGGCCTTCCAACCCCTCTTTTCTTGTCTAATGGAGCCTCCATGTCAAATGGAAATTGTACATGTGGCCATTGAGACCTATCTGTCAATGGCTCAATCTCTCCAGCATATGTTGCCCGAAACTTCTCCAGAGAGAAATAGTCATGCACATAATCCTCCCATCTGGGGTTCCTTCTATCTAGCAAGAAAGCAAGTGCATGCTCACAAGGCTTCCCTGTGTGCTGCCACTCCAAGCACGTGCACTCGCTTTGGTCAGTTTTCACAACATGTCGCAAGTTGTATTTACTTGTGTCCCTCACCTCATAACTTGCAACTCCAGATTTCCCAACTTTCAAATGTTTAAGTCCCCTTGTCCTATTATGAATTTGTTGGATGATGGCTGGAATAATTTTTCCTTTCAGTTTCATTCCAATCTTTATCCTTTTCTCATGAAGTTTCATGACTAGCTCTCTAAGAGTGTCAGCTAGCTCATCAGGTGGCAAATCTTTGTAATCTTTAATCCAACCATTAAAAGACTCGGCAAGGTTATTGTTGATGTAATCACATTTAATGGAGGGGTCAAACATGCATCTCATCCATTTTAAGCTGTGGTATCTTGAGAGATATTCATGCACATCAGGTGCTTCTGCTAGGATTTTATTCATGTGGTAGTTAAAAACTTGTGGCCTATATGCCCTAGCAGTTGGCCACATTCTGCCAAACACATCTCCTTGGAACTTTTTAGAGAAGTTAGCCATGAGATGCCTAAAACACTCCCTTTGATCTGCATGAGGGAATATTTTTTGGACTGCATTCTCTAAACCTTTACATGCATCTGTGCATATAGCTAGAGGGGAAACAGGACTTAATGCCTTGTTGAGTTGTGACATGAACCATGTCCAATTTTCATCGGTTTCACCATCAATGAATGCAAATGCTACAAGATACATCCAATTATGCCCATCTAATGTTGTACAAGCGGCTAAGTGACCTCTCCATTTACCGGTGAGTGCAGTTGAGTCTATACTAAGATATGGTCTACAACCAGCTTTAAAGCCATCAATGCAAGGTTTAAGAGCCATAAAGAATCGGTTAAAGCGAACTATACCGTTAACCATCTTCATATCCACCTCCACAATGCTTCCTGGGGATCTCTTCTCAACTTCCGCTTTGAAGTTAAACAAATATTGAAAACTTTGGCTCATGCTACCATAAATCTCTTTTTGTGCTATATCTTTGCCTTTCCACAGCGTATGATACTCAATTGTAGTGCCATATGTATCTCCTGGCCTATCCCCATTTTGATATGTTCTGCCACAGCTTCATTGAAGCTAACCCATGACATACCAGAAATGTTGAAATCAAACACAACATCATGCTTGTCAACAACTTGCTCGCTTCCATCATCAAGCTTGTAGACATAACGAGCTACTCTAATAGTTAATGTGAACACCAACGGCGGCGGAGGCGGGCTACTCGACAATGACCAATAACGAACAATATACGATGGAGTTAGAGTCTATTCGCTAACGTGCATTCAGATGAGCACCAAAAAGAAGCTACTTTGCTTTCTCACCTCAGCTCCGGAACAAACAAAAGAGGAAAGTCGAAGCCATCTGCAACAACGTGCTCACCCGTCTTCGGTTCAGCCATCTCCAACACCTAACTCATCTCAATGATGTGGTCTGCAACAACAAGCAAGCAAACAATCATGAGGCTCCAGCAGCAAGCAAGAAATCATGAGATCTCCAACAACAAGCAAGAAACGTCCATAAATCTGGGGTTCCTTCTATCCCATTTGGGTTCTAGCAACTGACCACTATTTTCTATACAACCAGGAAATAATTTTTGAGACAAATCTACAGATATGATTTTGAGACAAATCCAGCAACTGACCACGCACGGCCAAGTGCAGCAGCAGTGGCGGCGCGCACGGGCACACGGGCGATAGGGACGCATGGGCAAGCGGTGGCCGGAGCGGCGGCGCACAGGCAGGTGGTTGCCGGCAGCGGACCAAAACGCGAAGGGTGGCGGAGCAAAACGCGAGGGGCGGTGGCGGCGACTAGTCACCCTAACCCTATGTGCCCGGGAAGAGGGAGGGAGCGGGTGAGAGAGACTCACCTCCTGGCCGGGAGTCCAGTAGCCGCCACCGTCGAGTCCAGTAGCCGCCGCCGCCGTCCAGGGAGCGGGAGAGAGAGACTCACCTCCTGTGCGAGAGAAGGGGATGAGAACGACGAGCGACTGGATCGATTCTGGTCAATCAATTGGCAAGGGTATTTTGGTCTTTGTTTGCGGGACCCACTTGCCAGAGGGCAAATTAGCAAAGTGCCAGGTAAAAGGTGTCATGGGATCAATTACAAAGTAACGGAGGGCAAATCATCAAACTACAAAATAAGTGATGGCAAATAATCAAATTCCCCAAAATAGCCTGCGTTGTTGTCATAACTGGAAATAAAAGGGTAAAGGATGTGTTTGTGCAGGTACCATAAATTCAAGAAAAAGACATCCAGAGGATGTAAAGCATCAGGATGCAACTACCCTTAGAGGTTTGGGTAACATTTTCAAATCTCAATTATAATCATTTCAAAGTTTCAATTCAATCAACATCAAGACTCGTGAGTATAACTTAATATAAGTTGCACTCACTTTTTGGTACATTTCGTAATCAACCACACTACATATATCAAGAGCTTTGTACATCACCATACTCTAGGTAGAAAGATGAGAAAGGCGGGTCAATGATTCAAAAATATTAAACAAATAACTAAAACTACAATATGTACCAAGCAATAACACAAGCATACTATTAGGAATGAATATCAAACATGAGCAATGGAGATACACATTATTTGCTTATATGGTCATTGCAGCAAAAATATTTTCTAGTGCTTATGTTCAGAACTGTTTGTAGACCTGCATCATCACATTTGTTTATGATACTCAAGAAGTTAATCAAATGTGCTATAATACATTTAGAAGCAATCTGCTAACTTTTAAGAACTGGGGACAACAAAAGGAGTACATGATAACCACTTGGTGCTGCTATTTTCATCGTATTGTCTAAGCTAGTATGAAAAGTATTTGTTCAATAAAAAATCAATGCACAAGGATGATAACTTTACCACACCAGCACGTGAGAAAAGAGCAAGCATAGCTTGTGCAATGCACTGCTTAGCTCCATTGGACGCTAGCACCTGATCTGGGCTATAGGTTAGACCATTCTCCTCTGCATATTGATAAACAAACAACAAGGAAGTCAGTTAGACTACTTATTCAATATGGCTATTCCAAAAACGAGAAATTCATCTGCGTGCACGCACCCTGAAGCTTGTTGTTGATAGCCTTCGTCAGCTCCATACTCTCGGCATTAGGGGGGTACCTTGTCTAACTTGCTACAACTACAACACACATGCATGTAGAATGTATTACCCTACAATCTACTCTCAAGTCTCAGTGATACAAAGGGAAACCTGAGGCATAAGAATCCCATCCTCGCTGACAACATTACATTCCCTTTTTGGTTCAGTTTTTCGTACTCACTCTAACGAAGGATATACACTCCAACAGTTATTAATAAACGACATTTCAGATGGTATAGTCTGCAAATGCAACTTTCAAGATTACACTTCACATGAATAAGTTAATAAAAATGATGAATTATGAAATAATCAACACCATGTGGGCGAAATAAATCAATGGCACGATCAGTTTCCCATTTTTTGCAAAGTGAAGAAATGACAACATTGTAAAACACTACACCAGACCTTGTTGCGGCATCTCGGATACTATCAAGTGTCAAACATCTGAATAAATCATGGTGCTTATACTTTAATGTATACTCAAGTCCTTTGTTAACCTGGTAAATAAAATAAAATAAAATAAACCTTGTGCTAAAAACTATTGACTTTTTATGTACCCAAAATGGAAAACAAAAAAACAAAAAAAGGGCTAGCGGTCATGAGTTCACAACACATCACGCCTAGTTTTCTAAATGTTTATATCACAAAACACTGTAGAAGTGTGTTGTTAAGAAGAAGTAAATGGAATCACAAAAGCAAAAGCACAAGTGCTTGACAGCTTCATCTATCCATGAGTGATTGCAAAGTTTCCCCACTCCAATATACGAGACAAGAGAGATCTACAGAAAAAATGACAGTACAGAACTTGCTACTGAACTTAACGTTGTAGACCATAGATCTAAGTTGGAAGTCCAAAGTCTAAACAAAATAGTCAAAAGGAAGAAATGGCTATACAAAAATGGTACCTACATAATTTGCTTATCCAGTACAGAGATCCCCTTAAAATAGCAAATGGCCTCGTATTGCAAACTAACCTTTCTTATGTAGTACAGAAAATTCATGGGAAAATAATATTTACCAAATACATAAACCTAGACTACACTACGAGATCAACATGAGCATCATATGGATGATCCCAGTTATGAGAGCACAACAACATACATTCAAAAAATTACCATTCATAGTAATTGGGAACCATTGAAGATAGTAAATCACCTCATGACATACTTGAGCAACGGGTATAAATCTCATATAGTCAAGGAGAAGGAGTAATGTAGGTGCCCATACAGTGATCGCAACCTTCCACGTGATTTAGGACAGAAGAATCTATCCATGTAGATGACAAGAGTACTAATCAAAAGGGAGACGAAAGGCAATCTGTAAGATATAATTCCCAGATCACATAGCAAACAAATGTTGCATGATTAATTTAGTTAACCCCTTACCATCACACATCTCTACTTGTCTTCCTCGCCATCTCCATTAGCACATCCCATGCGATCGAACAAACCATTTAGCAGAGACATCTGTAGTGTCGAAGCATTAGATCTCTGGACACACCTAGGAAGAGTAATAAATATGCAATTGTTTTTTCCAACTGTATAATTGACAACTAAGCAGACCAAAAGACTACTATGGATTATGGAATCTCAAGTACTGAAATTATTGCCATGAACTGCAGACAAAATGCCAAACATTTCACAACACATTATCTAATTAAATATTATGGCTGGTCAGTGTGTCATGTGCTAAATTGAATTAGCATGGCATATTAAGAAGTCCTGTAACTGTACTAATGGAGTTCCAGCAGCAACTCTTGTGCATTCAGGTAACGCTATATAAATTTCTTGAATCACTTTCCCACCTACATAGAAAGGCTTCAGGTGTCAAATGTTTGTCAGGTTGAGAGACGTGCAAACACAAGTAACAAAAGGAAAATGGATTAAACAAAACTTTACACATTCAAGTGAAGATAATCAGAAATTACCAGCTCAGACTCTAATACCAGAACCTTGTTTGCTCTTTTAAAGTTCACGGCTGAGTTGTCCTGATATATGTTGAAATTAAAATTTAGTACTACATCACTTTTTTATGAACTAAAGTGAAATCCATGCATGAAAACATACGGATATTGACGAGCAGGATCCGATCGGGTCAGGTCAACAGAAGTAACGACGGCTTACATATCAAGTAGGAGGTCCTCGTCCTCTTCGCCGGTGGTGATGGCAACCTCCTCGAGCCTCACGATGTCCTCTTTCTCGCCGCCGGTCGGCGACGCGTGAGGAAGAACATGGCGACGCCCGATGGAAGTGGCCGGTTGACTTTGACTGGGGGCGGGGGTGAAGTCGTCATCCTCACTGGCCACTTAGCCAGATCCAGCCGCCGCCATCTCTATCCGCGCTGAGAGGAAGATGAGGATGAGGCGCGCCACCCCTGCTTGGGCCGGTGTGAGGTCGGCGGTGCAAGGTTGGAGCAGCAGCTGCTCCTTGCTCGAGTCGGAGGCGGGGGGGGGGGGGATCTAGGATCGTCGCCCTGTAATTATTCCTGAACTTCTTGTTGATGTACCTGCACACGATCCACCCAATCTATAAATTTTGAGACTGGGATAGCTAATCTGAAATTATGAAAATGCTATACCCTAAGACCTGATCATGTGTCTTTCAGAAAAATGACAATATAAGCTAATATGTCAGGATGGTCTTAAGTTGCACCACGAACAAAAACAGACCAAGGTATAAAAGGGAGTTCATAGAAAAAAGGTCCATATCCATAGTGGAACAAATTGGAAGAAGTTTATATAAAAATTTAATCGACAATCATGTACACTGGACACCCTATCGCCATATCAACAAGTTTAAATCAGTATAAATTGGTAAAAAGCTTGATCTTACCAATCATTATATACATGCTCTCATGTACCACACTGCAAGTTTACTCCCTACAGTGGCATTGCAATAAAATGCTACAATATCACTCCAATTAGGCAATGAAAAAGGAACAACAACACACTCGAAATTAGATATTGCAGAGAAGGAAAGAGAGAATCTATGTCTTGGAGATCCAAATTAACATGCTACAATATCACGCACAAAATGGAAAGCAACAGAGTAGCTCTGTGCATTCTAACGGTGTCAGTTATGAAAACGAAGTAATATCACCAGTGAAGTGTATCAGTAATTTTTATCATTTCTTCTTATCAATAGGACATTAGGACCGACAGATTTGAATTTGTAATATGTAAAGGAAAGTGAAAAATCTAGAGAGCTAGTCATCTTGTCAATTCATCAACACGCTGGTGAGGGTGAGTGATTCCTAAACTTAATAAAGCAATAATCACCTGATCAGCTGGCCTAGTGGGGGATACAGTTGTACCAGCAACCAAACCAGAACCTGAAAGGATATCTTAAGTGTGCCACTAATTCCATGGAGGAGGAGAGTTTTAGCTGCCATTGAAGATCCACTTGCACATATTGACAGAACAATTACTCCCTTCAAGGATATATGAGCCAGAGTTAGCAAATTTCCATAAATAATACAGTAGCAGTAAAAAGTGAAATAGAAGCATGTTGTATAATGTACCCAGTGATGCTTGTCCCGCCCAGTTGCTAACAACTACTCCCTCGGTCCCAAATAAGTGTCATAAGCTTAGTACAACTTTGTACTAAAGTTAGTACAAAGTTGAGACACTTATTTTGGGCGGAGGGAGTATTAAGCTAGGAGCTTGTGCAGCCTATCCATGGTTGCACAATTGATCCAGTTTCTCTGGAGATGAAGCAAACGATTCTGCTATACGAGTCAGGAAAACGGAAGCATGTTCCAGCATCTGAAATAAATCGATGCAGAGCATCAACATCTAAGAATAGATGGTATCATGGTATAATCAGGGTATCCAAATACAAACAACAAGCATATTTTTGCATCATGGTAGTTCAGAAGATTTGTTAGCAGAGGAACCACTTCCATTACAAAATATGAGGCGTCTGAAGGAAGCTTCCTACACATATTAGCAGTTATAGATAACGCCACTCTGTATACATTCTACCCAAAAAACACATAGAAATGTAGTACACTATGTGTACAAACAAATAATACAAAATTGCCATCATATGCAGCACTGACTCATCAACCCTTAGTTCTTCAGAGTGGTGACGTACCTCAGAAGCATCTGAATCACCTCTAGAGAGATGTTTGCTACCTGCTGCTTCAGCTGTTCGATCTTTATGTTCGTCTCTTGCTCAAGGCGTTTGACGTTTGCGCCAGAATCACTGCTGGTCTGGAAGTTGAAATGCCAAGAATATAAATGATCAAAAGCCCTGTTATTATCTTATAAACAAACAGATTGAATATGCAGATGCACGATACATACCTTAGCGAGCTTCCTTGGAAATCGGCCTCCGTTTGGCATGATGCTCGGCTATCTCTCTCTGTCTCTTCTTTTGCTTGCCCAAGCCTTGCTGTTTCAGCTGATCCTGCAAGAAGTTAGCATGCTATTGGTCACCATATTGGGATTATTAGACTGACTTGTTCACACAAACTATATGTAAATAAAAGCAACTCATGCAGCAAATCCTTCCGGAAAAGCCACAAAAGTTCTGCTTCCTAAGGCAATATATCTTGCCACTCGCCCCTCCCCGATGCAATTCAGAAACAGGTAGCGCTGGCTTTGTTTGGCGAAAATGGAATACTGCCTTCAGTCTCACCACCAAAGCAGCCCAAAATAATTGCAGAAATTGTCAGTTTTGGGGAAGACTAACCTGCGAATATAAATTGGAAATGATAGACAAACCTTCCATAAATTTCTTCTGAGATTTCAACAGCAAATAGGAACCTTGATATAAAAGCCAAGAGATGGGAGGAGATAAGATCATGTCAATGAACAGATCAAACAAACGATGTGCCGCCTGAATCAAGATCCACCACCGGAAAGTGCAGCGGACGGGAATGACACGGCTACCGAGATTTTTTTATCCCACAAATGCGTCGCTCACTGGATTTGACAAAACACGTTTACATATTAAATTCAGAAAACCATGATACTTTAGTACAACAAGTAGATGCAAAAAAAAAATTCTATCCTTAAATAAAGTGGCTGGTGCTATAATTCTTTGCTATGGTCCTACAAAAACTTTTATGTTGCTCCAGAAATTAGTATGACTAACATACGGCAAATTCAAAGTCCAAGCTGTCAATCTTTTCAAGAAGACAATATGTGTTTGCTTCCTTAAGAAAAGAAAAGAATCAGGAACTCTCACAAAATAGTCTGCAAACAATTATAACTCAAGAAACAGAGAAACATGGCCTGAAGCAGGTCAACAACATAAAACTTGACAACCTGTATCACTCCTAGGACTAAATTAGGAGACCAAAAAACCCTTGCAGAATTTGCATGCCAACAGAGAACAAATTGATGACCAAACAAGACTTAGTTTTGGAGTACTAATAAGAAAGATAGATACATGGATGATTGTTAAGCGTCATAGATAACTTAGTAGATACATAGATGATGTACAACTCGTCAGGCATATGGAGCTATCATAGCATGGATAACTTGTCAGGCATAACATAGATGCAACCAACACAAGAGAGGTGTTCTAGATAGATAGATACATAGGTAGACACAGATATGAATCAAATGGGGGATCCCATGCACTTACCTGGAATTTGTCTTCGGAAGGTTTGTGCGTGGCTGGTGAAGGTTGCGGTTGATGGGGCTATCCACGGCTGCGACTCCGAGGCAGGCGGACGGGGTAGGGGGCAGCGGATGGATGGAGCTCAGGGTCGGAGTTATCGGCGGCTGCAGATGAGTGAATCTACACTCTAAAATATGTCTATATATATCTATATATATATATATATATATATATATATATATATATATATATATATATATATATGTGTGTGTGTGTGTGTGTGTGTGTGTGTGTGTGTGTGTGTGTGTGTGTGTGTAGTCCATTTGAAATCTCTAAAAAGACAAATATTTAGAAACAGAGGGAGTACAATTTTATATTGTGAATTAGAGTTATGTAAATCTGTATAAAGAGGGATGTTCTAGATTACATGAGAACTTGAAGGATTTTGTGATGCTAGTTAGAACAGGTGCGGTGTCAAGCAACATATGGCATATTAGACCTAGGAACCTATATATTCATCAAGTATTACCGTTTGGTGTGGTTCCAGAGTGGATAGAGTGGCATAGTTAAGAGTCATGGAAGAAAGAAATTCAAGTGCATCTATCTAGCAAACGAAATGGCAGAGTGTGAATACTTGATCTCTTGTCACAGTGAACCTCGTAGTTAGTATGAAAATTTGCTTTAGTATACTACTATCCGCATCTAATGCATGTATGAATGCTCCAAAATTTGTACTAATAAAGGAGCATTATCATATTTGTTTAGCAAGCAAACAATGATAATTATTATAGCTGAACACTTCTGAATAAATTCAATGCCAGAGAGAGGTATTACCTGTTATTCTTAGCATTTGGGTAGCTGTCATTGCATAGTGCATGGTAAAGGTACTTTTCCAAGCTGGAGTTCTTGACCCGGTGGTCCACGGTGCAGTATATGTTGCTGATACAATTAGAAGACTGCCCTGACTGTAATTGTTGAAAGCCTATAAATACATTCAAGATTACCGATTATGAATGAATTAATAATTAACCATGCATGAACTTGTTAACCGAAGGAATAAACATGCCATCCTCAGGAGTACTTGCCTTTTTCTTTCTTTCCGCAGAAGGTGCTTGGGCGATGAAACCGATATGTAGGGCATACCAACACAAATCTGCAGTACAAAACTAATTCTCAGTTTGCACAAATATGAGTATTGATGACTCAAAACAATCAGCAATGACAGGGACTGGCCAATATACAGATAACTAAGCAGATTCGTTAACTCCAAAATTGCATAACCTATCATCATGTAAACAAAAATGATAGGAGAAAACCATTTATGGAACAGTGAGAATGAAATCAAACATGCACACACTATGAAACGGTGCGATCTTTGCACATACGGACAGAGAGAGAGAGAGAGAGAGAAGGATTGACAGAAACTCACATTGACACCAGCCATCCCTCGAAGATGCCTCCCTGCAGATCCATATGACACCGTTGCTCCTTGTCCGTATTGTCAACCTCCCCTCTACCCATGAGGCATCCGTCGCCTGGGTCTCCGGCTTCGTTGCTCCATCCCCACCATGGACCTATTGGACCTCCCCTCATCAGCCAATCTGGTGGAAGGGGATCAGCGAAAAGGAGCACGGCGGCAGGGCATCTCTGCAATCCGTGCTATCCTTCTGCGTCGAGGATGAAGAATATACTTTCGGGAGGAATAGTAGGCGGGCAGCGGGGCATAAGAGACGCCGGAGGGAATGGGGATTTTTTTTCCTTTCTGGTGAAACCTAGCCTTGATAGCTTTCTCACCTTGGGGACGGCTGCAGCGGCGAGACGGTGACAGGTAGGAGGAGGCGGAGGGGCGGTGGCGCACGTACATGGGAGGAGAGGCGACATCACTGGATAGAGAGAGGGGGCCGAGGGTAGCGGCGGCGCTGGAGTGGGAGGAGGAGGCGCTCGAGGCAGAGGGCATGGGGGGAGAAGGAGGCGCTCGAGGCGAAAGGTTTCACTTGACAAGTTTTCCGTTCTTTCCCTTTTTCTTTTTACTTCTCTTTTTTTTCCTGCCCAACCAATACTTTCGACGTGGCATGCACGAGAGGTCGCCCTTGTAGCGACTGTTAAAGGGTTTAATGGCACCAAACGAAGCTTCCCGTCATCGTATCCTGGTAAGTGGTTTTTTTTAGCATCAGTACAGACACAAGCGCTCATATACACGCGCATACACTCATCCCTATGAACGCACACATGCACACCCTACCTCTATGAGAATCTCCGAGAGACTGAGCCAGCATATCATCTTGAGATTTTACGAAGTTATCGTAGGCGCCTCGTCGTCGACGGGAACGTCTCCTTCCACTGAAAGCGCATCGCCGAAAATCCTGAAATAAATCCAGAAATAATGCGAGCATCAGGATTTGAACCCTGGTGGATTGGGGATACCACTGTCCACCTAACCATCTCAACCACAGATTGGTTCCCTCTTGATGTGGTAACGCAGCTGGAGTCGGTGCTGCTGGGATCGCCAAGCCCACGTCTTAATTAGTACTCTCTCCGTCTGGGTTTATTGGACCCATAAGCAACCGAGGCCTGTCCGTTTTTATTAGGCCGTCGATTTTATTCAGTGTTCGGTTGCTGTTCTTTTCATAGAAAATCAAGGGAGTCAACCCAGCCGTTGCATGCAGCGATAGTATTGGATGGGATCGTGGGTGAGTTAATAGACTGCATGCGCTCCAGCTCTTCCGATTGGCCAGGAAAGCGGCTGTGCGTGCGCGGTAATTGCGAAATTACTGCTGGGGCATTAAGATATACATGACTTCCGAAACGTCCGGTACAGCTAATGTCGAGATTTTTGCTCTAACCGAAGCTAATTACTCGTTTTCTTGGTCCTGCCGATTGTGTCGACGAGCCCAATAAATCCAAACGGAGGGAGCAGCTAGCACGTCTCCGTCGATCGCATTGAGAGCATCTCCAGCCGTTGGTTTCTCAGAAGGCATAAAAATCGTCCTTTAGGGGCGAGCCGTCGATAGAATCGACGTTGGGAGTGGTTGGACATCCAGCCGTCGCCTCTAGGTCGCCTTCAGGCGTTGATATTGATCCAGTTTTCGGTCCACTTTCGGCAAATAAAGGGATCATATGGGCGAGAATAGGTCATATTCAGCGTGGTTCGTCGTGGCTCGACGTTCAATTACCAACATAAACATATTTTTATCACATAGTTCATTAAATAGTTCAACAAAATAGTGCAACAACAAATAATTCAATACAAATTATATAATTCAACAAATAAAAACTCATATTTCATCACACGTCGCGCCCGGTGTTGCCCTTGAGCCTTTATAGGTGCTCCACCAGATCCTGCTGCAATTGATGATGCACCTGTGGGTTTCGGATCTCCTGACGCATACTGAGGTAGGCAGTCCAGGTTGCCGGTAGCTGGTGATCAACTTCGGCTAGAGGACCCTGCCTGTAGTATGGTTCAGTGTCAAACACTGGCTCTTCTTGCTCGCTCTCGATGATCATGTTGTGCAAGATGATACAACAAGTCATGATCTCCCACATTTGATCTTTCGACCAGGTCTGAGCAGGGTGCCGGACAACAGCAAATCGATATTGGAGCACACCAAATGCTCGCTCGACATCCTTCCGGCAAGCCTCCTGCACCTTGGCAAACTGGGAATTCTTGCCTCCTGGCACAACGTTTGAGATAGTCTTCACAAATGCAGGCCATCTCGGATAGATGCCATCAGCTAGGTAGTACCCCTTGTTGTAGTGTCGCCCATTTGACCTCGAAGTTCACCGGAGAAGAATGATCTTCAACAAGCTTGGCAAAGACATGGGAGCATTGCAACACGTTGATGTCATTGTGAGTTCCTGGCATACCAAAGAAGGAGTGCCAAATCCAGAGGTTATGTGTGGCCACCGCCTCAAGTACCACACTGCAACCGCCTTTTGCACCTTTGTACATCCCCTGCCAAGCAAATGGGCAGTTCTTCCATTTTCCAATGCATACAGTTGATGCTTCCAAGCATCCCAGGAAATCCTCTTGCTGCATTCTGTGCTAGGATCCGAGCAGTGTCTTCCGCATTGGGTGTTCTCAAGTATTGCAGTCCAAACACTGCCACCACTGCCCGACAGAACTTGTAGAAACACTCAATGGTGGTGGACTCGACCATGCGCTCATAGTCGTTGAGTGAATCACCGGGAGCTCCGTATGCAAGCATCCTCATCGCTGTCGTGCACTTCTGGATCGAGGTGAATCCAAATTTGTCGGTGCAATCCATCTTGCACTTGAAGTAGTTGTCGAACTCCCGGATGGAATTCACAATGCTGAGAAAGAGTTTTCGGCTCATCAGATAACGGCGTTGAAATGTTTTTTCACCGTGAAGTGGAGCATCGACGAAGTAATCGGAGTAGAGCATGCAATAGCCTTCGAGATCCCTCGGTCGTGGTCAGCCTCACCATGCGCTCCTCGCCGCCCGCCGCTCCACCAAAGAGATCCACCACGCCGCCCGCTTGACGCCTCTCCCCCGCACGTGGGAGGCCCGTCGGGGCGCACCGACTTCGCCCGACGCCTTCGACGGTCGGGCGCCGGCGCCGACAGCGGAGACGGCCAGGGGAGCTCGTGGAGTGGAGCGTGCGAGGCTAGAGTTGGCGTCTTCGGAACCACCCGCGCGAGCGGCTCGGGAGGAAGAGGAAAAATTCGGTGCATGAAATTTTCAATCGTGCGGGAGCGATGGGTGAGACGAAGATGGGAGCGATTGAAGAATCAGAGTACCTTTATTCTCATCGCATCCGTTGTGAAAACGTTGCGGACGAATGTCGTAAAAATCACGCTGATTAGCCTGACAGCATGGTGGCTGGAGGCAAAGGGAACCAGAAAAAGTCTCCGACGGCTGCCCTCCGAATCCTATCTCCTCGTCGCCAAAGGTTCTACACTCACTCCACCACCTGACCAGACACGTTCCTGTTTTCTACGGGCCCCACTTGTCCGTCTCGTGCGCTCCGTTGGGCCTCGGCCTTTTCCGCCCCCGCAATCTGATCCGCAGGGAGAGCGGCCCGCAATTCCTCCTCACTCACCCACCCACCCACCAGCAATCCATCCATCCCTCGCAGCTCCGGCCGGCGGCGATGCCGGCGGGCCAGCAGCCGCAGGCGCGCGAGCCCGACAGCGGCCGCCAGCACCCGCCGCCCGCCACGCCCGCGCTCCCGTCCGAGGTGGTGCCGGCCTACCCGCCGCCGGAGTCGGAGGACGACGAGTCCTGGGTGTGGACGCAGATCAAGGCGGAGGCCCGGCGCGACGCGGACGCCGAGCCGGCGCTCGCCTCCTTCCTCTACGCCACGGTGCTCTCCCACCCCTCCCTGCCCCGCTCCCTCTCCTTCCACCTCGCCAACAAGCTCTGCTCCTCCACCCTCCTCTCCACGCTCCTCTACGACCTCTTCCTCGCCTCCCTCACCGCGCACCCCTCCCTCCGCGCCGCCGTCGTCGCCGACCTCCTCGCCGCGCGCGCCCGCGACCCCGCCTGCGTCGGCTTCTCCCACTGCCTCCTCAACTACAAGGGCTTCCTCGCCATCCAGGCGCACCGCGTCGCGCACGTGCTCTGGGCGCAGAACCGCCGCCCCCTCGCGCTCGCCCTCCAGTCCCGCGTCGCCGACGTCTTCGCCGTCGACATCCACCCCGCCGCCGTCGTCGGCAAGGCCATCCTCCTCGACCACGCCACCGGCGTCGTCATCGGGGAGACCGCCGTCGTCGGCGACAACGTCTCCATCCTCCACCACGTCACCCTCGGCGGGACCGGCAAGGCCGTCGGCGACCGCCACCCCAAGATTGGGGACGGGGTGCTCATAGGCGCCGGCGCCACCATCCTCGGCAACGTCATGATTGGAGCCGGGGCCAAGATTGGGGCTGGCTCCGTGGTGCTGATAGATGTGCCGGCGAGGAGCACCGCGGTGGGCAACCCTGCCAGGCTGATTGGAGGGAGGAAGGGCGAGTCCGACAAGGACGAGGACATGCCCGGAGAGTCCATGGATCACACCTCCTTCATACGGCAGTGGTCCGACTACACCATCTGAGGGGAGCCATTGTGCAAGGTCTATTACTCATCCTCTGTATCAGTAACCGTGTTGTGCTACCAAATACATAGTGATTTTGTTTTGGTATTGTTCGCTTGTGGATGAACATCAACTGTAGTCTAGTGTGTATGACCAATTGTTTCTTCAGCTGAGCAACCATGCTCGGATACTGATAGCAGATGATTGATGAACGAATAATTTTGTAATCCATGGTGGATTTGGTTGTACTTTAATCATTTTCCGGATTAATCATGCTTTTCCGAGAACATAGGTCATGGATTGATCAAGCTTCAAGGGCATATTAGATCACATGATTATAGCGTGTGAACCAATGATGATGCCGCATACTAAATTCTAGACATATTTTCAGATCCCACTTTCGTCATTTTTCTCTACATCAAATCAAATGAACTGTATTAGAGCCCTTAGCTAATAATTTATTCTTAAGTTCTGGAACGGGGTGATAAATGCCGGTCTAGTATCTGTTTTTCTGAACCTTTATAATTTGCCAGTGTCACTCTTGACAAAGTTTATGAAAGCATTTCCCCAAAAATTTAAGTAAAAAGTATCTTGTTCTAGCATTATGAATCTGGTTGAAGTTCATGCTCATTTATTCTGTATGTTTATTTATTTATTCATCTCTTTGTAGTTTTAGGACGTATGGTTCATTGAGCTCCCACATGCTATACCTATATATCCACCATTTTGATATATGATGAATATAAAAAAAATACTTTTCTTCTGTCAAGACAATGTCGCCTTCGTTGGATGGGTCAATGAAGACTAGGAAAACACTATTTTCTGAATTTTATACCACACTTGCCCTTCTGAAGCTTCCGGCTGACTGTCAAAGTCATCGAGTCAACAAAGTCTTAAGTCTTTCACAAGTGCCTTCTGAAGCTTTGAGCGAACCATTCAAAGTCATTGAGTCAGCAAATTCCCAAGTCTTTCTAGCTTAGAGCACCATCTATCTGGTAAGAGGCTGGGAGGGCTTTCTGTTTGTTTGCGTTTCACAATGGAAGCAATCATTTCTGAAATTTATACCACACTTGCCCTTCTGAAGCTTCTGGCTGACTGTCAAAGTCATCGAGTCAACAAAGTCTTAAGTCTTTCGAGCTCAGAGCACCATCTATATAGTGACGTGCTGGGAGGAGTTCCTGTTCATTCGCGCTTCACAATGGAGACAATCATCTCTGTGGTTCTTGGTGATCTTGTTGGCAGAGCTATATCCTTCGTGGTCGAGAAGCGCCGCGAGAAGACAACCGCTGAGGAGGATCTGCAGAGGCTGCGCCAGCTGCTTCTGAGGATAAGTGCTGTTGTCGAGGAGGCTGAGGGGTGATGTGTCACAAACCGGGGGATGATACATCAAGCTAGCACGATGCGAGAGCAAATGTTCAGAGGGTACTACCTTCTCGATGCCTTCAGGTGCAGAGAGAAGAAGACCGATGACGAGGAGGTGAGTCACTTCTTGTTTGCTCAATCCAATTTCAATCCGGCCAAGCGTTTTCGCCGCCTTTCTAGCAACACTCAGATTGAGAGCACGGTAACTGTTAGAGTAAGCAGTCAGGAGCTTAGACAGGTTGTTCTTGGCCTAGAAAGCATGCTTGTTGATATGAAGGAGTTTGCTATATTTCTGATGAGCTACCCTCGCATGTACCGCCAACCCTATGGTGCATATTTATTTGTGGACAAGTATATGTTTGGCCGCCAAATGGAGAGGGAACAAGCCATCCACTTCTTGCTACAAGCAGAGCTTCCGTAGGGAAATGTGGGTGTCCTTCCAGTTGTTGGTTCTGCATATGTTGGGAAGAGCACTCTTGTGGAACATGTTTGCAACGATGAGCGTGTACAAAACCACTTCTCCTTGATCTTGCTCTACATTGGAAACAACCTTCAAGATGAAACGATGACAACTTTTAGAGATCATTGCGTGATCAAGCATCAAAATATTTCCTTGGATGAAGAGAAGTCGTTGGTAGTCATTGAGCTCTTAGGGGACGTGGACAAAGGAGTATGGAAGAGACTGCTGCACTCTTCTGAACGATGCATGCCACATGGGAGTAAGATCATAATCACAAGCCGATCAGAGAAAGTGGCCAGTCTTGGAACAACGGAAGCCGTCAGGCTAAACTATTTGTCTAAAGAAGCTTACTGGTATTTCTTCAGGATGCTCGTGTTTGGTAGCACGGATCCGGAGGAGCACCCGAAGTTAACATCCATAGCCATGGAGATAGCCGTAGAGATGTGTGGATCTTTCTTATACGCATATGTTGCTGCTGCCTTACTGAGAGAAAATCTTAGTGCTCGGTTCTGGTACAGGGTTCTCAGACACCTTAGGGAGTACAAGCAGAAGAATATCTTGTTGTTAGGTGAATATCCTGCTGAGGAAGATCAGCCTCGGTATATTTTGAGCTTGGCTAAAAGGCGGCATGGTTCTGAGGATACTAAGTTCCTTTTGCAAAGTAGTCACTGCCACAATGGTCCTGCTTCTCATGGTGGGCTTCCGAAGATAACAATGGTGGATCTGCTATCCGGCACCTGGAGCGCTATGCCAAGGGGAAAATTTGAGGTCTTGTCCTGGAGGTCTGTCATACCACCGTACTACAGCTACACAACTGCTTGCGAGTTTGTCCGGCACAGCAGTAGTACCACAGCATAGATGAAGAAGAGAAGCGCTCTTTGGCACCGTGGTGACATTGCTTTGATTTACTGGTGGTTCTCTTCTTGTCTATGGACCATGGCTCACCTGATTGGTTGATGAGACTTCCTTGCTTTGCTGGTGTAAAAGTTGATGATATTTATTTAAGTTGATCTGGTTCTTGACTCGATCTTGTATGGAGTATACTGTGACTGGTATCCGGTACATATGGCTCCCTAATTACCGGTTGTGTTTGTAATCACTTTTGCCATCTTCATCTGAATAAATAAGCCCTTGGCTAAGTAGCTAATGTTTCTCCTCAGACTCTCTTTTTTACTTTTTGTATAGAGCTGACACATCTTGCTAGCTAGTACTCCCTCCGTCCGCAAAAGCTTGTCCCTCAAATGGATGTATCTAGCACCAAGTTAGTGCTAGATACATCTAGCTTTGTTTCTCAGAAGGTAGTACTAACATCTAGCGTTGTTTCTAACTACTTGAGAAGCCTGTTTTGTTTACACGAACGACGGCGCTGCTCAGAGAGGGTGACGAAGGACAAGCATCCTGGGCATCCTCGGCATCGGCGCAGATTCTCAGAAGCAGCTACTGCAACCTCTGCAGATCCTGCCGCGAAGTTTGGTACTTTTCAGCCAAAAGATGCTGGTTAACGATGTCTTGTACAGTAGAAGACAACATCACTCACACGAGTCTGGGCGAGTTCAGTTCAGGCAACCTGCATGCCTTGCTACAAAGATCAGTAGCGCAAGTGAAAATAAACACAGATAGCTGGAGCTAACAAGATAAAAAAACAGCTGAAAGAGCAGAGTGAACAAACACAACCACTGCCTGATTGCGCAGGTGTTGGAAAGGACCGAACAAAAAAGTGATCTCACTGTTGATCCCAACAGGGGAAACTTGCAGCTTCAAGTTTCCACCACACCGATCTTTATTAAATCAGATATAAATCAGAAACAGATACTTTTCGTCTGTCATAACAGTGTCGCTTTCGTTGGCTGGGTCAAATGCCAATTCCCTGCTCAGTGCTTGTGCTGGATAACAATTGAAAGGACACGGTGAGCAGGCACGACCACTTCTTGATTGTGCAGGTGTTAGAAACGACGGAGGAAAAAACGTCATCTGGCTATTTATCAAATGGTGCAAACATGCTATTTTCTGGAAGCTACATCATAATTGCTTTCTGAAGCTTTAGCTGACCATTCAGAGTCATGGAGTCAGCAACTTGCTAACTCCCTTCAAGTTCTGGTGAGAGTCAGGGAGGGGTTCCTGTTTGCTTGCAGTTTACGATGGAGACACTAATTTCTGCAGTTCTTGATGATACTGTCAGCAGAACCATATTCTACTGGTTGAGAAGTGCTGTGAGCAGAGAACCACGGAAGAGGATCTGCAGAGGCTGCACCAGCTGCTTCTGAGGTTACGTGCCGTTGTCGAGGAGGCTGAGGGGTGGCATGTCACTGCAAAGATGATCTGTCAGACTAGCATGATGACAAAGCAAATGTTCAGAGGGCACTAACTTCTCGACACCTTCAAGTGTGGAGAGAAGAAGACTGACACTGAGGAGGTGAGTCCCTCCTTGTTCGTTCAATCCAAATTTAATCCAGCTAATGTTTTTACCACATATCTAGTGACATTCAAACTGAGAGCAGGGTAATGGGTAGAGAAAGCAGCAAGTAGTTGAAATAGGTACTTTTTGTTAAGAGTTATATTATAAGTCATGTACCCCTTTGTATTTATCCCGTTATATAAGGGGTTTTCTGCATATGTTTCACATCTGTACATGTATATATATCGGCCTATGGCCTCATGGGAATACAAGTTGCATATTTCCTAACATGGTATTAGAGCTAGGTCAATTTTTTCGCACGCCGCAACTCGTGCTGTTGATCCTCCGTGGCCGCCGCCGCGACTTTTCTCTGTCGTAGCGCCGGTTCTCACGTCCGGTCCTCTCTGATCGGTCCACCCAAGGCCGGCTCCTTCCCCGTCCGTCCCGCATCTCTGTAACGCTCACGCCGCATCCTTTGGACCGAGCAAGCTGGTCGCCTCTCTGGGTCGGATCTCCGTCGGGCTGCTACTCTTCCAACAACAAGACACCGGTCGTCGCCCCTCGTTGGATCTCCCTGCCAGCTGCCAGTTTCCGCTCTCTGCAGCTCCTTGCCGATCTCGCCGCCAGCTGCCAGTTTCCGCTCTCTGCAGCTCCTTGCCGATCTCGCCGCCAGCTGCTCTTCTCGCCGGATCTCTCCGCCAGACTGCTCCTCGTCCGGCGGTTGCCGTCTGCTGCCCGTCGGAAGCCTCTGTTACTCCCGTGTGACTGCTGCTGCCTGGGAAAAAAAAACAGGCACGCTGTCCGCATCTTCCGGCTATGTTGCTGTTCCTCGCTGTCCGGTGATCTTTGATGGTACTAACTACACCGAGTTCACTGGCTTCATGCGCATTCACATGTGTGGCATCCGTCTCTGGGGTGTTCTTTCTGGCGAGGTCTGCTGTCCGCCACGTCCAGTTCCTCCGGTGGCCCCTACTCCTCCGACTCCACTGGTTCTTGCTCCGGATGCTAATCAGGCCGCGAAGGATGCGGCTAAGCTTGCCGATGAGGCTGCTGATCGTGCTTATGATGAGAAGGTTTTGGCTTATGAGAAGGCTCTTCAGATTTATCATGGTGCTTTGTCTGCTTACACCCAGTGGCTTGATGATGATGCTCGTGCTGCTGCTGTTCTCACTGCTAGTGTTCTGCCTCAGTTTGCTTCTGAGTTTCTGGGTCTTCCTACTGTCTTTGAGATGTGGACCCATCTTCGTCAGCGCTATCAGCCCTCTGGTGATGCCTTATACCTTTCTGTGGTCCGTCAGGAGCATGCTCTTCAGCAGGGTGACTCTACTGTTGATGACTTCTATGCACAGAGTTCTGCTATCTGGCGCCAGCTTGATTCTCTCCGCAGTGCTGGTTGTCGTACCTGCCCCTGTTGCCAGGCTGTCCAGGCCAATTTGGAGTTTCATCGCGTCTATGAGTTCCTGTCTCGGCTCCGTAAGGAGTTTGAGCCCTGGCGTGCTCAGTTGTTTGCTCGTGGCCGTATTTCTCTCATGGAGGCGCTTTCTGAGATTCGTGCTGAGGAGACTCGCTTACGTGGTGCTGGTTTGCTGGAGGTTCCCTCCGTGCTCGCTACTCGTGCTCCTACGCCACCTGCTGCACCGACCCCTTCTCGCTCGAGTGCTCCGCCGCTCTTGCCCACTCCTTCTGGAGGCTCAGGTCGCCCCCGTCCACATTGCGACTACTGCAACAATGATGGTCATCTTGAGTCTCAGTGCTACACGAAGAAGAAACACCTGCGCAAGGCGCGATCATCATCTTCAGGGACTTCGTCATCTACCTCGACAGCTTCAGCCATTACTTTGACTGAGCAGGATATTCTGAGACTTAAGCGTCTACTTGCGGCTTCAGGTTCTTCCTCGACGGGTACTGCTGGTTCTGTGACTGATGCTTCCTGCACTGAGCAATCACCCTCTACACAGTCAGGTACATCCCCATGGGTTCTGGACTCTGGAGCTTCTTTTCATATGTCTTCTCATTCTTCCATTTTGTCCTCTTTTCGCTCGCTGGATTCTCCTGTTCATGTCCTCACTGCTGATGGTACTCCACTTTCTGTCGTTAGTAGAGGCACTCTTATCACTCCTTACTCTGTTCCTGATGTTGCTCATGTTCCTCGACTCACCATGAATCTATTTTCTGCTGGTCAACTTACTGATTCTGGTTGTCGCGTCATCCTTGACGTTGACTCTTGTTCTGTCCAGGACCGTCGCACGCACACTCTGGTTGGGGCTGGCCCTCGCCGCCGTGATTCTCAGGGTCTTTGGGAGTTGGACCGGCTTCATGTTCCTTCTGCTGCCACCACTATCGCCAGTTCCTCCGCTTCAGTCGCCTCTGTTACTGGTTCCTTCAAGCAGTGGCATCATCGACTTGGTCATCTGTGTGGTTCTCGGTTGTCGTCTTTAGTTCATCGAGGCCTTCTGGGGTCTGTCTCAGGAGATGTCTCTTTAGAGTGTCAGGGTTGTCGTCTTGGCAAGCAGATTCAGTTACCATATTCACATAGTGAGTCAGTGTCTAAGCGTCCTTTTGATTTAGTCCATTCTGATGTATGGGGTCCGGCTCCTTTCGCTTCCAAAGGTGGTCATAAATACTATATTATTTTCATAGATGACTTCTCTCGTTACACATGGCTTTATTTCATGACTTCTCGTAGTAAGGTGTTGTCTATTTATAAGCGTTTTGCTGCCATGGTTCATACTCAGTTCTCTTCACCCATTCGTGTTCTTCGTGCTGACTCTGCTGGCGAGTATATCTCTAAGATGTTGCGTGGTGTTCTTGCTGAGGAAGGCACTCTCTCTCAATTCTCTTATCCTGGTGCTCATGCTCAGAATGGTGTGGCTGAGCGAAAGCATCGTCATCTTCTTGAGACGGCTCGTGCATTGCTGATTACTGCCTCTCTCCCGCCTCATTTTTGGGCTGAGGCCGTCTCCACCTCCACCTATCTTATCAATCTCCAGCCTTCCGCTGCTCTACAGGGTGGTGTTCCTTTCGAGCGTCTTTTTGATCGTTCTCCTGATTATTCGATGCTTCGCTTGTTTGGTTGTGTTTGCTATGTTCTTCTTGCCCCTCGCGAACGCACCAAACTGACCGCTTAGTCTGTTGAGTGTGTCTTTTTAGGCTACAGTGATGAGCATAAGGGCTATCGTTGTTGGGATCCTATCGGTCGTCGGATGCGTATCTCTCGAGACATGACTTTTGATGAGTCTCGTCCCTTCTACCCACGCCCATCTTCCTCGACCTTTTCAGTGGAGGATATCTCTTTCCTCACTTTTCCTGACTCACCTATCACCCCCGTCGAGTCTGTGCCTATTCGTTCTGCTCCCTCTGCTTCTCCACCTCTAGTCGATTTGATGCCACCATCTTCCACGGTCTCCTTGTCTAGCATGTCACCAGATTCTACACCTCCATCTCCGGTGACTTCTTCATCGCCACCCCTCGATTCTACCTTGGCAATTCCTCCTTCTATTGTTCCATCTCTTCCTCAGTATTACACTCGCCGTTCACGTCCTGTGGATGCCTCCGTGGATGTGTCGTCATCTTCCTCTCAGCCTACTTATGGCTTGCGTTCTCGTCCTCGTCCGCCTGTTGATCGCTTTGGATTTCCCACCGCTGGTGCTGCTGTTCTTGAGCCGACTTCTTATCGTCAGGCTGTTGTTCATCCTGAATGGCAGTTTGCGATGGCAGAGGAGATTGCTGCTCTTGAACGCACTAGTACCTGGGATCTTGTTTCCCTTCCTCCCGGAGTCCGTCCCATCACTTGTAAGTGGGTCTACAAGGTTAAGACTCGCTCCGATGGTTCTCTTGAGCATCACAAAGCTCGTCTTGTGGCTCGTGGTTTTTAGCAGGAGCATGGTCGTGATTATGACGAGACTTTTGCTCCTGTGGCACATATGACCACTGTTCGTACACTTCTTACCATTGCCTCTGCACGCCACTGGTCTATATCTCAGTTTGATGTTAAGAATGCTTTTCTTAATGGTGACCTGCGTGAAGAGGTGTATATGCAGTCACCACCTGGGTATTCTGTTCCTGATGGCATGGTCTGTCGTCTTCGTCGCTCTCTCTATGGCCTTAAGCAAGCCCCCCGTGCCTGGTTTGAGCGTTTTGCCTCTGTGGTCACTGCTGCTGGTTTTTCAGCAAGTGCTCATGATCCAGCATTGTTTATTCACCTTTCTCCTCGTGGTCGGACTCTTCTTCTTCTCTATGTTGATGACATGGTCATCACTGGGGATGACCCCGAGTATATTGCCTTTGTAAAGGCCCGTCTTAGTGAGCAGTTTCTTATGTCTGATCTTGGCCCTCTTCGCTACTTTCTTGGGATTGAAGTCTCTTCTACCTCTGATGGCTTTTTTATATCCCAGGAAAAGTATATCCAGGATCTTCTTGCTCGTGCTGCTCTTACTGACGAACGCATTGTTGAGACTCCTATGGAGCTCAATGTTCACCTCCGTGCTACTGATGGTGATCCCCTCCCTGACCCGACGCGTTATCATCATCTTGTTGGCAGTCTTGTCTATCTAGCTGTCACTCGTCCGGATATCTCTTATCCGGTTCATATTCTGAGTCAGTTCGTCTCCGCTCCCACATCGGTCCACTATAGTCATCTCCTTCGTGTTCTCCGATATCTTCGGGGCACAATCTCTCACCGTCTATTCTTTCCTCGCTCCAGTTCTTTACAGCTTCAGGCTTATTCGGATGCTACGTGGGCTAGTGATCCTTTAGATCGCCGTTCACTTTCTGCTTACTGTGTTTTTCTTGGTGGTTCTCTCATTGCGTGGAAGACGAAGAAACATATTGCAGTTTCCCGTTCGAGTGCCGAGGCTGAGTTGCGAGCAATGGCTCTTTTGACTGCAGAGGTGACTTGGTTACGGTGGTTACTTTAGGATTTTGGTGTTTCTGTCACTACACCGACTCCGCTCTTATCTGACAGTACAGGTGCTATTAGCGTTGCGCGTGATCCTGTGAAGCATGAGCTCACCAAGCATATTGGTGTTGATGCTTTCTATGTACGCGCTGGTGTGCAGGATCAGGTTATTGCTCTTCAGTATGTGCCTTCCGAGTTACAGTTGGCGGATTTCCTGACGAAGGCCCAGACTAGAGCACAACATGGCTTTTATCTCTCCAAACTCAGTGTTATTCATCCACCATGAGTTTGAGGGGGGGGGGGGGTGTTAGAGTTATATTATAAGTCATGTACCCCTTTGTATTTATCCCATTATATAAGGGGTTTCCTGCATATGTTTCACATCTGTACATGTATATATATCGGTCTATGGCCTCATGGGAATACAAGTTGCATATTTCCTAACACTTTTCTTCCGTCATTGCAGTTCTGCTTTCATATTAGGAGAACCCAAGTTAAAAAAAGAAAGATTAGGAGAACCCCCATTTTCTGAAACTTATAGCACAATCTTCTGTCATAACATTGTTGCCTTTGTTGGTGGGTCAATAAAGACGAGGATAACACCTACTTTTTTGAAAAGTATAGCACAATTACCTTCTGAAACTTTCAGTTTGACCATTCGAAGGCATGCCTCAGTCCTTCGAGCTTGGAGCACCATCTATCTAGTACCGGCGTGGGAGGGGTATCTGTTCGTAAACACTTCACAATGGAGGAATCATTTCTGGGGTTCTAAGTGATCTTGTCGGCAGAGCTATATCCTTCGAGCTTGGATCACCATCTATCTAGTACCAGCCTGGGAGGGGCATCTGTTTGTAAACATTTCACAATAGAGGCAATCATTTTGGGGGTTCTTAGTGATCTTGTCAGCAGAGCTATATCCTTCGCTGTCGAGATGTTCCACGAGCAAACAACCACGGAGGAGGATCTGCAGAAGCTGCGCCGGCTTCTTCTGAGGATATCTTCTGTTTGAAGTTCATGCTCATTTATTCCATATATTTCCTTATTTATTCATCTCTTTGTAGTTATAGGACATATGGCCGTGTAGTTTCAGAGTCATTGAGCTCCCACATGCTATGTCTTTATGCAACAGGTAGTTGCTACTTACAAGTCTTTCGCTGAATTGGTCGGATCAAAATTTTGTCGACTTTAGCAATTTTCTGTGCTTTGAAAGATGTCTACTGTTAGAAGTGTCTAAGGTGCGACTACTGGAATCACCAGTGAGCTCCACAACTTGATGGATCATCCCTCAGTTTGCGACGCTCCCCTCTTGGCCTCCTCAACAACGGCACAGATCCTCAGAAGCAGCCTCTCTAGATCCTGTACCGCAGTTGCCTGTTCCCAGCACTTCTCAGCCATGATGCTTGTTAACAGTGTCTTGTAGAAGTTAGAAGAACACAAAACCCGCACAGTGTGGGGAGTTCAGATTTCAGACAACCTGCATGTGTTGCTACAAAGATCAGTATCTCCATGCAAGGGGTTCTGACTGACAAGAAGAAACAACAGTAAAAAAAAGCAGCGAGTGAAAGCAACCAATGCCAGATTCTGCTGGTGTTGGAAAGAACGGAAGAGGAGTGTGATTTGACTTTTGTTCCCAGCAGAAGAGACGTGCAGCATCAAGTTTCCACCATTTCGATATCCTTTTCAAAAACAAATACTTTCCTTCTTTCCAAAGTCAAAACAATGTCGCCATCATTGGATGGGTCAATGAAGACTAGAAAGTAGGAAAACACCTAATTTAAAGCACAAGTGCCTTCTGAAGCTTTGAGCGAACCATTCAAAGTCATTGAGTCAGCAAATTCCCAAGTCTTTCTAGCTTAGAGCACCATCTATCTGGTAAGAGGCTGGGAGGGCTTTCTGTTTGTTTGAGTTTCACAATGGAAGCAATCATTTCTGCGGTTCTTGGTGATCTTGTCGGCAGAGCTATATCCTTCGTGGTCAAGAAGCTCCGCGAGCAGACAACCTCTGAGGAGGATCTGCAGAGGCTGCGCCAGCTGCTTCTGAGGGTAAGTGCCGTTGTTGAGGAGGCCGAGGGGCGGCGTGTCACAAACCGAGGGATGATACATCAGGCTAGCACGATGAGAGAGCAAATGTTCAGAGGGTACTACCTTCTTGACACCTTCAGGTCCAGAGAGAAGGAGGCCGATGATGAGGAGGTGAGTCGCTTCTTGTTTGCTCAATCCAATTTCAATCCGGCTAAGCGTATTCGCTGTCTTTCTAGCAACAGTCAGATTGAGAGCACGGTAATTGGTAGAGAAAGCAGTCAGGAGTTGAAACAGGTTGTTCTTGGCCTAGAAAGCGTGGTTGCTGATATGAAGGAGTTTGCTATATTTCTGATGAGCTACCCTCGCATGTACCAGCAACCCTATGGGGCATATTTATTTGTGGACAAGTATATGTTTTGCCGCCAAATGGAGAGGGAACAAGCCATCAGCTTCTTGCTACAAGCTGAGCCTCCAGGGAATGGAAATGTGGGCGTCCTTCCAATTGTTGGTCCTGCACGAGTTGGGAAGAGCACTCTTGCGGACCATGTTTGCAATGATGAGCGTGTGCAGAATCACTTCTCCTTGATCTTGCTCTACACTGGAAACGACCTTAAAGATGAAACAGTGACAAGTTTTAGAGATCATTGTACGATCAAGCATCAAAATATTGGCTTGGATGAAAAAAGGTTGTTGGTTGTCATTGAGCTCTTAGGGGATGTGGACAAAGGGGCATGGAAGAGGCTGCTACACTTGTATGAACTATACATGCCACATGGGAGCAAAATCATAATCACCAGCCGATCAGAGAAGACAGCCAGTCTTGGAACAACGGAAGCTGTCAGGCTAAATTATTTGTCAAAAGAAGCTTACTGGTATTTCTTCAGGACGCTCGTGTTTGGTAGCACGGATCCGGAGGAGCACCCAAAGCTAACATCCATTGCCATGGAGATAGCCCTAGAGATGCGTGAATCTTTCTTATACGCATATATCATTGCTGCCTTACTGAGAGAAAATATTAGTGCTCGGTTCTGGTGCAGGGTTCTCAGACACCTTAGGGAGCACAGGCAGAAGAATATCTTGTTGTTAGGTGAATGTCCTGTTGATGAAGAACAGCCACGGTATGTTTGGAGCATGGCCAAAAGGCGGCAAGGTTCTGAGGATATTAAGTTCTATCTGCAAGGGTGTGACCCTCAAAAAGGGCCTGCTTCTCATGGCGAGATTCCAAAGATAACAGTGATGGATCTTATATCTGGCACCTGGAGTGCTATGCCACGGGGAAAATTTGAGGTCTTGTCCTGGAGGTCTGTTATACCACCGTACTACAGCTACACAACTGTTTGTGAGTTTGTCCGGCACGAGAGTAGTACCACAGCATAGATGAAGAAGAGGAGCGCTCTTTGGCACCGTCGTGACACTGCTTTGAATTACTGGTGGTTCTCTTCTTGTCTTATGGACCATGGTTCACCAGATTGGTAGATGCGACTTCCTTGCTTTGCTGGTGTTAAAGTTGGTGTATTTAAGTTGATCTGGTTCTTGACTCGAGCTTATATGGAGTATATTGTAACTGGTACCTAATTACTGGTTGTGCTTACTTGTATGGAGCTAGGTGTTAGTACATATATGGCTCCTTAATTACCGGTTGAGCTTATATGGAGCTAGATGTTTACATAGGGCTCCTTAATTGCCGGTTGTGCTTGTAACCACTTGTGTACTCTTCATCTGAATAAACAAGCCCTTGACTAAGTAGCTGATATTTCTGCAGACTCTCCTTTCCCTTACTGTATAAAGTTGACATATCTTGCTAGTACTAACATCTAGTGTTGTTTCCAACCACTCGAGAAGCCCGTTTCGTTTACACGAATGACGGCACTGCTCAGAGAGGGCGATGAAGGGCAAGTACCCTGTGCGTCCTCAACATCGGCACAGATCCTCAGAATCAGCTGGTGCAACCTCTGCAAATCGTGCTGTGAAGTTTGGCAGCTTTCAGCCATGATGCTGGTTAATGGTGTCTTGTAGAAGACAACATCACTCACACGAGTCTGGGGAGCTCAGTTCAGGCAACCTGCATGCCTTGCTACAAAGATCAGTAGCGCAAGTGAAAATAAACACAGATAGCTGGAGCTAACAAGATGAAAAAACAGCTGAAAGAGCAGAGTGAACAAACACAACCACTGCCTGATTGCGCAGGTGTTGGAAAGGACCGAACAAAAAAGTGATCTCACTGTTGATCCCAACAGGGGAAACTTGCAGCTTCAAGTTTCCACCACACTGACTTTTATTAAATCAGAAATAAATACTTTTTTTCTGACATAACAGTGTCACCTTCGTTGGCTGGGTCAAACGCCTATTCTTTGAATTTTTCGCACAATTGCTTTCTGAAGCTTCCTATTGACCGTTAAAAGTCACCAAGTCAGCAACAAGCCATCAAGTGTTTGTTTGGTCACCAAATGGAGAGGGAACAAGCTGAGCAGAGAAGATGGTTAGTTTTGGAACAATGGAAGCCATCAAGCTAATTTTTTTGTCGAATAAGCTTACTGGTATTTTCTTCAAGATGCCCGTGTTTGGAAGCACTGATCCGGAGGAGCACCCAAAGTTAACATCCAGAGCCATGGAGCTAAGCCCTTGAGACACAGATCTTTCATCACCGGCAAAGTTTTAAATAGCGCGCTAAGCATCTTAGCGCCAGACCTCTTTCAAATGCTATAGCGTGCTATATCGGAGCTATAGCGCGCTATTTAAAATGTTTGTTCATTTGTTTGGACCAAAGTCTCTTAGCGCAAGACCTTTTGTAAACGCTATAGCGTGCTATAGCGGAGCTATAGCGGGCTATTTGAAACAGTGATCACCGCATATGTTGCTGCCGCATTACTGAGATCAGATCTCAGTGCTTGGTTGTGGCGCAGGGTTCTCACACACACGAAGGCGGATATTCAGAAGAATATCTCATGGTTAGGTCAATATCCTGTCAATGAATACCAGCAGCCCTGGTCTCTATATTTGGAGCATGGCCTAAACAAGGCAAGGGTCCAAGGATCTTAAGTGTTTGATGCGACGTGGTTGCTACCAAAAAGGTCCTGCTGCTCATGACGAGGTTCCAAGGATATCAGCGGTGGATCCTCTATCCGGTACCTGGAGCGCTCTTCCACGGGGCAAATTTGACGTCTGGTGCTGCAAGTCTCGTATATACTGTACAAAAGCTACACATATGACTGTGAGTTTGTATGGGAGTGAGCAAACACAACCACTGCCTGATGTTGATCCCAGCAGGGGAAACATGCAGCTTCAAGTTTCCACCACGCCGACCTTTGAATCAGGAGCAGATACTTTTCTTCTGTCCTAGCCGCCTTTCTCTGTTTTTTTTGCATGATTGCTTTCTGTTGCTTTCCACTGACCGTTTAAAAGCCATAGAGTCAGTAGCTGCCTAACTCCATCCAGCTTAGAGTACCATCTAGCTAATCTGAGGCTTTGGAGGAGGTCCTGTTTGCTCGCACTTCATAATGGAGACATTCATTTCTGCAGTTCTTGGTGATCTTGCTGGCAGAGCCATATCATTCGTGGTCGACAAGTGCCGTGAGCAGGGAACCGAGGAAGACGATCTGCAGAGGCTGCATCAGCTGCTTCTGAGGTTACGTGTCATCATCGAGGAGGCCGAGGGGCGGTGTGTCACCAACCGAGGGATGATCTGTCAAGTTAGCATGATGAGAAAGCAAATGTTCAGAGGGCACTACCTACTCGACACCTTCAAGTGCAGAGAGAAGAAGACCGACGATGAGGAGGTGAGTCGCTCCCTGTTCATTCAATCCAAATTTAACCCCGCAAAGCGCTTTCGCCGCCTTTCTAGCGGCACTCAAATTGAGAGCATAGAAATTGGTAGAGACATCAGTAAGGAGTTGAAACAGCTTGTTCTTGCCCTGGAAACCGTGGTTGTTGATATGAAGGAGTTTGCTATATTTATGATGAGCTATCCTCGCATGTGCCGCGAACCTTATGGTGCATATTTATTTTTTGACAAGTGTATGTTCGGTCGCCAAATGGAGAGGGAACAAGCCATCAGCTTCTTGCTACAACCTGAGCCTCTAGGGGGTGAGAATCTGGGTGTTCTTCCGATCGTTGGTCCTGGACTTATTGGGAAAAGCACTCTTGTGGAACATGTTTGCGACGATGAGCGTGTGCACAATCACTTCTCCTTGATCTTGCTCTACAATGGAAATGACCTTAAAGATGAAACTGCAATGCCTTTTAGAGATCATTGCGTGGTCAAGCATCAAAATATGGCCTCGGGTAAAGAAAGGTTGTTGGTTGTCATTGAACTCTTAGGGGATGTGGACGAAGAGGCATGGAAGAGGCTGCTGCATTCTGCTGAAAGTTGCATGACATGTGGGAGCAAAATCATAGTGACTAGCCGATCAGAGAAGATGGTCAGGTTTGGAACAGCGGAAGCTATCAAGCTAAGTTGTTTGTCTGAAGAAGCTTACTGGTATTTCTTCAAGATGCTTGTGTTTGGAAGCACGGATCCGGAGGAGCACCCAAGGTTAACATCCATAGCCATGGAGCTAGCCCTCAGGATGTGCGGATCTTTCATCTCTGCATGTGTTATTGCCACTTTACTGAGAGAAAATCTCAGTGCCTGGTTCTGGTGCAGGGTTCTCAGAAGCTTTAGGAAGTACATGCAGAAGAATTTATTGTTGTTCGGTGAATATCGTGACGTGGATAAGTCTCGGTATATTATGACCATTGCTGAAACACAGCGAGTTTCTAAGGATCTTAAGCTCTTTCTGCTCTATCCTAGTTATCAAAAAGGGCCGGCTGCTCAGGGTGAAGTTCCGAGGATAACAGTGGTAGATGTTCTATTCAGTAGACGGAGCACTGTGCCACAGGGCAAATTTGAGGTCTTGTGCTGGAGGTCTGTCATACCACCATACTACAACTATATATATGTTTGTGAGTTTGTGCAGCACAAGAACACCACACCGTAATACTCTTCTTGTATATTCGATCAATTATGTTTGGCTTACCAGATTAACATGTATTAGACTTCCTTGCATGTTTAACATGTATTAGACTTCCTTGCATGTTGTTCTAAATGTCGGTGCTTGATTTTAGTTGATCTGGTTCTAGACTGATTGATCTTATACGGAGTATACTGCAACTAGAACTCAGTAGATCATCATGTAGGGCTGTGATTGTAATCACTTGAATACTCTTCATCTCATTGAATAAAGCCTTGGAATAAAATCTAGTTGATATTTATGCGGACTCTGTTTTCACTTTTTTTTCAAAGCTGATATATCTTGCTAGTACCTTGTTTCCAAAGAACGGCTGCATCACTCAGAGATTGTGCAGGATGAGAACAGGGTGAGCAGACACAACCACTGCTTAATTTCGCAGGTGTTGGAAAGTATGGAGGAAAAATGTGATCTGGCTATTGATTCCACTGGTGCAAGCATTCAGCGTCAAGTGTCCACCATGTTGACCTCTAAAGCAAAAACAGGTACTTTTCTTCTTCTGTCACAACAATGTCACTTTCATGTAGCAGCAATAAAAACTAGGAAGACACCTATTTTCTGAAATTCGTAACACAATTGCCTTTTGTAGCTTTCAGCTGACCGTTCAAAGTCACTGAGTCAGCAGCTTCCTAATTTCCTCAAGCTCAGAGCACCACTAGCTGGTGAATGGCTGGGAGGGTTCCTGTGTGTTTGCACTTCACAATGGAGGCAATAATTTCTACGGCTCTTGGTGATATTGTCAGCAGATCCATATCTGTCTTGGTTGGCCAAGGAGCAGAGGATAATATACAGAGGCGCCGCTAGCTGCTTCTGAGGATATCTGCTGCTGTCGAGGAGGCCGAGGGGTGTCGTGTCGCACACTGAGGGATGATCCGTCAGGCTAGCGTGATGAGAGGGCAGATAGAGAGTCCATGAAGACTAGAACACCCGATGGGTCAATGAAGACTAGCTGGCCATTCAAAGTCATCAAGTCTGCAACTGCCTAATTCCTTCAAGCTCAGTGCACCTGACTTGGCAACTGCTTAAGTCCTTCAAGCTCAGACCACCATCTATCCGGTGACGGTGAGAGGCTGGGAGGGGTAGTTTGCACTTCGCGATGGAGGTGCTCATCTCCGCAGTTCTTGGAGATATTGTCAGCAGAGCTATATCCGTTGTGGTCGACAAGTGCCGCGAGCAGACAACCACCAAGGAGGATCTTCAGAGGCTGCGCTAGGGAATGGAGATCCTGGTGTCCTTCCGATCGCTGGTTCTGCACTTATTGGGAAAAGCACTCTCGCGGAGCATGTTTGCGACGACGAGCGGGTGCGCAACCATTTCTCGTCGATCTTGTTCTACACCGGAGACATCCTCAATACAGATGAAACGGCAACAACTTTTAGAGATAACTGTACAATCAAGCACCAAAACATCAACATCGCCTCGGTTGAGGAAAGATCCTTGCTTGTCGTCGATCTCTGTGAAGACTTCGACGAAGACACATGGAGGGGGCTGCTGTGCTCTTCCGCGAGATCCCTGAAACATGGGAGCAAGATCATAATCACTAGCCGATCGGAGAAGGTGGCCAGTCTCGGAACAACTGAGGCGGTCAGGCTAGAACGTCTGCCCGAAGAGGCCTATTGGTACTTCTTCAGGACGCTGGCATTCGGTAGCACGGACCCCGAGGATCACCCGGAGCTGACGTCCATTGCCAATTGCCATGGAGCTCACTGTTGAGATGCGTGGCTCATTCATGAACGCGTTCATCAGCGCCGGCCTGTTGCTGGGACTGGGCGCAGACCGTCTCTGCGCCCGGTCCTGGCGCAGGGTCCTCGCACATTTCAGGGACTACTTGCAGAAGAACACCATGCTGCTGGGCGGCGAGTACCCTCTCGACCTCCAGTCCTGGTACGTCTGGAGCATGGCCCAAGCGCCGTGTCTGGGTCGTCTCAAGCTGTTCCTGCTGTGCGATAGCTACCAGAGAGGGCTGGATGATCGCACTGAGGCACCGAGGGTGAAGGTGGTCGACCTCCTGTCCGGGACCGCCGCCGCGCCATGGGGCAGGTCCGAGGTGTTGTTCTGGAGGTCCCTCATACCACCGTACTACAGGTACGTGTGTATGTGTGCGAGTGCGAGTTTGTGCAGCACAAGAACAAGAAGACCACGATCGAAAGTGAGCCGTAGAGGTGGTTCATGCATGTTCCGAGTTCTTGATTGACCGATCTTATATTGGAGTATGTCGTGGTTGGTACCCGGCCAGCAGCTCAGAGTGTAGTTACAGTCATTTCTTGGACATATGTCCTGCTAGTACGTCTCAATCATCTGAGATTTCTTTAAGTCTCATTTGATTTAGAAAAAATGTAATTTTATTTACAGAAAATGGCTTACCAGATATGCATGTGTGCTAAGACTTCTGGTGTAGTAATCTATTGTAGTGCTTATAATCTATTGTATTACCAGAAATGTAATTACTTAATGTGCTTATAATCAATTGTATACTCTTCCATATAAAAAAAGCCTTAGAATAAGATCTACTCCCTCCATTACTTAGAGTTTCAAATGAACTACCACATACGGATGTATATAGACATATTTTAGAGTGTAGATTCACTCATTTTGCTTCGTATGTAGTCACTTGTTGAAATCTCTAAAAGGACAAATATTTAGAAACGGAGGGAGTAGTTGATAGTAATGCTGACTCTGTTTTACCTTGTTTACAGTGACTTGAGAAGGCCATTTCTTTTAAGCAAACGGCCGCACTGCTCAGAGACTGCAGAAACAACCACTGCTTGATTCTGTAGGTGTTTGGAAGCATGGAACAAAGTTGTGACCTCTAAATCACCATGTAGCGTCAAGCTTCCACCATGTTGACCTCTAAATAAAAAACTGGTACTTTTCTTCTTTTCTTCTGTCAAAACAATATGTCGCCTTTATTGAATGGGTCAATGAAGACTATGAGAACACCTATTTTCTGGAACTTACAGCACAATTGCTTTCTGAAGCTTTCAACTGACCATTCAAAGTCACCGAGTCAGCAACTGCTTAAGTCCTTCAAGTTCAGAGACACCATTTATCTGATGAGAGGTTGGCAGGGATTCCTGTTTGCTTGCAGTTTACAATGGAGGCACTCATTTCTGCAGTTCTTGATGATCTTGCTGGTAGAGCCATATCCTCTGTGGTCGAGAAGTGCCGTGAGCAGAGAACCGCGGAAGAGGATCTGCAGAGGCTGCACCAGCTGCTTCTGCGGTTACGTGCCATCGTCGAGGAGGCCGAGGGGCGGTGTGTCACAAACCGAGGGATGATCTGTCAGGTTAGCATGATGACAAAGCAAATGTTCAGAGGGTACTACCTTCTCGACACCTTCAAGTGCAGAGAGAAGAAGACCGGCGATGAGGAGGTGTGTCGCTTCTCGTTCGTTCAATCCAAATTTAATCCGGCTAAACGCTTTCGCCGTCTTTCTAGCGACACTCAAATTGAGAGCATAGAATTTGGTAGAGACATCAGTAAGGAGTTGAAACATGTTGTTATTGCCCTGGAAAGCATGGTTGCTGATATGAAGGAGTTTGCTATGTTTCTGATGAGCTATCCTCGCATGCACCGCCAACCTTATGGTGCATATTTATTTTTGGACAAGTGTATGTTCGGCCGCCAAATGGAGAGGGAACAAGTCATCAGCTTCCTGCTACAAGGTGAGCCTCTAAGGGGTGAGAATTTGGGTGTCCTTCCAATTGTTGGCCCTGGACTTATTGGGAAGAGCACTCTTGTGGAACATGTTTGCGACGATGAGCGTGTGCGCAATCACTTCTCCTTGATCTTGCTCTACAGCGGAAATGACCTTAAAGATGAAACTGCAATGACTTTTAGAGATCATTGCGTGATCAAGCATCAAAATATTGCCTCGGGTAAAGAAAGGTCGTTGGTTGTCATTGATCTCCTAGGGAACGTGGACGAAGAGGCATGGAAGAGGCTGCTGCATTCGGCTGAAAGTTGCATGATGTGTGGGAGCAAAATCATTGTGACTAGCCGATCAGAGAAGATTGTCAGGTTTGGAACAGCGGAAGCCATCAAGCTAAGTTGTTTGTCTGAAGAAGCTTACTGGTATTTCTTCAAGATGCTTGTGTTTGGAAGCACGGACCCGGAGGAGCACCCAAGGTTAACATCCATAGCCATGGAGCTAGCCCTCAGGATGGGCGGATCTTTCATCTCTGCATATGTTATTGCCGCCTTACTGAGAGAAAATTTCTGTGCCTGGTTCTGGTGCAGGGTTCTCAGAAGCTTTAGGAAGTACATGCAGAAGAATTTATTGTTGTTCGGTGAATATTGTGATGTGGATAAGTCTCAGTATATTATGACCATTGCTGAAACACGGCGAGTTTCTGAGGATCTTAAGCCCTTTCTGCTCCATCATAGTTATCAAAAAGGGCCTGCTGCTCAGGGCGAAGTTCCGAGGATAACAGTGGTAGATGTTCTATTTAGTAGATGGAGCACTGTGCCACGGGGAAAATTTGAGGTCTTGTGCTGGAGGTCTCTCATACCACCATACTACAACTACATAAATGCTTGTGAGTTTGTGCGGCAGAACACCACATCGTAGTTCTCTTCTTGTATACTCGATCAATTATGTTTGTTTACCACCAGATTGGCATGTATTAGACTTCCTTGCATGTTGTTCTAAATGTTGGTGCTTGATTTTAGTTAATTTGGTTCTAGACTGATCGATCTTATACGGAGTATACTGCAATTAGAATGCAGTAGATCATCATGTAGTGTTATGTTTGTAATCACCTGTATACTCTTGATCTCAATAGACAAATCCTTGGAATAAAATCTAGTTGATATTTCTGCAGACTTTTTTCACTTTTTGGGCAAAGCTGACATATATTGCTATTACCTTATTTCCAACGAACGGCTGCACCACCCAGAGATTGTGCAGGATGAAAGAACAGTTGAAAGAACACGGTGAGCAGAGACAACCATTGCTTGATTGTACAGGTGTTGGAAAAAACATAGGAAAAAAATGTGATTTGGCTATTGATTTCAATGGTGCAAACATGCAGTTCAAGTTTCTACCATGTTGACCTCTAAATCAAAAACAGGTACTCCCTCCGTCTGGAAATACGACGTATTTTAGTTATAAATACATTCATTTTTAGCTATTTCCGCGACAAGTAATTCCGGACGGAGGGAGTACTTTTCTTCTGTCACAATAACGCCGACTTTGTTGAATGGGTCAATGAAGACTAGTGAGGAGAGAACCTATTTTCTGGAAGTTACAGCATCATTGCTTTCTGTAGCTTCAGCTGGCCATTCAAAGTCATTGATTCAGCAACTTCCTAACTCCTTCAAGTTCTGGTGAGCCTGGGAGGGGTTCCTGTTTGCTTCAAGTTTATGATGGTGGCACAATTTTTTGCAGTTGGTGATATTGTCAGCAGAGCCATATGCTTCGTGGTCGAGAATTGCCGTGAGGTTATGTGCCATCATTGAGGAGGCTGAGGGGCAGCGTGTCACTAACCGAGGGGCGAGGGATGATCTGTCAGGTTAGCATGATGATGAAGCAAATGTTCAGAGGGTACTACCTTCTCGACATCTTCAAGTGCAGAGAGAAGAGGACTGACAATGAGGAGGTGAGTCGCTCCTTGTTCGCTCAACGCAAATTTAACCCAGCTAAGAGTTTTAGCCGCCTTTCTAGTGACACTCAGACTGAGAGCATGGTAATTGTTACAGAAAGCCAGCAAGGAGTAGAAACAACACTCATGACAATCTGGGGGTTCAGTCGACCTGCATGCTGCTACAAAGATCAGTACCACAAGTGAAAATCCACACGAGAGTTCGGGCCATCAAGATGAAAGAACAGCTGAAAAAACAACACCACTGCCTGATGGACTGGGGTCAGGTGTTGGAAAGAACAGAAGAAAATGTGATCTCACTGTTGACCCCAACAGGTGGAAAACGGGGCTTCAAGTTTCCACCACGCTGGCCTTTCAATCAGAAACAGTAACTTTTCTTCTGTCGTAACAGTATTGTTCGCTGGTTCAAACGCCTATTCTCTGAATATTTTACACAGTTGCTTTCTGAAGCTTTCAACTGACCTTTAAAGTCATGAGTCAGCAACTGCCTAACTCCGCAAGCTGAACCGCAGTTGCGTGTTCACAGCACTTCTCAACCATGATGCTTGTTGACAGTGTCTTGTAGTAGAACTTAGAAGAAAACAACACCCGCGCAGTGTGGGGATTTCAGATTTCAGACAACCTGCATGTGTTGCTACAAAGATCAGTATCTCCATGCAAGGAGTTTTGAGTTTTGACTGACGGGGCGAAACAACAGTAAAAAAACACAGTGAGTGAAAACAACCAATGCCAGATTCTGCTGGTGTTGGAAAGAGCAGAAGCGTGTGATTTGACTTTTGTTCCCAGCAGAAGAGACGTGCAGCATCAAGTTTCCACCATTTCGAGATCCTTTTCCACCATTTCGACATCCGTTTCATTCAAAAACAAATACTTTTCTTCTGTCAAAACAGTGTCGCCTTCAGTGGATGGATCAATGAAGACTAGGAACACCTATTTTCTGAAATTTAAAGCACAAGTGCCTTCTGAAGCTTTCAGCTAACCATTCAATGTCATGGAGTAAGCAAATTCCTAAGTCTTTCTAGCTCAGAGCACCATCTATCTGGTAATAGGCTGGGAGGGCTTCCTGTTCATTTGCGCTTCACAATGGAGGCAATCATTTCTGCACTTCTTGGTGATCTTGTCGGCAGAGCTATATCCTTCGTGGCCGAGAAGCGCAACGAGCAGACAGCCGTGGAGGATCTGCAGAGGCTGCGCCAGCTGCTTCTGAGGGTAGGTGCTGTTGTCGAGGAGGCCGACGGGCGGTGTGTCACAAACCGGGGGATGATACATCAGGCTAGCACGATGAGAGAGCAAATGTTCAGAGGGTACTACCTTCTAGATGCCTTCAGGTGCAGAGAGAAGAAGACCGGCGATGAGGAGGTGAGTCTCTGCTCGTTCGTTCAATCCAAATTTAATCCGGCTAAGCGCTTTCGCCGCCTTTCTAGCGACACTCAAATTGGGAGCATAGAATTTGGTAGAGACGTCAGTAAGGAGTTGAAACATGTTGTTCTTGTCCTGGAAAGCATGGTTGCTGATATGAAGGTGTTTGTCATAATTTTGATGAGCTACCCTCGCATGTACCGCCAACCTTATGGTGCGTATTTATTTTTTGACAAGTGTATGTTCGGCCGCCAAATGGAGAGGGAACAAGCCATCAGCTTCTTGCTACAAGCTGATCCTCTAGGGGCTGGGAGTTTGGGTGTCCTTCCAATCGTTGGTCCTAGATTTATTGGGAAGAGCACTCTTGTGGAATATGTTTGCAATGATGAGCGTGTGCGCAGTCACTTCTCCTCGATCTTGCTCTACAGCGGAAATGGCCTTAAAGATGAAACGGTGATGACTTTTAGAGATCATTGTGTGATCAAGCATCAAAATATTGCATCAGGTAATGAAAGGTCATTGGTTGTTATTGAGCTCATAGGGGATGTGGACGAAGGGGTGTGGAAGAGGCTGCTGCACTCTGCTGAAAGATGCATGACAAGTGGGAGTAAAATCATAGTGACTAGCCGATCAGAGAAGATGCTCAGGTTTGGAACAACGGAAGCCATCAAGCTAAGTTGTTTGTCTAAAGAAGCTTACTGGTATTTCTTCAAGATGCTCGTGTTTGGAAGCACGGACCCGGAGGAGCACCCAAAGTTAACTTCCATAGCTATGGAGGCAGCCCTCGGGATGCGAGGATCTTTCATCTTCGTATATATTGTCGCTGCCTTACTGAGAGAAAATCTCAGCATCCAGTTCTGGTGCAGGGTTCTCAGAAACAATAGGAAGTATCTGGAGAAGAATGCATTGTTGGCTGGTGAATATCTTCACGAGGATAAGCCTCGGTATGTTTGGAGCCTTGCTCAAACACGGCGAGTATCTGAGGATCTTAACCTCTTTGTGCTACATGATATTTACCAAAAAGGGCATGCTGCTCAGGGCGAGGTTCCGACGATAACACTGGTGGATGTTCTATCGAGGACATGGAGCACCGTGCCGCTGGGAAAATTTGAGATCTTGGGCTGGAGGTCTCCCATACCGCCATACTACAAGTCTACAACTACGTATATGCTTGTGAGTTTGTGCGGCACAAGAACCCCACACCATAGTTCTCCTCTTGTATACTCGATTAATTATGTATGGCTTACCAGATTGGTATGTATTAGGCTTCCTTGCATGTTGTTCTGAATGTTGGTGCTTGGTTTAAGTTGATGTGGTCCTAGACCGATCGATCTTAGATGGAGTATACTGGAACCCAGTAGCTCATTCTGTAGGGGTGCCCTAATTACTGGCTTTGTTTGTAATCACTCTTGTATACTCTTCATCTCAGGAAGCAAACCCTTTGAATAAAGTCCATGTGGGGTTACCTACTTATTGCAGACTATATTTTCAATTTTTGGACAAAGCTGATATATCTTGCTAGTACTAATATCTTTCCAGTTACGAATCATTTGCACGAAATTGCCGTGCAGCTCAGAGGCAGGACAAGTACCCTCGACATCGGCGAGGGAGGATCACCGGATGCAGATGCTACCCCGCAGTTGCCTGCATGACCAACTACGGTCTGGGGAGTTCAGGCTAACAAGTTGGAACAACAGCTGAAAGAAGAACACAGTGGGCGGACATAATCACTGTCAGATTGGGCAGGTGTGTGGAAAGAACAGAAGAAAAATGGAAACCTGTAGCGTCAAGTTTCCACCGTGTTGACCTCTGAATAAAAGCCAGGTACAGTACTTTTCTTCTGTCATAACTCATAACAATATCACTTTTGTTGGATGGGTCAATAAAGAATTAAAGATTAGGACAGCCATCATTTTCTGAAACTTATAGCACAATCTTCGGTCATAACATTGTTGCCTTTTGTTGGACGATTGGATAGGTATATTTTCTTAAATTTGGTATACAATTGCCTTCTGAAGCTTTCAGCTGCCCGTTCAAAGTCACCGAGTGAGCAACTGCCTACCTGAAGACTCTTTCAAGCTCATAGCACCATCTATCTGGTGAAATGCTGGGATAGATTCCTGTTTTCTTGTGCTTCACAATGGAGGCGCTCCTATCCGCTGTTTTGGTTGAGAAGTGCTGCGAGTAGACAATCGCCAAGGAGGATCTTCAGAGGCTGCGCCAGCTGCTTCTGAGGATATCTCATCGAGCATGTTTGTGATGATGAGCGGGCGCGCAATCACTTCCTGTTCTACACCGGAGACAGTCTTGTTACAGATGAAACGATAGCCACTTTCAGAGACCGGTGTGCAATCAAGCACCGAAGCATCAGCATCGCTGTCTCAGTTGATGAAAGATCCTTGCTTGTCATGGAGCTCCCCGAAGACATCGACGAAGGCTCATGGACAACCGAGGCCGTCAGGCTAACACGCCTGCCTGAAGAGGCCTACTGGTACTTCTTCAGGACGCTGAGTCGCTGACGTCCATCGCCATGGAGCGAGATTGAGACCGCCGTACTGCAGGTACCTGTATGTGTGTGAGTGCGAGTTTGCGCGGCACTAGAACAAGAACACCACGATCTTCAAGTGGAGTATGTTGTGGTTGGTACCCGGCCAGTAGCTAGCCCATCGTTTAGTTGCAATCACTTGGTGTATATACATACTCTTGTCTGAACAAACAAGCCTTGGAATAAAATCATTTCTTGGACAAGGATATATGTCTTGTTAGTGTTTTTTTTTGAGGGGCATATGTCTTGTTAGTAGGTCTCAATAGTCTGAGATTTCTGTAAGTATCATTTGATTTAGAAAACTGTAATTTTATTTACACAAAAATGTAACTGCCTGCACCTATTATGCTTAAAGAAAATCTCTGTTGAGGTGTTGATAGAGATATAGATGGACCCTAATCGCCAAACCTATATCGGCTTATTGCGAGAGGGAGCCTGGTCTCGCCTCTGTCACTGGGGTCGCTCACATCTTAGTGGGTCGACCGATTAAACCGGTTTTGGGAAGGTTCTACTGACCGGTATCGACCGGTTTTAGAACCTTCCATGTAGTATACTTATCAGAGCAAAAACACTCAGGGGCCGACAAGTCTGGGGGTGATTTATTCGTGATTTGATCCATAAGACGACATTTGAGTGGGAAAACTATACTTTCCTCCTCTCTTTTTTTCTGCCTATGTTGCTTCTGTTTTCTCTTTTTCTTTTTCGTATTCCTTTTCTTTTTCAATACATGTCTAATTTTTTCAATACGTGTTATACACTATTTGTATATACATGGAATATATTTTGATGGAACTTGAACATTTTTCAAATATATCATGAGTTTTTTTTGAATAGTAGTTTTTGAAAAAAAAATATCCATGTTAAACATTATTCAAATACACGTTAAATTTTTTTGAATGGTACTAAATATTTTTTTAATTACTTGAATATTTTTTACATTGTACTCCCTCTGTAAAGAAATATAAGAGTACTTAGATCACTAAAGTAGTGATCTAAACGCTCTTATATTTCTTTACGAAGAGAGTATAATTGTTTTTTAATACTTGTTTGAATATTTTTGTGAGTAAATGTTAAGCAATTTCAATACACACTGAACATTTTATGAATGGTACCAAACATTTTTTAAACATGATTTTTAAAATATTTTTAAAAATGTCAAAAACATATATTTGAAACAGTTGAATTTTGAAAATGCTACAGGTATTTTTATTTGTAAATTACATGAACATCGTTTTTCACATTCTATTGACATTTTTACAAAATATTCGTGAACATATTTTTAGAACACGCGAACACTTTTTGTAAAATGTTATTAATATTTTTTGAGTGGTCTTTTAAAATTTTCTTGAAAGGTCACGGACATATTTTTTGAAACACGTTAGATTTTCTAATGTCATGAATTTGGTTGGTACTAACATTCTTTAAAAGTTGCATGAATATTTGTTTACACTGCATGAGCATTTTTCAATGCACGACGAATGCTTTTCAAAATTGAAGTAAATTTCTCTGAAATATATGTATTTAGAATATTTTGAAAATATAAACAAAATTAAATAGTGAAAGAAAAAGAAACAAAAAAAACTGAGTGAATAAATGAACAAACATGCTACACCATACAAGTTCGTGATAACTTCCCCTTACTAGGTAGTTGGATAAGAATCATTAGATAATTTAGATTTTATGTGTTTACCAGTATCATTATGTTAAGCTAGTAGTTAAATGGTAGGTTCCATTACTTACATTTCATTTGTCATCTATTCACACTGCTTTTAGTGGGAATGCATGCCAGGAATATCTTGCAATAAATTTAGATTTGATGATATCACACAGTTCACGTGGACATCATGCATCATGTTTCCTTTTTGCTGGCTTCTACTATTTAAACTAATAGGTGAGAACGCCAATGGTTATGGTTATCCCATGTCATTTCCGGTGCTTGTTCTCATATGCATATCACTACAACAAATAGTGGTATAAATGACTCCATGGTCGAGAAAAATCATCATAGATGTGAGCACATCTATGATGATTATATTTGTTTCGTTATAGCCATGGTTGACGCTCAACCGAGTTGACAATAATCCACTCTCTCCATTCCTAAATATTTGTCTTTTTAGAGATTTCAAATGGACTACCACATATACGGATGTATATAGACATATTTTAGAGTGTAGATTCACTCATTTTGCTCCGTATGTAGTCACTTGTTGAAATTCTTAGAAAGACAAGTATTTAGGAACGGAGAGAGTAAGACGAAGTCTGAAAATCATCATAGGACTGTGGCCCGTTGTGTCATAGATATGAAGTGGGCCCTGCCCAGGAACTTCTAGGATGGTTGGTGCACTACACTTGACAGATGTGTGGACATCGTGAAAATTAGGTCACGTCTATGACGAGAAGTTTACCGAAAAAGGCTTTCGCCCTGCTTTATATATAAAGCAAACCGCCCGAGCCAAACATCCAAAAATGTTCACACACACACACTCAAAGTTACACACACACAGATAAGGTAGCAGTAAGGTTAATGCTGAGGGCACAGCTCAACAAGCCCTAAGAACAAAAGGACACACACAAAGACTGCCACAAACGAAGCATGCCTAATCAGGCTCCGGCGGCGGTGGCGGAAGCGGGGGCGCCATGCGGAAGGCCATCGATCGAAGGTCAGTGAGGAGGGTGTTGATGACGCTCCGGTCCTGGGGGCGGCTAAGCGGCCGCCAGAGCTGCAAATAGCCACATATTTTGAAGATCGCGTCAGTCGCACGTCGCAAAGGCACAAGCTTGTTGCGAATATTCCAAAGCGTCCACGCGAGGATCCCAATGCACAACTATCTAATATGGCGGTAACGCGGGGAGGAGGCATGGATCTTCGCGAGTAAGTCGGGGAAGTTGGTATTGCACCATTGTCCGCCGATCGTTTCACGGAAGCACGGCCACAGGAACGGGGCCGTGGGGCAGTTGAAGAAAATGTGGTTCGAATCCTCAACCGTGGCGCACAGGGGACACATCCCGTCCCCAGGGCCATTGCGCTTGCGGACTTCAACCCCAGAGGGGAGACGTCCCTGGATCCACTACCAGAGGAATATCCGGATCTTAAGGGGGAGGCGAATGTCCCAGATCAGGCTAAAGGGCTCAGGGGCCAGCGAGGGGGCGATGGCAGCGTACAGAGACTTCGTGGAGAAGCATCCCGAGGGCTCCAGGCACCACGTCATGGAGTCAGCGGCGCCCTCTACATCCATCGGCAAGATAGCGATGTCTTGTAGAAGGGCGTCCCACGCGTCAACCTCCTGGGGGCCAAAGGGGCGCCGAAAGGCGAGACACCCTAAGTCAATAAGGGCCCTCTCGACGGAAATCCGGGGGTCAGCCGCAATGGCAAATAAGCCTGGGAAGCGGGCGGCTAGAGGGGAATCCCCAAGCCAGCGGTCGAACCAAAATAGGATCGAGGACCCGGAACCCACAGAGATGGACGTGCCAATTCGGAGCATGGGAAGAAGCTGAATCACAACTTGCCAGAACTGGGATCCCCCAGAGCGCTGGCAGAAAGCTAGAGGTTGGCCCCAGAGATACTTATTCTGGATGATGGTAAGCCAGAGGCCGCCCTCCCCGTTGGCGATCGCCATAGCCATCTGGTCAGGAGAGCAATGTTCATGTGACGGGAAGACAAGATCCCCAGACCTCCATGGTCCTTGGGTTTGCAAATGTCAGGCCAGCTCATCATATGGTATTTTTGCTTGTCCCCCTCGCCAGCCCAGAAGAACCTGGACTGATATTTGGCCACCTCCTGGTGAAGCGTCTCATGAAGGCTATAGAAGCTCATGAGAAACCAGAGGAGGCTAGCCAACGAGGAGTTGATGAGGATTACCCTCGCCGCCTTCGAGAGCCATCGGCCCTTCTAGGGCTCAACTCGGTGTTGCATTCGGGTCACGGAAGGGCGGAGGTCCGCTACGGTGAGGCGCTAGCCACTAATGGGGATCCCCATATAAGTCGCGGGGAAAGAATTATCTTGTCAATTTCACTTTGATGACTATGCCATGAGTAGCTTTGACCTGCTGGGTCCTTGATGTCAGCCTCTCAATACATGAAGCCAAATGTTGCATACGCGATGTCATCGATGGGGACCCGTGTGTATACAAGTATAGGGCTAACCTGTCAAACCCGATGGGACACAGATGTCAGCCTAGGGCTCTCAATTTAACCTCTGACTACATGGAACCAAATGTTGTGTACGTGGTGCGACCGGTGTAGATCCAAATGTTTGCGTGTGTTACAAACATAAATGATTGTAGTATTGATCACTTATATATAGAACTTACAAATAAGATGTCCTAAAAGTGTTTGTCCTAAATGCAACACATTAGTAGTTAACATACAAATTAAACGTATATATATAACATTAAGGATCAGTCCTTCATTTGCTACTTTCAATAACAAAAAATATCAATCTATTTGTTTTGACCTAGTGGATCTAGTCTATTTAATGTAAAGTTAAAATATATAATACACATATTGGTTTGGAATGTTCAAATTTGTATGCTTGAGTTTTTTTTGATTTATTCATGTCTGTTTCCAGTTTTAAAGCTTATTAATTTGAATTCATTTAGTTTTACTACAATTTACTCATGTTTTTTTGTTTACACTTCATGCCCCGCCATTCACCCCTTGTCTACCTCCCTTCCATCTCGGCTTCTATATTTTGGACCACCATATTTTACATGACCTATAAAACTTTAGCATCTTATAGTGTTTCAAATTTTGTTTACCCCCTATATTTAATCATAATATCCATGTAAAAGTTTGCCGAATATCATGAAGACTAGTAGACAATCATAAGTTGCATTTTGGGCAACAACAATAAAATATTATTTCCGGATGCACTTTTTGTGTGGGTGAATACTTGTATTACTCAAATACAATCACGCCTACATAGCTCCTCAACATTTTTCGGTGCAAACCTAAGCTAGATGATATTGCGGCCCTCTAAATGTCTAATGTTTCCATGAAGTGAATAATGAAGTTCATGCTATGCCAAAAATGAGTAACAAGACATGTGATCACCTTCTAACAAGTCTTTAATTTCATGCACTAAGTATGCATATCTAGGTTGATCCATGGACTTGCCATTAATGAGATTCACAGCCTCCAGATTATCGTATTCAATCAATTGCCAGAATACTCCATTGCTTAGCTAGTGCAGTGCCTTCCATACATGTCGAGAGTGCATGTCATGTCAAGAGTTGACGGCGAGATGTGAATATGACTCTGCCCATGTCAACACGTACAACCATGCTAGTGCAAGCCATTCCATCAGTCGCCAAGAATGAACCATCAACATTCAATCTTACCCACCCGACTCTGGTGGGGTCCACACTTCCGTCGTACAATCAGCTGAACTTCTACGAGGCTGCCCCTTAGTGCAACATTAGGACCATATTATATAACTCCATTGCTCTTGACAACAGCACTCAAGCATCCGATGTTGATCTGGGCCTAGTAGAGAATTGAGATTAGTACTACACAAGAAGCGGCAGGAAGCTTTAGTAGGAGGGGAAGCTTTGTAATGGACAATCTCATTTCAGGTATGATGTGTGCGCCAATGTGTAGCCGCATCATTTGCTCGATCTCCCGGAGATCACATACGATGCGAAGAAGCCACTCCGAGCCAGTGTTCACTGGTGAACCAACATCCGGAAGGTGCCAAACATCTGTCATTGATTGCCATAACTTCCTTTTTGTCGTCAACCTATAGAAGGCGCAAGCTTTTTTTCCTCAGAGAACTGTACAAGATTTTGTACCCTGTGGAATGTCCCGTGATTTATCTCTCATGACAAATGGCTAATGAAAAAAAAAAAACCGCTATCATAATTTTTTTTGAGGAATAAACCGGTTATCATAAAGCAAGCAGCCACAAGACTGTCTCATCGCATGGGCTGGATTAGCACAAAGGGGGCCCGGCAGCCCATCACCCCTCACTCGAGGAGAATCTCAAACCCTACTCGCACTCCTCTCAGAGTTGCCGCTACTTTCTATTTGTGTTCATGCCGAGACCGCCGATGCTCTCCGTGTATAAAAGCGCGTCCATCTGGCAAGCCCAGATTCATTGCACCCTCCATCTAGGTAGCCGCCGGCAAAACCCTTCCTCCTCCCCAATACCCTAGCGCCGAGAGCTTCGAATCTCCTATCCCGATCGATGGAGAACAAGGAGGACGGCTCGCCAGCCGCCGCCTGCAGCTCCGGCCGTTCCACTTCCAACCTGGCCGCACCTCCCTCTCCCAAAGCTCCTCCATCCGTCGCACGTCCCAGTACAACCCGGCCGCCACCCATTTCGCCTCCCACTCCTCTGCCTACGGATCCGGATGGGGAGCCGCCACCTCGTCACCACCACCTCCGCCGCTGCTCTCCCAAACCCTCGGGTCCGGCGGTGCCGCCGGGGGCGTTGGAGGGACCTCGGCCTCTCACGCGCACGCCTCGTTGTCCGCCGGATCCGGGTGGGAGGCCGGTTCTTCGTCGTTCCACCAGCCACAACCTCCGCCGCTCTCTGAAACCCACGGGTCGGGCGGTGGCGCCGGCAGCGTCTCGGGAAGCTCCGCCTCTTGGCAGAGCATCTACGGATCCTCGTCGTCCTACTCCTACTACTTCCAGGATCAGGCTCCACCGTCGCTCGTCGGCGGCAGCGCCTTCCCGCAGTGGCAGGAGAACCTCTCCGGGTCGTCCGACTATGAGTATGAGATGCCACCATTGTCGCATCCGGAGGAGCTGTATCCCACGTCGGGCGGTGGCGTTAATGGCGGCGGAAGCGGAAGCGTGTTCCTATGGCTTGACGTGGCGTGGCCGCCCTTCACTCACGCAACCAGGCGTCATCTGCATCCCGTGGTGTGGCCGCCCGCGTACATGACGTCGCCGTTGTCCAGTTCGTCCGTCAACCCGGCGTCGTCTGCGTCTGGCCTGCTTCTGTCTGCACCGCAGAGCACGGCCAGCGTCTTCGGGCAGACGCACGAGGACGCGCTTCCAGTTCCACCCCTGACGCCACCTATGCAGACGACGGCCATCTACCTCCCGCCCATGGAGACGATGATGGAATTCGATGAGATGGCGTACGTCTCGCTTTTGGACGGCGCCGACTTGGTCAGCACGCACGGTGTGATCAACTCCTCCAGCGACGAGGACACAGACAACAACAACAACAGCACCACCAGCACCAGCACCAGCGTTGCAGCGAGCTCGCCTCCGCCCATCCCTGCTGAAGCTATGGTGAAGCTGCAGGAACCCGTGTCCTGGTCTCCGTTGAGCAGGGATGGGCAGTGAGCTGGATGTCACCTGAAGCTAACTAGTAATGTGCATGGTTCTGTGAAATCTATTTGCAGTATCCTTCAAAACCGGAAAAGGTGCACCAATTAGTAATGATGTGGGTTTTTGATTACGAGAAATCAAGCTCAGCGGGGGTTCGCAGGTTTGCTGGCTTAGAAGAATCAAGTGAGAGATGATGCTTTATTTTGCTGTGATGAGGAAGAAAAACTTCACGCATCTGGAGAGAAACTTTACATGTTGGCTCTATTTTCTGGGCATGTAATAACACATGTTTTTAGTTTTTGTTCCACTCTTATCAAGATGTTGCGGAAAAAGTGTTTGCTTTCTTTGTAATGGTTGTCGTGATGTGCCTAGGGGGAGGAGAACCCTCTTGAACAACTATTTCGTGTTATCAGTTTTCAAAAATAATTTTTTGGACCGATGTTGCTTCTTCAGTTGAGACAAATGATTTATTGATACTTTAATTTCTTAGGCGTTTGGGGTTAGAGAAACAACTATTTATAAGTCATATCTGAGAACAATCTGATTAGGCTTCAGGATTCATGGAAGAAAAAAGGGACAAAAAACACTTCATCTCACAAAGCTAGCATAAGTGAATGAGAAAATACTATGTCGATTGAGCCAATCATTTGAATGTTTTATAAACCTTATCTAGGGTGTAACCACTAGTGTGTAAGCTTTAAGGCATCCCTTATTCTCCCCCGACCGGTTGTCTTCGTCCTCCCGACCCCTACCGGTTGCCTCCTGCTCTTCTCTGCCCATCACTCCCGCTTCGTCGTCCTATTTGCTGTATCCTCCTCTCCGTCTTAGCTCGTCATCTTGTCTCTAGCTAACTGCCTCAGCCCCCTTTGCTAGTTCGGCCACCACCACCACTCTATCAACCTGCAGTGTCAAGTCGGATCATCAACACTCTTAAGCCTTGTTTGGATTATCGTTTCCTTCAAAATATCCTTGTAAAAAATACCCGTCTCGGCCCATCGTTTCGTTTCTGGAAGGAAATTGCATAGTGATATGTAAGATAAACATCTGAGTTAAACACCTCTGTTTAAATTACATCTATCCCAAGTGTGGCCTTATTAGGTATCCTCTTAAGCTACCGGTGACGACCATCATTGTCATCGATGTTAGAGGTGGTTGTGACCACTTTGACACATCCCTTTAGCTCATTAAACTGGGTGCAGAAGCAGTCATTTCTATGTCGACTAAGCAATAACCATTTGAATGTTTTATAGGATGCATGAGGCTAAGGTATGATCGCTCGTCTGTAAGCTTTAGGGTGCAACACAGCGTTCTCCCCGACCATTTCCTTCTTCCTCCTGCCCCTTCCTCCTTGTCGCCCGCCCCTCTATCCTGCACCACTCCCGCCTTGTCGTACTCTTTATTGCCCCCTCCTATCAATCCTGGTCATGTTTTTTATAACTGGCCCGGTCCCCTTCGCTATGCTACAACAGTGCCACCACCACCATTAATTTCCTTAGCTTGTACTGTCAAATTGCAGCGTCGTCGCTCTTACTATAGGCATACGGCCAAGCTGTCAGTGAGGCAGTGACCACCATCAGTGTTATCGTTATCCGTGGTGGTTCACTACTTTGCCACAACCCTTCGATGCCCCTCTTCCATCTCACTTCTTCCTCTTCTCGTGTCTCACTCTTTCCTCCACCCACCTTCTTCCTCCTCCTCCATGCCAAGATTGTTGCCTCCCAAGCCTATAGACGCACATCAGTTTAGCATTTATATCACTAAGACTAGAGATCAAATGTTTAGAATGTACATAATTCATTTTTTTACATTTTTATTTTCTAACGGATGTATCTGTTTGCATAGTACAGTTGATTGTCTTATAGCTGAAAATGACGAGGAGGATTAGGTGCTAGAAGCAGCAACCATCACCCTTGGAGTAGTCACACACTCACACCAGTAGCCACAGGTTCAAGAATGACGCCAGTGATCCCCTTGTGGTGGACTTTGTCGAATTCTCAAAAAGTGAGGTTAATTAAGAAGATTACGGGAGAAGCACCTCACAGCGATTGTGCTAACAAATCCTAAGAGCGTTAGAAGGTACATATAATGTCAACCATTCCTTTGTCCTTCTTTATATCCGGAGCTAGTCATTTCGGATTTTAACACGTTCTTTGGTACAAAACTTAGGGAGTAAATTTTTTATGAATATGTTTCCATGGAACTATAATAGGTACAATTATTTGAAAATTCCATGGTTTGAAAATTATTATGGATTTACGTGTGCACTACCATGTGGAACACGTGGTAAGCAATCCAAACTTGATGAAAGAAGATCTACTTAAGCACTCAGTGTTTTTTTTACATATTAATACCAAAGGATAGATAAGATTGATTTCATACGATTGTTCTGAACTAGTGATTTTCCCTTGTTGCAACTTTTATTCCATTTAATTTTTAGCTATAGCAACCTTGATTTAACTCGTACGTTTTACACATACTAATTTTTGAGTCTGGCCATAAATTTATAATCAATACTTTAGATATTATAGCCTATGTTGAATCACATGATGACTTCTTCGTCTTTTTTTCAATAACATAATAGATACATTGATTTTTGATTCTTGGTAATTACCTAAATATTGTGCTAACTAATGTCTATGCTCCTGTGAATTCTATTTGCAGTATCCTTCAAAACTGGAGAGGTGCGCTGATGAGTAATTAAGTAATTGATATAGGTTGTAATTCCGAGGAATGCCGGTCAACAAGTCAAGGCAACTATGCATGGCGCTAAAGAATCTTGTCTACAAGAGGCAAGTTGGAGATATTGTTTCAGTTTTCCTATCATGACAAAGGAAGCAAAACTTGTCGCACTGGATGAGTGAAACTTTCTCTGTAACATGTTTGTTTTGCCGGGTATGTGATGAAGCTTTTTTAGTTTATGTTCTAATCTTGTCTGAAATTGCAAAAAAAGTGTTTTCTTTCATTGTAATGGTTGTGAAAATGTGCTTCTGAGAAAGGAGAGGGGGGGGGGGGGGGGGGGACTACTCCAGGGAGGAGAACCCTTTTGAACGGCTATTTTGTTTTATCAGTTTTTTAAACAATTTTTATTTCTTAGTTGATCAACGCTAAGAAGAAGCATACGATTAGACTTTGTTATTCATGTTAGAAAAATGGGACTGAAAGAATATCATCTGACATCTATCGTAATCAACTGGCAAAATGTATTTCTATGTTGACTGAGCCATGATCATTTGAATGATTTATAGGACGAAGCTAAGGTGTGACCACTCATGTGTACACTTTAGGGAACGGGCCGTCGTTCTTCACCGACCATTTGCTTCTTCCTCCGGCCCCTTCCTATTGTCGGCGGCTACTCTCTCCCCCACCACTCCCTCCTTGTCATCCTCTTTACTGCCCTCCTCTCAATCATCGCCATCTTGTTTATAATCACCTCAGTCTCCTTCGCTATGTCTGCCATAGTGCCACCACCACCATTGTCTCAGCTTGTAGTGTCAGATTGTAGAGTTACCCCTCTTATTATAGGCATACAACTAAGTTGCTAGTGAGGTATTTACCACCATCATTGGAATCTCTATCTGTGGTGGTTCACTACTTTTCCATAGCCCTTCGCGACCCTTTTTCTTCCCCACTTCTTCTCACGTCCACGTTTCCTCCACCCACCTTATCACTCCTCCCTATCAACTAGATTGTTGCATCCCAAGCCTAGAAGCACACTAGTTTAACATTTTTATCTCTAGGACTAGGAACCAAATGTTCCAAATCTACATAATTCAATGTTTTATCTTTTTTTTAAATTTATGTTCCTACTTGTTGAACGGTCGGGGGGGGGGGGGGGGCTTCCCCACCTAAATATATTACCTCATGTGTGACACCCAGCTCGCTGCCCATCCCTGCTGAAGCTATGGTGAAGCAGGAACCGTGTCTTCGTCGCCATTGGGGAAGAATACCATCCTACCAGAACCAGTATCGGCGACACCCAGTTCACTGCCTATCCCTGCTGAAGCTATGGTGAAGCGGGAAGTTGTGTACTGGTCACCGTTGGGGACAAATACCGGCCCACCTGTACCAGACTACCTGTATCATCCAGCTCGCTGCCAATTCCTGCTGAAGCTATGGTGAAGCAGGAACTCATGTACTGGTTGCCATTGGCGATGAATACCATCCCAGGAGTAACAGTACCAGTGACATCCAGCTCGCTACCCATCCCTGCTAGAGATAGGGTGAAGGAGGAACCTGTGGACTGGTCGCCATTCGTGACCAATACCAGCCCACCAGCACCGGTACCTACATGCACATCTAGCATGCTCCCCGGCCCTCCTTACCCTATGGTGAAGACAGAAGCCGTCGACTGGACCTCGGAGACGTTGTAGCTGGGGAAGAATGCCTTCAACAGCGGTAGCTCTTCGAAATGGATGCAGAACCAACCATTACTTTATCAAAGCAACCCGCTGATGCCTTCTGTCATGCCGGGATGGGGAGGACCGGGTGCTGGAAGCAGCAACCATCGCCCTTGGAACAGTAACACCAAAAGCCGCAAGTTTGAGAATGACGCCAGTGATCCCCTTGTGGTGGATCGTGGATGGCTTATTCACAGAAAGTGAGATCAAGAAGATCACCAGGGAGAAGCTTCTGGCCGATATTGCGCACACATACCTTATGAGGGTCAGAAGGTACATATATATGTGTAGTAATTTGTTCTTTCTTCTTTATATCTAGTGGTAGTCTTTTTATATTTTAACACGCTCTCCGGTACAAAACTGGGGAAGTTAATTTTTTATGAATATATGTAGGTTTCCACAGTACTATTAGAAAATTCCATGATGAAAAAAGTAATGTTGATTTACTTGTGTTTTTACATATTCCTAGTAAAAAGTGTTTTTTACATATTTATAGCAAAAGTTGAAAAGTTTGATTTCAAACATTGTCAGCCGTCATCTGTTTCCGAATCTGTACGTGGAGCCATATGTATTATTTTTCTCGGCTTTCAACAGCAATAACTCATCGAACTGGTTGCAGAACCAGCCATTACTTTGTCAAAGCAACTCGCTGATGCTTTCTGTCATGGCGGGATGGGGAGGACAGGGCGCTGGAAGCAGCAGCCATCGCCCTTGGAACGGTAACACCAAAAGCCGCAGGTTCAAGAATGACGTCAGTGATCCCCTTGTGGTGTATTGCGGATGGGTCATTCATAGAAAGTGAGATCAAGAAGTCACCAAGGAGAAGCGTCTCGCTGAGATTGTGCAGACAAACCCTATGAGGGTCAGAAGGTACATATATATGCAGTAATTTATTCTTTCTTCTTTGTATCTAGTGCTAGTCCTATTAGATTTAACACGTTCTCCGGTACAAAACTTAGGCTGTTACTTTTTCTATTAATATATATATATATATAGGTTTCCATGGTACTATTAGAAAATTCCATGACAAAAAAGTAATATTGATTTACTTGTGTTTTTTACATATTCCTAATAAAAAGTGTTTTTACATATTAATAGCAAAATTTGAGAAGTTTGATTTCAGACATTGTTAGGTGTCATCTGTTTTCGAATCAGTTTGTGGAGCCATATGTATTATATTTCTCGGTCTTCAACAGTGGTAGCTCATCGAACTAGATGCAGAACCAGCCATTACTTTATGAAAGCAACCCGTTGCTGCCTTCTGTCGTGGCGGGATGGGGAGGACAGGGTGCTGGAAGCAGCAACCATCGCCCTTGGAACAGTAACACCAAAAGCAGCAGGTTTGAGAATGACGTCAGTGATCCCCTTGTGGTGGATTGCGGATGGCTTATTCACAGAAAGTGAGATCAAGAAGATCACCAGGGAGAAGCGTCTGGCCGATATTGTGCACACATACCCTATGAGGGTCAGAAGGTACATATATATGTGTAGTAATTTGTTCTTCTTTATATCTAGTGGTAGTCTTTTTATATTTTAACACGCTCTCCGGTACAAAACTGGGGAAGTTACTTTTTTATTAATATATGTAGGTTTCCACAGTACTATTAGAAAATTCCATGATGAAAAAAGTAATGTTGATTTACTTGTGTTTTTTACTTATTCCAAGTAAAAAAGTGTTTTTTTACATATTAATAGCAAAAGTTGAAAAGTTTGATTTCACACACTATTAGGTGTCATCTGTTTCCGAATCAGTTCGTGGAGCCATATGTATTATTTTTCTCGGCCTTCAACAGCGCTAGCTCATCGAACTGGATGCAGATCCATCTATAAGCAACCCACTGATGCCTTCTGTCGTGGCGGGATGGGCAGGATAGGGTGCTGGAAGCAGCAGCCATCGCCCTTAGAACAGTAGCACCAAAAGTCACAGGTTCGAGAATGACGCCAGTGATCCCCTTGTGGTGGATGTCGGATGGGTCATTCAAAGAAAGTGAGATCAAGAAGATCACCAGGGAGAAGCGTCTGGCTGAGATGGTGCACAGAAACCCTACGAGGGTCAGAAGGTACATAGATATGCAGTAATTTGTTCTTTCTTCTTTCTATCTAGTGCTAGTCCTTTTTTAACACGTTCTCCAGCAAAAAACTTAGGAAGTTACTTTTTTTATTAATATATGTAGGTTTCCATGGTACTATTGGAAAATTCCATGATGAAAAAGTAATATTTATTTACTTCAGTTTTTTACATATTCCTAATAAAAATTGTTTTTTACATATTAATAGCAAAAGTTGAAAAGTTTGATTTCATACATTGTTAGGTGTCATCTGTTTCTGAATCAGTACGTGGAGCCATATGTATTATTTTTCTCGGCCTTCAACGGCGGTAGCTCATTGAACTGGATGCAAAACCAGCCATTACTTTATCAAAGCAACCCGCTGATGCGTTCTGCCATGCCGGGATGAGGAGGACATGGTGCTGGAAGCAGCAGCCATCGCCCTTGAAACGATAACACCAAAAGCAACAGGTTCGAGCATGACGCCAGTGATCCCTTTGTGGTGGATTGTGGATGGGTCATTCACAGAAAGTGAGATCAGGAAGGTCACCAGGGAGAAGCGTTTGGCTGAGATTATGCACACAAACCGTAGGAGGGTCAGAAGGTACATATATATGTAGTATTTTTTTTCTTCCTTCTTTGTATCCCGTGCCAGTCCTTTTAGGATTTAACACATTCTCCAGTACAAAACTTAGGATGTTACTTTTTCATTAATACATGTAGGTTTCAGTGGTACTGTTAGAAAATTCCATGATAAAAAAGTACTATTGATTTACTTGTGTTTTTTACATATTCCTAATAAAAGTGTTTTTTACATATTAATAGCAAAAGTTGAAAAGTTTGATTTCAGACATTGTTAGGTGTCATCTGTTTTCGAATCAGTACGTGGAGCCATATGTATTATTTTTCTCGGCCTTCAACGGCGGTAGCTCATTGAACTGGATGTAGAACCAGCCATTACTTTATCAAAGCAACCCGTTGAAGCCTTCTGTCATGCTGGGATGGGGTGGACAGTGTGCTGGAAGCAGCAACTATCGCCCTTGGAGCGGTAACACTAAAAGCCGCAGTTTCGGGAATGACGCCAGTGATTCCCTTGTGGTGGATTGCGGATGGGTCATTCATAGAAATTGAGCTCAAGAAGTCACCAAGGAGAAGCGTTTGGCTGAGATTGTGCAGAAAAACCCTATGAGGGTCAGAAGGTACATATATATGCAGTAATTTGTTCTTTCTTCTTTGTATCTAGTGCTAGTCCTTTTAGATTTTAACACGTTACCCGGTACAAAACTTAGGTTGTTACTTTTTTTTATTAATATATGTAGGTTTCCAAGGTACTATTAGAAAATTCCATGATAAAAAAAGTAATATTGATTTACTTGTGTTTTTTACATATTCCTAATAGAAAGTGTTTTTTTACATATTAAGAGCAAAAGTTGAGAAGTTTGATTTCAGACATAGTTAGGTGCCATTTGTTTCTGAATCAGTACGTGGAGCCATATGTATTACTGTATTTTTCTCGGCCTTCAACAGTGGTAGCTCATCGAACTAGATGCAGAACCAGCCATTACTTTATGAAAGCAACCCGTTGCTGCCTTCTGTGGTGGCGGGATGGGGAGGACAGGGTGCTGGAAGCAGCAGCCATCGCCCTTGGAATGGTAACAGCAAAAGCCGCAGGTTTTAGAATGACGCCAGTGATCCCCTTGTGGTGGGCTCTACGGATGGGTAATTCACAGGAAGTGAGATCATGAAAATCACTAGGGAGAAGCGTTTGGCTGAGATTGTGCACACAAACCCTAAGAGGGTCAGAATGTACATATATGTGCAGTTATTTGTTCTTTCTTCTTTCTATCTAGTGCTAGTCCTTTCAGATTTTAACACGTTCTTCGGTACAAAACCTAGGAAGTTACATTTTATAATGAATATATGTAGGTTCCGCGGTACTAGTAGAAAAATCCATGAGGAAAAAGTAATATTGTCTTAATTGTGTTTTTTTACATATTCGGAATAAAAACTGTTTTTACATATTAATAGCAAAAGTTCAATTTTTTAATTTTTGACATTGTTAGGTGTCAACCGTTTCCAAATCAGTACGTGCAGTCATATGTGTTATTTTTCTCGGTTAGTTATTTTCCGTTGTTGCAAACTTCTGTTCCATCTAATTTGTAGCTATATATGAACATGGCTGGATTTGAAGTTAGTAGATTTTTCAATCATTAGTACATTATGATTATTTTTGCTGTGGATATTGGTATGTGTGATAATATGAAGGTCGAACAAAGTGACACGTGACATACCATGGACTAGAAGATATATACGTAATTATTGTAATGTTTAGTTTCCCATATATATTACCTTGTTTGGCGTCATTGGGTGTCTCCCTTAAAATAATTATTTTGTCTTTTTTGTTCTCTAAGAATTTAGCCAAAAAATATATCTCGTCATTGTGTCGTATTAAATTTTTTAACATCTTATGGTGTTTCAAATTTTGATTTGCCCCGAAATTTAATCCAAAATATCCGTGAAGAAGTTTCCTTTCGCATGTAGACTAGTAGACAATCATAAGTTGCATTTTGGGCAACAATAATAAAATATTATTTTTGGAGGATGCACCTTTTTTTACGGATGATATTGCGCCCTCTAAATGTCTAATGTTTCCATGAAGTGAATAATCAAGCTCACGCTACACCAAAAATGAGTAATAGTACAAGACATGCGATCACCTTCTAGATAGTGAGTCTTTAATTTCATGCACCAAGTATGCATATCTAGATTGATCCATGGACTTGTCGTTAATGAGATTCACCGCCTTCAGACTATCATATTCAATCAATTGGCAAAATACTCCATTGTTTATCCAGTGCAGTGCCTTCCATACATGTCGAGAGGTCCGCTTTAAGCGCATCATGCATGTCACGTCAAGAGTCGACGGCGAGATTTGAATTGAATATGACTCTACCCGCAAAGCTGGCATTCCTTACTAAGCTCCAACAGCTCCGATCTACCATGGCCGGGCCCTGACTCCTCGGCGGTGATTTTAACATGATAGTCTCGGCTAGTGACAAAAACAATGACCGAATCAATAAGCACACAATGAACAGATTCCAACGCTTTATCTCGGATCATGGTCTCCACGACATCTACCTTCATAGGCAGCGATACACTTGGTCCAATGAGCAGGACAATCCGACCCTGGTTCGTAATGACCGTGTGCTGTGTACCCCGTCTTGGGAGCTCGACCACGCCCACTGCCTCTTGCGCTGTCTTGCGTCTTCGGTCTCGGATCACTCACCTCTCTCCCTGGACTGTGCCACCCGGGCTTCCGGCAGCAGGCGCTTTCACTTCCAGCAGTACTGGCCCAGCCTCGATGGCTTTCAGCAGACCGCCCAGTCGGCTTGGCACTCCACGGCCCCGGAGCATGACCCGTTCAGGCGCATTTTTGCTAGGCTCGGCCGCTCAGGGCCACCACGCGCAGCCTCCAAAGATGGAGCTCTCGCTTCGCCTCCAATCTTGCCGCTCAACTTGGGGTTGCCCGCGAGCTCATTGCCCGACTGGACGAGGCTCAAGACACCCGCCGCCTATCCCCTCCTGAGACCTGGCTCCGCCGGCAGCTCAAGCGCAAATACCTCGGGTTGGCTTCCCTTGAGCGCTCGATCGCCCGCCAACCCGCTCGTTTGCGTTGGCTTAGGGCTGGCGAAGTTGCAGCCGCTATCTCCAAGATCCGGGCGTCTCACCGCAGCAACAAGAACCGCATCCTTAGCCTCCTCGTGGATGGGGTGCACGTGTCGGGTGAGGCTGACTTAGCCCAGGCCGCTTTCACACACTTCTCCTCCGTCCTCCGCGCCCCCACAGAGCGCGGGTTCACCCTTGACCTGGCTGCCATTGGCCAGCGCTCCTTCGACCTCTCTGCTCTGGATCGCCCGTTCTCGTCGGCGGAGATCTGGGAGGCTATCAAGTGACTTCCTTCTGGAAAAGCCCCTGGTCCCGACGGTTTCACTGCCGAGTTTCTGCGTTCATGTTGGCTCATCATCAAGGATGATCTTTGCGACGTCTTTGACAAGCTCTATGCACTAAATGGTCAAGCCTTCCAGCGGCTTAATGAGGCATACATCACTCTGCTGCCCAAGCGGCCCGCCGCCGCCTCCCTCTTTGATTACCGGCCGATCAGCCTCATCCACCTGATCGAGAAGCTATTTGCTAAAGTTCTTTCGCTTCGGTTGGCGCCGCGCCTTGGCGAACTCATCTCCCTCAACCAAAGTGCTTTCATCTCTGGAAGGAGCGTCTGATACGTCTCCAACGTATCTACTTTTCTAAACAATTTTGCCCTTGTTTTGGACTCTAACTTGCATGATTTGAATGGAACTAACCCGGACTGACGCTGTTTTCAGCAGAATTACCATGGTGTTATTTATGTGCAGGAGCAAACGTTCTTGGAATGACCTGAAACTTCACGGAGCCACTTTTCAGAAAATAAGAAAAATACCTGCCAAAGATGAAGGCCAGGGGGCCCACCACCTTGCCACAAGGGTGGGGGGCACGCCTGCCCCCCTAGGGCACGCCCCCTACCTCGTGGCCCCCCTGGTGCCTCTCCGACTCCAACTCCACCTCCATATATTGAGTTTCGATGAGAAAAAAATCAGAGAGAAGAAATCATCGCGTTTTACGATACGGAGCCACCGCCAAGCCCTAAAACCTCTCGGGAGGCCTGATCTGGAGTCCGTTCGGGGCTCCGGAGAGGGGAATCCATCGCCATCGTCATCATCAACCATCCTCCATCACCAATTTCATGATGATCACCGCCGTGCGTGAGTAATTCCATCGTAGGCTTGCTGGACGGTGATGGGTTGGATGGGATCTATCATGTAATCGAGTTAGTTTTGTTAGGGTTTGATCCCTAGTGTCCACTATGTTCTGAGATTGATGTTGCTATGACTTTGCTATGCTTAATGCTTGTCACTAGGGCCCGAGTGACATGATTTCAGATCTGAACCTATTATGTTTTCATCAATATATGAGTGTTCTTGATCCTATCTTGCAAGTCTATAGTCACCTATTATGTGTTATGATCCGTTAACCCCGAAGTGACAATAATCGGGATACTTACCGGTGATGACCGTAGTTTGAGGAGTTCATGTATTCACTATGTGTTAATGCTTTGTTCCGGTTCTCTATTAAAAGGAGGCCTTAATATCCCTTAGTTTTCGTAAGGACCCCGCTGCCACGGGAGGGTACGACAAAAGATGTCATGCAAGTTCTTTTCCATAAGCACGTATGACTATGTTTGGAATACATGCCTACATTATATCAATGAACTGGAGTTAGTTCTGTGTCACCCTAGGTTATGACTGTTACATGATGAACCGCATCCGGCATAATTCTCTATCACTGATCCATTGCCTACGAGTTTTCCATATATTGTTCTTCGCTTATTTACTTTCCCGTTGCTATTGCTATCATCACTACAAAACACCAAAAACATTACTTTTACTACCGTTACCTTTTGCTACCGTTACCACTACTATCATATTACTTTGCTACTAAATACTTTGCTGCAGATATTAAGTTTCCAGGTGTGATTTAATTGACAACTCAGCTGCTAATACTTGAGAATATTCTTTGGCTCCCCTTGTGTCGAATCAATAAATTTGGGTTGAATACTTTACCCTCGAAAACTATTGCGATCCCCTATACTTGTGGGTTATCAAGACTATTTTCTGGCGCCGTTGCCGGGGAGCATAGCTCTATTCCTTGAGTCACTTGGGATATATATCTGCTTATCATCATGAAGAACTTAAGAGATCCAAAAACCAAGATCTATCCCTCAACTACGGGGGGAGGTAAGGAACTGTCATCTAGCTCTGCACTTGATTCACCTTCTGTTATGAGTAAGCTTGCGACACCTACACCTGCTTCTGCTATTCGTTCTGATATGTCGCATGTTATTGATGATGCCACTTCTGCTATGCATGATACTTATGATTAAACTACCTCTATGCCTGATACCACTGTGCCACTTAGTGATTTTCTTGATGAACAAATTGCTAGGGCTAGAGAAATTGAAAATATTGAATCTGATGATACTGACGAAAGTGATGATGAAGAATCACTTGTTATTCCTAAGGGTTATGTTTTTGATCAAGAAGCTTCTTTCGCTATTTTAGCTTGCGAAAATAGAAATGAACTTAAAAGGTTATTAGCTAAATGGAGTAAGCAATATCTAAGTGCTAGAATGAAACCTGACCCTGCTTTTGCTACTTCACCTATCTGTGTTACTGATAAGGATTATGAATTCTCTGTTGATCCTGATATAATTACTTTGGTTGAATCTGATCCTTTTCATGGTTATGAATCTGAAACTGTTGTGGCACATCTTACTAAATTAAATGATATAGCCACCCTGTTCACTAAAGATGAGAGAACCCGTTACTTTTACATTCTTAAAATATTTTCATTCTCATTGAAGGGTGATGCTAAGATATGGTTTAATTCTCTTGATCCTGGTTGTGTGCGTATGATGTCTACTACACAACCTTCTTCTTGTAGACGTTGTTGGGCCTCCAAGTGCAGAGCTTTCTAGGACAGTAGCAAATTTCCCTCAAGTGGATGACCTAAGGTTTATCAATCCGTAGGAGGCGTAGGATGAAGATGGTCTCTCTCAAGCAACCCTGCAACCAATAACAAAGAGTCTCTTGTGTCCCCAACACACCCAATACAATGGTAAATTATATAGGTGCACTAGTTCAGCGAAGAGATAGTGAAACAAGTGGTATATGGATAGTAGATAAAGGTATTTGTAATCTGAAATAATAAAAACAGCAAGGTAGCAAGTGATAACAGTGAGAGTAAATGGTATTGCAATGTGTGGAAACAAGGCCTAGGGTTCATACTTTCACTAGTGTAAGTTCCCTCAACAATACTAACATAACTGGATCACATAACTATCCCTCAACATGCAACAAAGAGTCACTCCAAAGTCACTAATAGCGGAGAACAAACGAAGAGATTATGGTAGGGTACGAAACCACCTCAAAGTTATTCTTTCCAATCAATCCGTTGGGCTATTCCTATAAGTGTCACAAACAGCCCTAGAGTTCGTACTAGAATAACACCTTAAGACACAAATCAACCAAAACCCTAATGTCACCTAGATACTCCAATGTCACCTCACGTATCCGTGGGTATGATTATACGATATGCATCACACAATCTCAGATTCATCTATTCAACCAACACAAAGGACCTCAAAGAGTGCCCCAAAGTTCTACCGGAGAATCACGACGAAAACGTGTGCCAACCCCTATGCATAGGTTCCCAATGTCATGAAACCCGCAAGTTGGTCACCTTAACATACATCAAGTGGCACGCGGTATCCCATTGTCACCACAGATATCCACGGCAAGACATACATCAAGTGTTCTCAAATCTTTAAAGACTCAATCCGATAAGATAACTACAAAGGGGAAACTCAATTCATTACAGAGAGTAGAGGGGGGAAGAAACATCATAGGATCCAAGTATAATAGCAAAGCGCGCGATACATCAAGATCGTATCATCTCAAGAACACGAGAGAGAGAGAGAGATCAAACACATAGCTACTGGTACATACCCTTAGCCCCGAGGGAGAACTACTCCCTCCTCGTCATGGAGAGCACCGGGATGATGAAGATGGCCACCGGTGAGGGTTCCCCCCTCCGGCAGGGTGCCGGAACAGGGTCCCGATTGGTTTTTGGTGGCTACGGAGGCTTCTGGCGGCGGAACTCCCGATCTATGTTGCGTTCTGGAAGTTTTAGGGTATATGAAGTTATATAGGCAGAAGAAACACGTCAGGGGAGCCACGGGGGCCCCACGAGGCAGGGGGCGCGCCCTAGGGGGGTGGGCGCGCCCCCCACCCTCGTGGGCAGCTCCTGTATCTTCTGACGTGGGGTCCAAGTCCATCAGGTGTGTTTCCTTCCAAAAATAACTTCTCCAGTTGATTTCGTTCCATTTCGACTCCGTCTGATATTCCTTTTCTTCGAAACACTGAAATAGGCATAAAACAGCAAATCTGGGCTGGGCCTCCGGTTAATAGGTTAGTCCTAAAAATAATATAAAAGTGGAAAATAAAGCCCAATATAGTCCAAAACAGTAGATAATATAGCATGGAGCAATCAAAAATTATAGATACGTTGGAGACGTATCAAGCATCCCCAAGCTTAATTCCTGCTCGTCCTCCAGTAGGTAAATGATAAAAAAGATAATTTTTGATGTGGAATGCTAGTTGGCATAATTTCAATGTAATTCTTCTTACTTGTGATATGAATATTCAGATTCGAAAGATTCAAGACAAAAGTTTAATATTGACATAAAAAATAATACTTCAAGCATACTAACTAAGCAATCATGTCTTCTGAAAATAACATGGCCAAAGAAAGTTATCCCTACAAAATCATATAGTCTGGCTATGCTCCATCTTCACCACACAACATATTTAAATCATGCACAACCCCGATGACAAGCCAAGCAATTGTTTCATACTTTTGATGTTCTCAAACTTTTTCAATCTTCACGCAATACATGAGCGTGAGCCATGGATATAGCACTATAGGTGGAATAGAGTGGTGGTTTTGGAGAAGACAAAAAGGAAGATAGTCTCACATCGACTAGGCGTATCAACGGGCTATGGAGATGCCCATCAATAGATATCAATGTGAGTGAGTAGGGATTGCCATGCAACGGATGCACTAGAGCTATAAGTATATGAAAGCTCAACAAAAGAAACTAGTGGGTGTGCATCCAACTTGCTTGCTCACGAAGACCTAAGGCATTTTGAGCAAGCCCATCATTGGAATATACAAGACAAGTTCTATAATGAAAAATTCCCACTAGTATATGAAAGTGACAGAACAAGAGACTCTCTATCATAAAGACCATGGTGCTACTTTGAAGCACAAGTGTGGTAAAAGGATAGTAGCATTGTCCCTTTTTTTTATTTGGACTTTCTCTTTTTTTATGGCCTTTCTCTTTTTTTATTTGGCCTTTTTTGGGACAATGCTATATTAATGATAATCATCACACTTCTATTTATTTACAACTCAATGATTACAACTCGATACTAGAACAAAGTATGACTCTATATGAATGCCTCCGGCGGTGTATCGGGATGTGCAATGATGCATGAGTGACATGTATGAAAGAATTATGAACGGTGGCTTTGCCACAAATACAATGTCAACTACATGATCATGCATAGCAATATGACAATGATGAAGCATGTCATAATAAATGGAATGGTAGAAAGTTGCATGGCAATATATCTCGGAATGGCTATGGAAATTCCATAATAGGTAGGAATGGTGGCTGTTTTGAGGAAGGTAAATGGTGGGTTTATGGTACCGGTGAAAGTTGCGCGGTACTAGAGAGGCTAGCAATGGTGGAAGGGTGAGAGTGCGTATAATCCATGGACTCAACATTAGTCATAAAGAACTCACATACTTATTGCAAAAATCTAGAAGTTATCAAAGCAAAGTATTACGCGCATGCTCCTAGGGGGATAGATTGGTAGGAAAAGACCATCGCTCGTCCCCGACAGCCACTCATAAGGAAGACAATCAATAAATAAATCATGCTCCGACTTCATCACATAACGGTTCACCATACGTGCATGCTACGGGAATCACAAACTTCAACACAAGTATTTCTCAAATCCATAACCACTCAACTAGCATAACTCTAATATCACCATCTCCATATCTTAAAACAATTATCAAGTATCAAACTTCTCATAGTATTCAACACACTCATAAGAGAATTTTATTATTCTTGAATACCTAGCATATTAGGATTTTAAGCAAATTACCATGCTATTAAGACTCTCAAAATAATCTAAGTGAAGCATGAGAGTTCATCTAAATAAAACTACCACCATGCTCTAAAAGATATAAGTGAAGCACTAGAGCAAATGACAAACTACTCCAAAAGATATAAGTGAAGATCAATGAGTAGTCGAATAATTATGCAACTATGTGAAGACTCACTAACATTTAATAACTTCAGATCTTGGTACTATATTCAAACAGCAAGAAAAGCAAAATAAAATGACATCTAAGAATAGAAAACATCATGTGAAGAAGCAAAAACTTAGGATCAACCGATACAAACGATAATTGTTGAAGAAGAAAGGTGGGATGCCAACCGGGGCATCCCCAAGCTTAGACGCTTGAGACTTCTTGAAATATTATCTTGGGGTGACTTGGGCATCCCCAAGCTTGAGCTTTTGTGTCTACTTAATTCCTCTCATATCACGGTCTCCCTAAATCTCAAAAGCTTCATCCACACAAAACTCAACAAAGACACGTAAGATAAGTTAGTATAAACCATTGCCAAAACCTTATCACACTCTACTGTAGCAAATCACTAAAATTATTATTAAACATTGCATACTAAATGCCTCTGCATATTTAATAGTCCTATCCTCAAATAGGATCATTAAAGAAGCAAACATATGCAAACAATGCAAACATAACAGCAATCTGCCTAAACAGGATAGTCTGTAAAGAATGCTGCAACATCCATACTTCCCTAGCTCCAAAAATTATGAAACAAAATTTCCACTGTTGTAAATTTATCAGAGATTAATATGCAAAAGGTTTCAACATTTTATTACATTCTTACTTTTCTAGGGAATTATTGCAACAGCGGTAAACTTTCTGTTTTCAAACAACAACATGTATACTTGTAACATAGGCATAGTAAAGGCTATCAATGCAACTTTTATTGAAATAAAAGATGTAAAACATTATTATAAATAACAGAAAGCAACTCCTAACAAAATAAATTGACGCTCCAAGCAAAACACATATCATGTGGTGAATAAAAATATAGCTCCAAGTAAAGTTACCGATGAACGAAGACGAAAGAGGGGATGCCTTCCGGGGCATCCCCAAGCTTAGGCTTTTGGTTTTCCTTGAATATTACCTTGAGCTGCCTTGTTCATACCCAAGCTTAGGCTCTTGCCACTCCTTATTCCATAGTCCATCGAATCCTTACTCAAAACTTGAAAACTTCACAACACAAAACTTAACAGAAAACTCATAAGCTCCGTTAGTATAAGAAAGTAAATCACCACTTCATGGTACTGTAATGAACTCATTCTTTATTTATATTGGTGTTAAACCTACTGTATTCCAACTTCTCTATGGTTTATAAACTATTTTACTAGCCACAAATTCATCAAAAATAAGTAAACAACACATGAAAAACATAATCTGTCAAAAACAGAACAGTCTGTAGTAATCTGAATCAAACGTATACTTCTGGAACTCATAAAATTCTGAAATAAATTGCTGGATATGAGGAATTTATCTATTAATCATCTGCAAAAATAATTAATTAAATATCACTCTCCAAATAAAAATGGCAGCAATTCTCGTGAGCGCTAAAGTTTCTGTTTTTGACAGCATGATCAACAAGACTTTCCCCAAGTCTTCCCAAAGGTTCTACTTGGCACAAACACTAATTAAACACATAAAACCACATCTAAACAGAGGCTAGATGAATTACTTATTACTAAACAGGAGCAAAGAGCAAGGAACAAAAGTAAAATTGGGTTGCCTCCCAACAAGCGCTATCGTTTAACGCCCCTAGCTAGGCATGATGATTTCAACGATGCTCACATAAAGGATAAGAATTGTAACATAAAGAGAGCATCAAGAAGAATATGAATAGCACATTTAAGTCTAACATACTTCCTATGCATAGGGATTTTGTGAGCAAACAAATTGTGGGAACAATAATCAATTAGCATAGGAAGGTAAAGCAAGCAAAACTTCAAGACTTTAAGCACATAGAGACGAAACTTGATATTATTGCAATTCATATTCCTCCCTCAAAATAATTTTCAGTAGCATCATGATCGAATTCAACAATATAACCAGCACCTAAAGAATTCTTTTCATGACCTACAAGCATAGAAAATTTACTACTCTCCACACAAGTAAAATTCTTCTCATGAATAATAGTGGGAGCAAACTCAACAAAATAACTATCATGTGATTGAAAATTAAGATCAAGATGACAAGTTTCATGGTTATCATTATTCTTTAAAGCATACGTGTCATCACAATAATCATCATAGATAGGAGGCATGCTTTCATCATAATAAATTTGCCCATCAAAACTTGGGGGACAAAAAATATCATCTTCATCAAACATAGCTTCCCCAAGCTTGTGACTTTGCATATCATTAGCATCATGGATATTCAAGGAATTCATACTAACAACATTGCAATCATGCTCATCATTCAAATATTTAGTGCCAAACATTTTGTAGATTTCTTCTTCTAGCACTTGAGCACAATTATCCTTTCCATCATACTCACGAAAGATATTAAAAAGGTGAAGCGTATGAGACAAACTCAATTCCATTTTTTATAGTTTTCTTTTATAAACTAAACTAGTGATAAAACAAGAAACTAAAAGACTCGATTGCAAGATCTAAAGATATACCTTCAAGCACTCACCTCCCCGGCAACGGCGCCAGAAAAGAGCTTGATGTCTACTACACAACCTTCTTCTTGTAGACGTTGTTGGGCCTCCAAGTGCAGAGCTTTGTAGGACAGTAGAAAATTTCCCTCAAGTGGATGGCCTAAGGTTTATCAATCCGTAGGAGGCGTAGGATGAAGATGGTCTCTCTCAAGCAACCCTGCAACCAAATAACAAAGAGTCTCTTGTGTCCCCAACACACCCAATACAATGGTAAATTGTATAGGTGCACTAGGTCGGCGAAGAGATAGTGAAACAAGTGGTATATGGATAGTAGATAAAGGTATTTGTAATTTGAAATAATAAAAACAGGAAGGTAGCAAGTGATCAAAGTGAGCGTAAACGATATTGCAATGTGTGGAAACAAGGCCTAGGGTTCATACTTTCGCTAGTGTAAGTTCCCTCAACAATACTAACATAATTGGATCACATAACAATCCCTCAACATGCAACAAAGAGTCACTCCAAAGTCACTAATAGCGGAGAACAAACGAAGAGATTATGGTAGGGTACGAAACCACCTCAAAGTTATTCTTTCCAATCAATCCGTTGGGCTATTCCTATAAGTGTCACAAACAACCCTAGAGTTCGTACTAGAATAACACCTTAAGACACAAAACAACCAAAACCCTAATGTCACCTAGATACTCCAATGTCACCTCAAGTATCCGTGGGTATGATTATACGACATGCATCACACAATCTTAGATTCATCTATTCAACCAACATAAAGGACCTCAAAGAGTGCCCCAAAGTTCTACAGGAGAATCACGACGAAAACGTGTGCCAACCCCTATGCATAGGTTCCCAATGTCACAAAACCCGCAAGTTGGTCACCTTAACATACATCAAGTGGCATGCGGTATCCCATTGTCACCACAGATATCCACGGCAAGACATACATCAAGTGTTCTCAAACCTTTAAAGACTCAACCCAATAAGATAACTCCAAAGGGGAAACTCAATTCATTACAAGAGAGTAGAGGGGGGAAGAAACATCATAGGATCCAAGTATAATAGCAAAGCTCGCGATACATCAAGATCGTATCATCTCAAGAACACGAGAGAGAGAGAGTTATCAAACACATAGCTACTGGTACATACCCTCAGCCCCGAGGGAGAACTACTCCCTCCTCGTCATGAAGAGCACCGAGATGATGAAGATGGCCACCGGTGAGGGTTCCCCCCTCCGGCAGGGTGCCGGAACAGGGTCCCGATTGGTTTTTGGTGGCTACGGAGGCTTCTGGCGGCGGAACTCCTGATCTATGTTGCGTTCTGGAAGTTTTTGGGTATATGGAGTTATATAGGCAGAAGAAACATGTCAGGGGAGCCACGGGGGCCCCACGAGGCAGGGGGCGCGCCCTAAGGGGGTGGGCGCGCCCCCACCCTCGTGGGCAGCTCCCGTATCTTCTGACATGGGGTCCAAGTCTATCAGGTGTGTTTTCTTCCAAAAGTAACTTCTCCAGTTGATTTCGTTCCGTTTCGACTCCGTCTGATATTCCTTTTCTTCGAAACACTGAAATAGGCATAAAACAGCAAATCTGGGCTGGGCCTCCGGTTATTAGGTTAGTCCCAAAAATAATATAAAAGTGGAAAATAAAGCCCAATATAGTCCAAAACAGTAGATAATATAGCATGAAGCAATCAAAAATTATAGATACGTTGGAGACGTATCAGCGTAGTCCCCAGGATATGATTTATTACTTCTCTGCTAAATATTTCCCTGCTCATAAGAAACAAGCTGCTTTAAGGGATATATATAATTTTGTGCAAATTGAAGAAGAGAGTCTCCCACAAGCTTGGGGGACGCTTCTCCAATTACTTAATGCTTTGCCTGATCATCCTCTTAAGAAAAATGAAATACTTGATATCTTTTATAATGGACTAATGGATGCCTCCAGAGATTACCTGGATAGTTGTGTTGGTTCTGTTTTCAGGGAAAGAACACCAGATGAAGCTAAAATTCTATTGAACAATAGGTTGACAAATGAAAATAATTGGACACCTCCGGAGCCAATTCCTGAGCCTATTCCTAAATCAACTCCGAAGAAGAGGGGTATTCTATTTCTCAGTCCTGATGATATGCAAGAGGCAAAGAAATCTATGAAAGAAAAATGTATTGAAGCTGAAGATGTTAAGGATTTACCTCCTATTGAAGAAATACATGGTCTTAATTTACCGCCTGTTGAAGAAACACATAATCCAAACCCTTCTCCTATTGAAGAAACTCATGGGTCTTGATAACCCGTCACATGTAGTAAAGGTAAATTCTCTCTATAGATATGATAAAGCTGAAATCCCATTTACTAAGTTTGCTAGCCCATGCTTAGATGAGTTTGATAAATTTATGGCTAAGTAAGAAGACTTTAATGCTTATTTTGGTAGATAATTGAAAAATAATTCAAATATGCTTGAACACTTGGGTGATTATATGGCTAATGTTAAAGGTGAACTAAAACTTATTAGTAAACATGTTTCTATGGTTACCACTCAAGTAGAACAAGTACTTAAAGCTCAAAATGAGTTGCTCAATAAATTAAATAGTAAAAATAATGATTATTCTGTTAGAGTGGCTAGTAGAACTGGTAGAATGACTCAGGAACCTTTGTATCCTGAAGGCCACCCTAAGAGAATTGAGCAAGATTCTCAGAGAAATAATATAGATGTACCTAGTTCTTCTAAAAAGAAGAAAAAGAAAAATGATAGGGCTTTGCATGCTTCTAGTGATCCTATTGTTGAAACACCTGAGAATCCAAATGATATCTCTATTTCTGATACTGAAACTCAATCTGGTAATGAACCTAAAACTAGTGATAATACTAATAATAATGTTCATAATGATGCTCAACCTAGTAATGATAATGATATAGAAATTGAACCCGTTGTTGATCTTGATAACCCACAATCAAAGAATCAACGTTATGATAAGAAAGACTTTGTTGCTAGGAAACATGGTAAAGAAAGAGAGCCTTGGGTTCAGAAACCCATGCCTTTTCCTCCCAAACCATCCAAAAAAAGGATGATGAGGATTTTGAGCGCTTTGCTGAAATGATTAGACCTATCTTTTTACATATGCGATTAACTGATATGCTCAAAACCAATCCTTATGCTAAGTACATGAAAGATATTATTACAAATAAAAGAAAGATACTAGAAGCTGAAATTTCCACCATTCTTGCTAATTATACTTTTAAGGGTGGAATACCAAAGAAACTTAGAGATCCCGGTGTACCAACTATACCATGCTCCATTAAAAGAAATTATGTTAAAACTGCTTTATGTGATCTTGGAGCCGGTGTTAGTGTTATGCCTCTCTCTTTATATCATAGACTTGATTTGAATAAGTTGACACCTACTGAAATATCTTTGCAAATGGCTGATAAATCAACTGCTATACCTATCGGTATTTGTGAGGATGTGCCTGTTGTAGTTGCAAACGTTACTATTTTAATGGATTTTGTTATTCTTGATATTCCCGAGGACGATAGTATGTCTATTATTCTTGGAAGACCCTTTTTGAACACTGCAGGGGCTGTTATTGATATCACTAAAGGCAACGTCACTTTTCATGTTAATGGTAATGAGCATACGGTACACTTTCCAAGGAAACAACCTCAAGTTCATAGTATCAACTCTATTGGAAAAATTCCATCGATTATATTTGGAGGTTTTGAATTTCCTCTTCCTACTGTCAAGAATAAATATGATATTCTTATTATTGGGGATGTGCATATCCCCATTGAGGTACCATAGTGTTATTCGAAATTTCTCCGGTTCCATGTTATTCGGAATGAGTTCGTTAACAAGACTTGATCAACCTTGTTAGTGGATTCCTTTTGATGATCATGAGATGGATGAAACTAGAAGGCACAACCTTCTGTACCCCACTTTTACTTCCTGTTATTCATATTAAATAAAACAAACATTTTTCTGTCTGTTATCTGATAATCCGTGCAATATAAAAATACCTCAAAAATAAAAGTTCTCCAAATGCCCTGAAATTTAAATATGATTTTTTCTAGAATATTTGAGGATTTATGGAACTGAGAACACACCAGGGGAGTCAACCACCCGCCCACGAGGGTGGAGGGCGCGCCCCCTGCCTCGTGGGCCCACGGTGGCCCTCCTCCACTTATTCCTGTACCCACACACTTCATCTTCTTCCCACAAACGCGAATATCCAGCTCAAGCACGAGTTCTAGCTTATCTTGCTGCCATTTTCGATCTCCTTGCTCAAAGCACCTCTCACAAAACTGCTTGGGGAGATTGTTCCTTGGTATGTGACTCCTCCATTGGTCCAATTAGTTTTTGTTCTAGTGCTTTATTCATTGCAAATTTTTGCTGCTTAGGTGACCTTGTTCTTGAGCTTGCATGTCAAATTTATATGGTCAAAAGTAGTTTTGATGCATGATATAGGCCCTAGGCACTTGTAGGAGTAGTTGCTATCAATATTATTGAGTTTGGTTTACTTTTATTTTGAAGTTACTAAAAAATTTCAGAATTTTTTAGAGGAAGAAATATGCTTAGGAAAATGTTCCGAGGTGGTTCCTCAAGAAAGCAAGGGCCCAGGCTTGCAATGCGTGATGCTGACGAAGAGCCACCAAGAAACGCTCCAGTGCGTCCTTGTGAATGGCCTTCTGAGAGCTTTATGGATCGAGCGGGAATTAAAGAAGAATTTAACGCATATTTGCGTAACGCTGATCTTGTGAGCTTCGAGGAAGAGAAGTGCAGCTAGTATCACAACCTCACCAGTACCTTTGTGAGGAGGTTTGAATTTTCAACTTCACGTAATTCTCCAACTGTCCTGTTTGATCTTTATGATAAATATTACACTATGGACTTAGAGAATTTTACCACTGCATGCAAACTTCCACAATGAGGTAGTATAAGGGATCCTTGCAAATCTGAATTTAGAGATTTTTTTGCTAGCATAACTGTGGGAGAATCTAGAGATATTACACAAACCACCATAGGGAGCATTCACTTTCCTGCTATACATTATTTTGCTCTCTTCATAGGTAGATGCATCAATGGTAAAGATGAGGCATGTCACATGTGTGTCCCTGACCTCAGTATTCTTAGGAGTGTTGTGTTAGGAGACCAATCATATAATTTGGGAGCCATTGTTGCACGTAGGTTGCACCTTAATAGATATAATGGAGATTTCTTTGGAGGAATTTATGCAACCCGCATAGCTAATTTTCTTGGTGTAGACATACACAAAGATGATATTGAATTACCACCTGCTTATTTAGATTTTAATGCTATGGTTCACCACCAGTTTGTTGAGAGGAACGAATCACCTGTCCAGTATCGACTAATCTTTGATAGACACCATGTTGTCCGTATTACTCTCCCTGCTCCTGCCTTCTTTGATTATTAGGCAAGAGGAAGATATACTATTACCAGAGAGGAGGCATATGAGTACGAGAGGAGAGAGGAGGCCGCTCGTCGCCACGTCGCAGCTTAGCGGGCGATAGCCGCTGCATCGCAGTACAACCCCAACTACTATTATGGATATCTGCCAGGCCAGCCGTGGCCATAGACCAACTTAGGCCAAAAGCCTAAGCTTGGGGGAGTACGTATTTCTCACCGACATTACATTTATGTTCACACACTCATTGCTAGATGTCGGTGCTCATATTTTTTCATTATATCATCCATGCTAGTTTAAATTCCTTTTTATGCTTTCTTCTTGTGTGTTTAATATACCTTAAGAAAAACAAAAAAATTAGTTCTAGCTTTTAATCTGTTTAATTTCCATGCTTGTAGTAGTAATTAAAAAGAAAACCCAAAAAGATTTCCTGTTCTTCTTTTGCTTGTTGGGAGCTTTCCTGTGTAAATAGTTTTATTTCTTTTCTTTTCTTTGGGAGTCGATAGGAGAAGACCATAATTAAATTGTTGAGGTGGCTCTTATATGAATTATTGTTGATCTGACAAAATAGCCCATATTGCTTTGTCTTCTCCTGTTTATTGAATACTTGCAGATTCCAGCTTAGTCCAATGCACGTGCACTATTATTATTATTCACACTATTCGGTCGTGCAAGTGAAAGGCAATTATGATGATATAAGATGGACTGGCTGAGATGAGAAAAGCTGGTATGAACTCGACCTCTTCTGTTTTTGTAAATATGATTAGTTCATCGTTCCTGATTCAGCCTATTATGAATAAACATGTTTGCAATGACAACTAGAGATCATAGTTTCTTATGCCATGCTTGATTAGCTATGAGTTATAATGGTTTACCTTGCATGCCAACATGCTATTAAAATGGTTATGATGTGGTATGATAGGGTGGTATTCTCCTCTGAATAATTTAAGTGACTTGACTTGGCACATGTTCACGCATGTAGTTGAAACAAAATCAACATAGCCTTCACGATATTTATGTTCATGGTGGATTATATCCTACTCATGCTTGCATTCGGTATTGATTAATTTTAATGCATGTTCATGACTGTTGTCGCTCTCTAACTGGTCGCTTTCCAGTCTTTTGCTAGCCTTCACCTGTACTAAGCGAGAATACTACTTGTGCATCCAAACTCCTTAAACCCCAAAGTTATTCCACATGAGTCCACCATACCTACCTATATACGGTATCTACCTGCCGTTTCAAGTAAATTTGTATGTGCCAAACTCTAAACGTTCAAATAAATATCCTGTTTTGTATGCTCAAATAGCTCATGTATCAACTAGGGCTGTCCGTATCTTCCATGTTAGGCGGGTTATTCTCAAGAGGACTGGACTCCGCTCCTCACTCAGAGATAAATGGCTGGTCACCAGGATGCCCAGTCCCATGCTTTATGCAAACTAAATCAAAATAATTGCAAACAAAACTCCCCCTGGGACTCTTTTTGTTGGAGGCACTCGTTGTTTCGAGTAAGCCATGGATTGATGCTTGTTGGTGGAAGGGGGAGTATAAACTTTACCATTCTGTTTGGGAACCGCCTATAATGTGTGTAGTATGAAAGACATCGCCATCTCTTGGTTGTTATGTTGACAATAAAAGTATACCACTCAAAATATTATTCACCTCTGTTTCAAAACCGAGCTCTGGCACCTCTACAAATCTCTGCTTCCCTCTGCGAAGGGCCTATCTATTTACTTTTATGCTGAGTCATCTTCCTCTTATTAAAAGGCACTAGTTGGAGAGCACCAATGTCATTTTCATTCATTATTGTTAGTTTACATTGAGTATGACATGGCTGGATCTCTTTTACCATGAATTACAATGTCTAGTCAGTCCTTGGTCTTTAAAGGTGCTCTGCATTTATGTTTTGCAGTCTCAGAAAGGGCTAGCGAGATACCATCTTGCTATATCATATTATGATTGTTTTGAGAAAGTGTTGTCATCCGAGATTTATTATTATTGCTCGCTAGTTGATTATGCTATTGATATGAGTAAACTTGAGACCAATGCGTTATTGCAATTGTGATTAGTTATAATCTTTGCTGAAAACTTGAATGCTGGCTTTACATATTTACAACAACAAGAGCAAACAGAGTTTGTAAAAGTTTTTCTTTATCATTTTCAGTTTGTCAACTAAATTGCTTGAGGACAAGCAAAGGTTTAAGCTTGGGGGAGTTGATATGTCTCCAACGTATCTACTTTTCCAAACACTTTTGCCCTTATTTTGGACTCTAACTTGCATGATTTGAATGGAACTAACCCGAACTGACGCTGTTTTCAGCAGAATTACCATGGTGTTATTTATGTGCAGGAGCAAACGTTCTCGGAATGACCTGAAACTTCACGGAGCCACTTTTCAGAAAATAAGAAAAATACCCGCCAAAGATGAAGGCCAGGGGGCCCACCACCTTGCCACGAGGGTGAGGGGCGCGCCTGCCACCCTAGGGCACGCCCCCTACCTCGTGGGCCCCCTGTTACCTCTTCGACTCCAACTCCACCTCCATATATTGAGTTTCGATGAGAAAAAAATTAGAGAGAAGAAATCATCACGTTTTACGATACGGAGCCGCCGCCAAGCCCTAAAACCTCTCGGGAGGGCTGATCTGGAGTCCGTTTGGGGCTCCGGAGAGGGGAATCCGTCGCCATCATCATCATCAACCATCCTCCATCACCAATTTCATGATGATCACCGCCGTGCGTGAGTAATTCCATCGTAGGCTTGCTGGACGGTGATGGGTTGGCTGTGATCTATCATGTAATCGAGTTAGTTTTGTTAGGGTTTGATCCCTAGTGTCCACTATGTTCTGAGATTGATGTTGCTATGACTTTTCTATGCTGAATGCTTGTCACTAGGGCCCGAGTGCCATGATTTCAGATCTGAACCTATTATGTTTTCATAAATATATGAGTGTTCTTGATCCTATCTTGCAAGTCTATAGTTACCTATTATGTGTTATGATGCGTTAACCCCGAAGTGACAATAATCGGGATACTTACCGGTGATGACCGTAGTTTGAGGAGTTCATGTATTCACTATGTGTTAATGCTTTGTTCTGGTTCTCTATTAAAAGGAGGCCTTAATATCCCTTAGTTTCCATAAGGACCCCGCTGCCACGGGAGGGTACGACAAAAGATGTCATGCAAGTTCTTTTCCATAAGCACGTATGACTATGTTTGGAATACATGCCTACATTATATCAATGAACTGGAGCTAGTTCTGTGTCACCCTAGGTTATGACTATTACATGATGAACCGCATCCGGCATAATTCTCTATCACTGATCCATTGGTTACGAGTTTTTCATATATTGTTCTTCGCTTATTTACTTTCCCGTTGCTATTGCTATCATCACTACAAAACACCAAAAACATTACTTTTACTACCGTTACCTTTTGCTACCGTTACTACTACTATCATATTACTTTGCTACTAAATACTTTACTGCAGATATTTAAGTTTCTAGGTGTGGTTGAATTGACAACTCAACTGCTAATTCTTGAGAATATTCTTTGGCTCCCCTTGTGTCGAATCAATAAATTTGGGTTGAATACTTTACCCTCGAAAACTGTTGCGACCCCTATCTTGTGGGTTATCAGCGTCCACGATAACTTCCTCCTCGTCCAGCAGACCGTGCGACTGCTGCACCAACTGAAGCAACCCCGTGTGCTTCTCAAGCTGGATATCGCGCGAGCGTTCGACTCTGTTTCTTGGCCGTTCCTGGTTTAGGTGCTCCAACATGTGGGTTTTGGCCCGAGGTGGCGTGAGTGGATTTCCATTATGATCTCGACGGCCTCGACATGCGTCCTGATCAACGGCATGCCGGCCCCCCCATTCCGCACGGTCAGGGCCTTCGCCAAGGCGATCCGGTCTCCCCGATGTTGTTTGTGCTGGTCATCGATACGCTCAACACGCTGCTCCAGTTCGCCGTCCAGTCCGGGATCCTCAAGCGGCTGACGCAGGCATGCCTCGTCAAGCGCGTCCTTCTTCGCTGACGATGTGATCATCTTCTGCCACCCCGATAGATCTGAGCTCTCTGCTATCAACTCTCTGCTAGAACTTTTTGGCACTACCTCGGGCTTGCGCACAAACTTCGCGAAGTGCCTTGGCGCTCCCATCCAGTGCCCCGACGACTCTGCGAGCAATGTCACTGCCGCCCTCGCCTGCCCGGTGGTGCCCTTCCCCATTCATTACCTGGGCCTCCCCCTCTCGCTCAGGAAAGTGCCCACCGCCCACTTGCTTCCCCAGATTGAGAAGCTTGGTCGTAAGCTTGCTACATGGAAGGCTGCCTTGCTCAACTGCGGCGAGCGGCTCAACCTAGTTCGGCAAGTCCTGAGCGCCATGCCTGTCCACATGCTCCTCGCCATGCTCTCTCCCCCGCCATCCTTAAGCAGGCCAATCGTATTCTCCGTGATTTCCTCTGGCACGGGAGGAAGGACGCGCGCGCCGGCTCCTGCCTAGTTAGCCGGGAACGGGTATGCCGCCCGATCGAGCTGGGGGGTCTTGACATCCGCGACTTTCACCGTACTGGCATCTCGCTTCGGACACGCTGGCTCTGGCTCCAAGCTACTGATCCCTCTCGGCCGTGGGCACACCTCCAGCTCCCGCGCGACCCCGAGGTGACTCAGTTCTTCCGGGCATCCACGTCGTGGATCCTTGGTGATGGTAACACCTGCCGCTTCTGGGTGGACCCGTGGCTAGATGGTCTTTCCCCCCTTGATAGCGCCCCCTCCCTGGTGGCGTTGGTTCCTCGTCGTATCCGGCGATCGCGCACGGTGGCCCAGGCCCTATCTGATCGCTGCTGGATATCAGACATTCGGGGCCCCCTTGGTCCTGCTGCTGCTGTCGAGTATGTGGGGCTCTGGTGCCGCCTCCAGCTTGTCGAGCTCGCCCCGCGTCCGGACCTGCTACGCTGGCGATGGACCGCCAAAGGCGTCTACTCTGCTTCTTCCTGCTACAGCGCCCTATTCCATGGCTCCACAGACTCCGAGTTCTGGCGCCTCACCTGGGAAACTAGTGCCCCCACCTCGGTCAAAATTTTCATCTGGCTCGCATCCCTTAACAGGTGCTGATCTGCTGACCGCCTGGCCCGGCGAGGCCTGCCACACGAACCCGCGTGTGTCTTCTGCTATCAGGAACCCGAAACACTCCATCACATCTTGGTGGGTTGCGTGTTCGCGCGCATCACATGGCACGAGATCCTCTCGTGGTGTTCCCCAACGACGGTTGTGCCGGATGGCACCACCGGCTACTTTGTTTGGCTCTCCGCAGCCATCCTTCTCCTCCCGGCTGCGCGTAGGCGTGGCCTGGCCACTATCGCCTCTCTCATTGCTTGGTCCCTTTGGCGACACTGGAACGCGATCATCTTCGATAAGATTACCCCTTCCTCCTCTTCCCTGATCGCCGCAATCAAAGAGGAAGCTCGCTCCTGGGCTGCCGCTGGAGCTCGAGGGCTCATCTTGAACCGTTTTGTAACTTGACCTTGTAACTGTTGGGGCTGAGCAACCCCTGCCTTCTGCTCTCCTGGGTTCATAGGCTCGCCATCCGTGCGCACGAGACTATGATTCCCACCCCTATACTTTTTTCTCTCTGTCTGTCAATGCAATGATACGCTACCTTAGCGTATTCGAGAAAAAAGAGAAAATAACTAGCTCAGAATAATAATACATGTGGCTCATTCGCTCAGAAATAGATGACACCTAATAATGTGTGAATCAAACTTCACTAACCTTTGCCATTAATATGTAAAAAGCACTTAAAGTGCATAAGTAAATCTTTTTTTCCATCAAGTTTGGATTGCTACCAAGTGTACCAAATGGAAGTGCGCAAGATTCTATAATAATAGAACCTATTATACTTCCATGGAAACACATTTATAAAAAGAGAACTGCCTAAGTTTGTACTGGAGAACGAGAATGTGTTAAACTCTAAAAGGACTAGCAGTAGATCGAAAGAAGAAACGACAAATCAATGGGTGATACTATATGTAACTGCTAACTAACGTGCATGCTCCTGTGAAATCTATTTGCAGCATCCTTCAAAACCGGGAAAGGTGTGCACACTAGTAATGATGTGGGTTTTTGATTACGAGAAATCTAGCTCAGCTGGGGTTCTCAGGTTTGCTGGCTTAGAAGAGTCGAGTGAGAGATGATGTTTTATTTAGCTGTGACGTGGAAGAAAAAATTCACGCGTCTGAAGACAAACATTACCTGTTGGCTCTATTTTCTGGGCATGTAATAATATATATTTTTAATTTTGTTTCACTCTTGTCGAGAAGTTGTGGAATAAGTGTTTTCCTTTCTTTGTAATGGTTGTCGTGATGTCCCCAGGGGAGGAGAATCCTTTTGAACAGCTATTTCGTGTTATCAATTTTCAGAAATAAAATTTTGACCGATGATGCTTCTTCTTCTTTTTTTCTGCGGGAAAACTTTGGATCTATTCATCTTTAATCATGGCAGTACAATGAACACCAGAAATAATAAAAATTACATCCAAATTCGTAGACCACCTAGCGACGATTACAAGCACTGAAGCGAGCCGAAGGCACGCCATCGTCATGGCCCCTCCCTCACGGGAGCCGGGCAAAAAAAATTGTAGTAAACCGTCGGAAAGTTGTCATGCTAAGGCTCCATAGAAGCAGCGCACCAGAACAACAACCACCTACGATGAAGAGTAGCGTAGATCGGAAGGATCTAATCTGAAGACACGCGAACGAAGACGAAGGATGACCAAATTTGAGCAGATCTACCAAAGACAGATCCATCGGAGACACACCTTCACATGCCTATTGATGATGCTTGATGCACCACCGGAACGGGGGCTAGGCGGGGAGAATCTTATTCCATCTTCAGAAGGCCGCCGCCGTCTCGCCTTCCTGAATAGGACATAAACCCTAACAAAACTCAAAGAAAGATCTACAAGCGGAGCCCTTCCGCCGGCAAGAGTTGAGATCCACCGCGTCCCCATGGCTCCAAGGCCACTGGAGACGAGACGAACTGGTTGCCGACGGGAGGCGGAGGAACCCTAAGCTTTTAGGGGAGATGAGCCAGAGGCGCCTACTTGGAGTGATTCGTGGTTGAGACAAATGTTTTATTGATACTTTAATTTTTAGGCGATTGGTGATAGAGAAACAACTATTTATAAGTCATAGCCAAGAACAATCTGATTAGGCTTCAGGATTCATGGAAGAAAAAACAGGACCAAAAACTTTTCATCTCACAACTAGCATAATTGAATGAGAAAATATTTTTCTATGTCAATTGAGTCGATCATTTGAATCTTTTATAAACCAAATCTAGGGTGTAAATACTCGTCTTTAAGCTTTAGAGCACTCCTTATTCTCCCCCGAGCGGTTGTCTTCGTTGTCCTGCCCCTTCCCGTTGCCGCATGCTCCTCTCTCCCCATCACTCCCGCCTTGTCGTCCTATTTCATACCTTCTCTTCTCCGTCTTAGCTTGTCATCTTGTATCTAGCTAACCGCCCAGCCCCCTTCGCTACGTCTACCACCACCACTGTCTCAACCTGCAGTGTCAAGTCGGAGCATCAACACTCTTAGGCCTTGTTTGGATTATCATTGTCCTTTTAAATACCCTGTAAAAAAATACTCGGCTCGGCCCGTCAATTTTTCCGGACGGAAACTGCATAGGTGCCGGTAAGATAAACATCTGCGTTAAACACTGATACGTCTTCAACGTATTTATAATTTTTTATTATTCCATGCTATAGTACCAATCTTGGATGTTTATTATGCATTTATATGTCATTTTATGGGACCAACCTATCAACTTAGTGCCCAGTATCAATTGTTATTAAATTATTTTTTTGCCTATTTTTGGTTTTCCAGAATATCAGTGCCAACGAAGTCCAAATGCCACAAAATTTTTTGGATTTTTTTTCTGGACATAACAAACCCTGGAACCTTCGGGAGAGGGCCAGAAGATGGAGCAGTGACCCAGGAGGCACTAGGGCGCGCCATGGGGGGTGGGTGCGCCCTGGTGGCTCCTTGGGCCCATGAGCGTCCATTTGACCTAATTCCATCTCTATAAATTCTTAAAAAATGGGAAACCTACAGAGAGCCATCCAGAATATTTTTTCCGTCGCGGCAAGCTTTTGTTCTCGAGATATCCCATCTGGAGGCCTTTTCCCGTACTCTGCCGGAGGGGGAATCCATCATGGAGGGGCTCTACATCAACCTTGTTGCCGTTCCGATGATGTGTGAGTAGTTTACCATAGACCTATGAGTCCATAACTAGTAGCTAGATGGCTTTTTCTCTCTCTTTGATCTTCAATACAATGTTCCGGCGCATGGTGACGTATAGTATAAGGGTTGGTAGACACTCGTGACGCCCCAAAGCTTCACTTTTCATATCAAGATGTCGACTCATGATGACTCCATAGACGCCGAGCTAGTTTCTTTTGCAAGGTCACAAGAAATAAATTAGATAGAGACCCTACGCACATACATATTGATACCCAGCTTGGAAGCTACACAAAATTTTACTCCCTACGTCCGGAAATACTTGTTCTATGAATGGTTGTATCTAGACTTATTTTAGTTATAGATACATTCATTTTTAAGACAAATATTTCCAGACGGAGGGAGTATTTGTTAGATAGAGGCACCACACACGTACATATAGATACCCAACTTGGAAGCTATATGAAGCTCTGTTTTTTAGACGTAACTCTATGTAATTTATGTTATCCAGCCAAACGTGTAGCATTAGGACTCTCTCTCTCTCTCTCTCAAAAAGGAGGACTCAATAGTCCACGTTGCAAGCGGCTCCTTCTTTTACCTTTGTATGTACAAATTTAGTATCACATCTGTTTAATCGGCAGAATATTTTTATCATAGAGCCGGCTTTTGAGATGCTTTTTTCTTTACTTTTGTTTTATTATTAATTAACGCTGGACGTGTCACATGACTCTTTTAAGGGATGTCCAGATCATTTCTGTTACGTATGTTTTCCTTTTATCCTCAGCGTAAATTCTACAATCCAACGGTGTATTTAATTTTAATGATGTGGATTAATGAGACGACCTGAAAGGTGCCTCCAATTAGTAAATATAAGATTTTCTTACATCATGATAAATGTTTATTATTCATGCTAGAATTGTATTAACCGGAAACTTAGTACATGTGTGAATACATAGACAAACAAAGTGTGACTAGTATGCCTCTACCTGACTAGCTCGTTGAATCAAAGATTGGTTAAGTTTTTTAGTCATAGACATGAGTTGTCATTTGATTAACGAGATCAAATCATTAGAGAATGATGTGATTGACTTGACCCATTCTGTTAGTTAGCATTTGATCGTTTAGTATATTGCTATTGCTTTCTTCATGGCTTATACATGTTCCTATGACTATGAGATTATGCAACTCCCGAATACCGGAGAAACACTTTGTGTGCTACCAAACGTCACAACGTAACTGGGTGATTATAAAGGAGCTCTACACGTGTCGCCGATGGTACTTGTTGAGTTGGCATAGATCGAGATTAGGATTTGTCACTCCGATTGTCGGAGAGGTATCTCTAGGCCCTCTCGGTAATGCACATCACTATAAGCCTTGCAAGCAATGTAACTAATGAGTTAGTTGCGGGATGATGCATTACGGAACGAGTAAAGAGACTTGCCGGTAACGAGATTGAACTAGGTATTGAGATACCAACGATCGAATCTCGGGCAAGTAACATACCAATGACAAAGGGAACAACGTATGTTATTATGCGGTTTGACCGATAAAGATCTTCGTAGAATATGTAGGAGCCAATATGAGCATCCAGGTTCCGCTATTGGTTATTGACCGGAGCTCGATCATGTCTACATAGTTCTCGAACCCGCAGGGTCCGCACGCTTAACGTTCGGTGATGATCGGTAATATGAGTTTATGTGTTTTGATGTACCGAAGGTAGTTCGGAGTCCCGGATATGATCACGGACATGAAGAGGGGTCTCGAAATGGTTGAGACATAAAGATCGATATATTGGATGACTATGTTTGAACTTCGGAAAGGTTCCGGGTAAGTTCGGACAAATACCGGAGTACCGGGGTGTTACCAGAACCCCTCGGGGAGTGTAATGGGCCTATTGGGCCTTAGTGGAGAAGAGGAGGGGCGGCCAGGGCAGGCCGCGCCCCCCCTCCCCCTCTAGTCCGAATTGGACAAGGAGGGGGGGCGATGCCCCCCTTTCCTTCCCCCTCTCTCCTCCTTCCCTCTCTCCTACTCCTACTCTTGGAAGGGTTGGAGTCCTACTCCCGGTGGGAGTAGGAATCCCCTTGGGGCACGCCTAGGAGGGCCGGCCCCTCCCCCTCCTCCACTCCTTTATATACGGGGGAGGGGGGCACCCCATAGACACACAAGTTGATCATTGATCTTTTAGCCGTGTGCGGTGCCCCCCTCCACCATAATCCACCTCGGTTATATCGTAGCGGTGCTTAGGCGAAGCCTTGTTCCAGTAGCATCATCATCACCGTCATCACACCGTCGTGCTGATGAAACTCTCCCTTGAAGCTCTACTGGATCGTGAGTTCGCGGGACGTCATCGAGCTGAACGTGTGCAGATCGCGGAGGTGCCGTACCTTCGATGCTAGATCGGTCGATCGTGAAGACATATGACTACATCAACCGTATTGTCATAACGCTTCCGCTTACGGTTTATGAGGGTACGTAGACGATACTCTCCCCTCTCGTTGCTATGCATCACCATGATCTTGCATGTGCGTAGGATTTTTTTTGAAATTACTGCGTTCCCCAACACTTCTCTCTTGAGGATAGCATACGGTGGGTAAACAAATTACTGTTGGGCAATTGATAGAAAAGCGAATAATCATGACGACATCCAAGGCAATGATCATGTATATATGCATCACGTCCGAGACAAGTAGACCGACCCCTTCCTGCATCTATTACTATTACTCCACATAACCGCTATCTAGCATGCATCTAGAGTATTAAGTTCATAAAGAATGGAGTAACACCTTAAGCAAGATGACATGATGTAGACAAAGTAAACTCAAGCAATATGAATAAACCCCATCGTTTTATCCTTAATGGCAACAATAGAAATATGTGTCTTGTCCCCTTTTATCCCTAGGATATAGATCACCGCAAGATTGAACCCATCACAAAGCACCTCTCCCATTGCAAGAAAAATCAATCTAGTTGGCTAAACCAAATCAATAGATCAGAGAAAAATACAAAGCTACAATAATCATGCATAAAAGAGTTCAGAGAAGACTTAAAATAATATTCATAGATAATTTATTCATAAACTTGCAATTCATCGGATCCCAACAAATTAACACACCGTAAAAAGTGATTACATCAAATAGATCTCCAAGAACATCAAGGAGACCATTGTATTGAAGATCAAAGAGAGAGAGAAGAAGCCATCTAGCTACTAGCTATGGACCCGTAGGTCTATGCTAAACTACTCACACATCATCGGAAGGGCAGCAAGGTTGATGTAGAACCCCTCCGTGATCGATTCCCCCTCCGATGGAGTGCCGAAAAAGTCCTCTAGATGGGATCTCGCAAGAACAGAAGCTTGTAGTGATAGAAAAAGTGTTTTGGGTGGCTCTCTGTTGGTTTCCCAATTTTAGAGAATTTATAGAGGCGGAGTTAGGTCAAACGGAGTTAGGGATGGCAATTTTATCCACGGATCTGGATATCCATGGATACCCGACCCGGTTGGGCAAGGGTATGGAGCACATTTTCACCCATGGGTCCATGGATATGGATACCCATGAACAGCCGGGTTGGGCATGGTTATAGTTTATGCTCCATGGATATCCAATGGATACCCGTATGACATGTGGGGCCATATGCCAGTGATAGTAGAAAGAGCGAATCAATGGAAAATGGCAGGAAATATGCAACTTGTTCCATGAGCTATATGCTGGAGAATCAACCTCTGGTATGTCACACTTAAGGACTCATCGTATTACTTGTTGCCTACTTATGCATGTAGTTTATGTTGTCATTTGTGAGTGAATGATGATGAGTTAATTTTCTCTTTGGGAAGGCTTCATGCTGACTTTTCTATGCCCATGGAGCTCCATGGGTATGTGGGTATCCAGTGGGTTTTGACATGGGCACAAGTTTTGCCCATGGATAATTTGGTGGATGGGCAGAGGGTAGGAAGATGGGTCATGGGTTGGATTTGGACCAGCTCCACCCGCCCCAAACCCGACCCATTGCCATCCCTAAACGGAGCGAAGGGTTGGAGACGTATCATTAACCTATTTGCATTTTGCATAAGCATGCGCAGAGATTTTACAACAAAGCTAATAAAACTATATATAGTGGAGAACTTCATAATTAGAGGAACCAACAAAAAATAAAAATTTAATGGTACCTAAACATTTTGATTTTGGATAAGAAGCAAAGCAAAAATAGTTGGTTACCCAGAGAGTGGCATTCCCCAACCAACTATCCTGACAGAACAAAATCTCACACCCATCCTTAATGACACACCTATCTAAATCCTAGCACGAATATAATAGAAAAAACCCTAACTCTCAGACCAACTAATCTAACCAACTATACTAACGCAGGAATCATAATCTAACTAACTAACCCTATATTCTAAATCCTAGCAACAACTACGAAAGGGGAATGAGAAGAAGTACCTCCTCGAGCACCTGCTGCACGGGATTGATGAGCACATTGTCGTCGCCGGCCTGCGCACCTGCATGCACTATGTATTGGAAATATGCCCTAGAGGCAATAATAAAATGATTATTATCATATTTCCTGTTCATGATAAATGTTTATTATTCATGCTAGAATTGTATTGACCGGAAACTTAAATACATGTGTGAATACATAGACTACACAGTGTACCTAGTAAGCCTCTACTAGACTAGCTCGTTGATCAAAGTTAGTTAAGGTTTCCTAACCATAGATATGAGTTGTCATTTGATAACAGGATCACATCATTAGGAGAATGATGTGATGGACAAGCCCAACCGTAAGCTTAGCAACATATAGTATCACTTAGTTATTTGCTATAGCTTTCTTCATGTCAAGTATTTATTCCTTAGACCATGAGATCATGCCACTCCCGGATACCGAAAGAATACTTTATGTGCTATCAAACGTCAATTCATAACTGGGTGATCATAAAGGTGCTCTACAGGTATTTCCGAAGGTGTTTGTTGGGTTGCATGGATCAAGACTAGGATTTTTCACTCCGTATGACGGAGAGATATCTTTGGGCCCTCTCGGTAATACAACATCACAAGAAGCTTGCAAGAAAGTTTTGTCATGGGATCTTATATTACAGAAATAAGTAAAGAGACTTGTTGGTAACGATATTGAACTAGGTATGGAGATACCAACGATCGAATCTCGAGCAAATAACATATCGCCGGACAAAGGGAATTGCATACGACATTAACGGAATCCTTGACATCGTGGTTCAACCGATAAATATCTTAATTGAATATGTAGGAATCAATATGGGCATCCAGGTCCCACTATTGATTATTGATCAGAGAGGATTCCCGGTCATGTCTACATGATTCTCAAACCTGTAGGGTCGCACGCTTAACGCTCGGTAGCGCTAGGGTAGTATTGAGATATTAAGAGTGGAAAGTCTGAAGATTGTTCGAAGTCCCAGATGAGACCCGGGACAGCACAAGGAGATTCAAAATGGTCCGGAGGTAAAGATTTATATATGGAAAGTTGTTTTCGGGGTCCCGTTACTCCTCCTCCATGTTCCGTGAGCGCTTGGTGAAGCCCTACTGGAATTCCACTGCCACCACCACCACTCCGTCGCGTTGGTCCCGATCTCATCTACCCCCTCTCCCTTGCTTGTTGGATCAAGAAGGAGAGGATGCCGCTGAGCCGTACGTGTGCTAAACTAGAAGGTGTCGTCCATTCGGCACTAGATCAGATTGGATCGTGAAGAGTACGACTACATCAACCGCGTTACGACGCTAATGTTTTCGGTCTACAAGGGTATGTAGATACACTCCCCTCTTGTTGCTTTACATCTCCATAGATAGATCTTGGGTGTCTCGTAGGAAAATTTTGGCATTCGTCGGGCTAGGCTTAGCTTGGGCCGGGTTTTGTAAACCACGACCTCAAAATCTCAAGCCGGAGCCCGGCCTGGCCCGAATAACATGAACATTGCCCTTTTTTAATTAAAATAAATATTTTTAGGATATTTAAAATTTATAGTGTACCTACATTTTGCATAAAGTAATGATTTATACCCTATTCAGGCCTATTTTCGGGCTTTCGAGCGGAGAGGCTGAGCCCGAGCCCGGCCCATATGTCGGGCATTCGGGTGGACTGAACGGGCTGGGCTGTCCATGCCCGGGTCTACTATTTAGTCCATGTTTGTATGTGTGTGTGTGTGCATGGGGGGGGGGGGGGATTTAGTCCATGTTACCATGTGATTTTGTTTCTGTGGATCACAAGACACTGTTCCTTTTTAACTATTCGTGCCACTAAGTTTGGTGTTCTATTGTTTCCGTAAACATATGTCAATGCAAAACTAATTGTTGGTGTCCACCATCTCAGATTTAGTACTGGTGAGATCAACCATTCCTACGTGTCAAATGGTTTATAGCAAGAGATGAGCCCTCAAGTGTTGCAACGAGAGCAACTCCAAACACATAAGTAGCTAGCATAGCTCCAGCAAACTCAAGAACTACAAGGCGCCCTTGATAATTTCACCACAGATCAGACACTTCAAGGAAATTTCATATGAAAAGTTTAAGCGGGAAACCACATGGCCTGGATAATATTGATGTGGTAACAATGGCGGAATGGCCCATCCTTTTTGTGTTGTTTGGTCAAGCCAAATATATTTTGTTAGATGTTGTGAATTGGGTTCTTAATTACTTACTTGGATGGAAGTTTGACTATACATGGTTCACACGATTCACACCTGTATATATTACTTCATGCTTGAATAATGATTCTCTTATTATATTTTGGTTTTCCTTTAAAAAATTCCAACATGCCACATCACACATAGTGAACAGTCATATATTGTCCGTAAACTGAATCATGTGTTAAATGATATGTGTGGTTTACAGTAGCGAGTAGATCACGCTCTGCTTCTTGTGGATTGTGTTGCTCTATCGGATATTTGATGAGGGATGCAGTATAGCCGTATCCGTTAGAGCGGTGACACCAACAGGTGCAAGAATGACACTAATACTCCCCTTGTGGTGGATTTTGGGGTTCAGTTGTTGCCTGAGAATGAGATTAAGAAGGACATGGCGGAGAATCGCCTCTCGGAGATTGTGTTGACAAATCCTAAGAGGGCCGGAGGTATACGTAGAGAGAGTAATGTTACATCCTGGGTGTTTTACGGCTGCCTGGAGTTAGTTTTTTAGACCAATAAAAACTGGACAAGTCAGCCGGCCCCTACACATTCTGAAGCACACAGCCCGTAAGTCTAGCATTATTGATACTAGTAGAATGCATGTGTGTTGTCACGGGCTTTTGAAATATTTTACGAGAGTTATATTAACATATTGTATGTTAAATTTTACATGCAGAGACAAAATAGCATGGGCACAATTGGGTAATAATTGAAGTCCACTTCACTTAGAGCATCTCTAGCTGACCCCATATAAGTGGTCAAACTCTTATAATTTTTGCGTTTTATAGTTTAGGTCGAAAAAAGTGTTCAGAACAGAAACCGTAAAAGTGGTCCAACCTGTAAATTTTTTAAGGGCTACCGAAAACACACACCCGAAACCCTTATATTTGGAGGTTGGAAGGCCGAACCTAAGGGGCCCCGTATACCGGTCAAACCTCGTCGGAGCAAACACACCGCCGCGGAGTTTGCCGGAATCTGCCCTAAACTTGCCGGAATTCATCACCGCACACCGGAAAAAGGCCGCTAGACGCCACAATTGATCGTCGCCAGTTCGAATTGGATGAGGTCGACATCGCCGTGGCCTCCCATGACCTCAGCCTGGCCGCCGGAATCCTCCCGGCGTGACAGGCAAAGGGGCACAGCTCGGCCGACGTGGCTGGCAATAGAGCAAGGCGTGGGCGGCAAAGGCGATGGGGCGTTGCCGGTGAGGCTGGGCACGGCCGGCGTGGTGATGGGGTGCAGCCGGCAGGGACGGGGCACGGCCGACGGGCGACGGGGCACGGGCGACGCGGCACGGCAGGCGGCCGACGGGGCGCGGCTGGCGTGGCCGGCACGGCCGGCTGGGGAAAGGGGCGGCAGCGGTCGGACTTGAGGAAGGAGCTCTTTATCCCAGTTTTACAGTTTGTTTTACATTATCTGTTCGGCCGTAGCTAAAATGAACTCTTAAAATGCATTTTTTCCGACATTTATCCTAGTTTTACAGTTTGCGATTTTAAGGGGTCTACTAGAGATGCTCTTACAATGTAAATTGATGAAAGAAAGGTAAATTGACGATGCATATATATATATATAGAGTGATGATCTAACTAAATATCCATTACAAATTAAGCTCTACTTGATGCGCTTAAGAAATTCTCGCACAATATTATGAATGTTGTCTTTAGCTTTATTCGCATGATATTTGAGCAAGTATAATAAAAACTTATTTTTCAACTCATACTCATCCCGCATAAGCAATATATGTTGTTAGCAGGAGTACTTCATGTCGAAGGTCTTAAAATGTGTACCGGAGAATACTCGACGTTCAAACTGGGCGAAACAATTCTTTAACGTTCCACCAGAGCATAAAAAAATGTGAGACACATCCCTGAAATTTCCTAAATTAATGTTATATTAAAAATAGTGATAACAAAAACAAATGCTTGTATTTTGATCGTTATGATAATGAAATATATAGATTTATTACCCGTCTGCTCGTTGGAATATCTGGCGGAAATAACGTTGCCATGTTGATATATCAGAATTCCAGCCGAGTTGCTTTATTTTGGGTGCGTCTTTGAATTCGCTCGTAAATCTTTGTAATTTCACTAAATGCCTCAGAGTTTTAACCTCTCGCACTGTGATGTATGTATAGGGTCTAGAAATCCATACACGGCGTGCATGTTTTTCCGCAAAGAATTAGACACGACGGTCATTTCTTACATGGCTGCCTTCGGCAACACGAACACCCCATGCGTGAATTCATATAAATCACCGCGGTTGCACCCACCCTTCCGGAAGTCTGGCCACCTCGCGCCGGAGTAGCAGTGCAGGATCGGGTCCCTCCATCGTGCCTTCTTCCTAGGTGCGTGAACAGGCATGCAGTCCAGCCGTGCCTCCGCCTGCACACGCCGCCGCACACATATGCATCCATCATCACAGCGGCATCCTCGCCAACCTCTTGTCCGGCTCGATGCGCAACCATACAATGAGAAGATTAATCGCGTGAGGTGGATGCAGCTAGCCAAGCAAGTGTATGTGAGCTGATTGATTTTCCTGGTGTGTTGCTACGGGCTACGATGCATATATATTTGAGTGACTCGACAACAGTCGTAATGTAAACCTTCCCTCTCTCTCCCTCTCACTCTTCCTCTCTCTACATATCTTTGTCTCTCCCTTCCTCCACTCACCCTTTCCCCCACCCTTTCTCGCTCCTTGTAGCCATCAGAGGGGACGAACATGGATGTCGAGGGTGTCGCATGGGTAGGGTTGGGTGATACAAGAGGAATAGGGGACTCCCTCATAAAGATTCTCTCCTAAATTTTGTTTAACTCGGCATCACCCTCTCTTTTTTATTTCAACCCAACCAATATTGATTCTTCCTCTCAAATTGAACAACAATCGCTCCTTCATTATCAGCCATCGTTACGATCCACCATGCATGTCACGTCCAGACGCACCGAGGCACACTTGCACCCCCTACGACTGCGATAGCGTTCACCACCTCATCCTACTACTCAATGCTATTATGTGTTCATTGCTTGGTCAGCCATAAACTAAGCATCACGACTTGAAAAATACTTGCCTATTAAGAAATGAAATAGCGCACTAAATAGTTTATCTTTAGTTTACATTAGTGAGGCTTCACATAAATATTGTGTATCAGCAAAAACTCCATCATACAATAATTGAGTGATTACATGCTTGTATTTCACCTCAGAAAGCAATTAAGAAATTGCCTTTAACATAAATGCTACCCATAAATATAAAAAACATGATACCCGCAAAATAAAATGCATGCTGAAGAGGAAGGTTGTAGTTACATATGATGACTTCTAGTATTTGTAGATGACCTAGATGTAGTAAACACTCGACAATGGTGAGCTCATTTTTCTGTTGAACTTCTTGATATCATCCCGCACATGTGATGACATTCACAAACGCAAGCAAAGCTCAAGGCACTGAAATCAGCTGAGGTGATATACATCCCGTGAGCAGTAAGTAAAGGAGATAGATTTTGGATGAATTGGGTTTCTCACCTTGGGGCAATGGTTGAGCACAAAGGTCAGCTTGTGGATGATCTTCTTCCTGCATATTTTTAGGGCAAAGCCACCGAGAACGTCCTCTAACAGCTGATCCTATGCTCATCGGAGTTAGTGACGTTCTTCGTGGCCTGCTCAGGGAGAGCTGCAGGCTTGATAAGAACCTTCTTGGCCACATGCTTTAATGTGGCTCGCATTGCTACAGGTGGAGCAGGAGCAAGAAATTATATAAAGACATTGGTCACATAACGTACAAACTGCAACTTTGAGCCACCGCACAACTCACACTGAAAATAACTCCCAAGTTCAACTTTGAGCCTTAACACCATCATCCGAACCACACACTACTACCTTAATAACTTAATACTGCCTTTCCTGTGCTTCATGCACGGCTAGAATTCCATGTAGTTTTTGTGCCAGAATCAGAAACAAATCACTTTCATCATGAATGTCAAGGAGAACAGAACCCACATGTACAAACAAATTTAGGGAATCTATTTTAGAATATGAATGGAAATCATCCACGCAGACCACAAGTAGTTTTTGTGTACAATGTCAGTCTTAATTTCGTTAGAATATGAACCCACATGTAGTTTTTGTGCTTGCATTCATGAACCTAATCTAACGAATCAAAACTGACATTTGTCAATTTTATCAAAATGTGGAGCATGAAACTACATGATAAAATTACAAATTCTTTCTATGAACCAAGAATTCGAAGCAAGCATGAATCACAACTTGATGTTATTGTGCAACTTGATGTTTTTTTACGAGAATCAACACTTGCTTTTTCTTGGCTATGAGCCTATGAGCAAATTAGTTTTAACTGTACCTGCATTGCTCCATGAGATCATTGTCATAGGCCTCAATCTGTTCGGTGGTCATATTGGTCGAGTAGCCTATGGTGTACTCGGATATGGGTAGGATCCCTCGATAAATTCCACCTGCGGAGCAAAATGTCAAAAATTACTGTTGTGTTCTCTGAAATCTGAATGGAAATATGTAATATGACACTACTTTACTCCTCAACTATTCTAGCTGGCTTCTGTTGGTGAATCTATAATCTATAATACCTAAATAATTCATCCCCACTAACCTATTTCTCTTAACATGCAGGCTATCCACATCACTAATCAACATGCAACCATCCACCTCACTCCACCTCAGTAGTCTAGCCACATCATCAATTTCAAATACCCTTTTTATTTCCTGTGATTTAATTTCTCCTTTGCACGCTTCCTCTTCCGTCCTGTAACATCCAGATAGTTGAAGAGCCATCATCATCCATCAATAAAGACCCAGCAGATGGGAAAAAGTGGAGTCCCATCTCCCTCCAGTACGCCTCTTCCCATCTCTCTCCATGGAAATCTCGCGCCGCTAGGCTTCCGCCAGGAAGAGGAGTAGCCCATCAGGGGAAAAACTCTCTGCAGTCCCGATCGAGATCCCCTGCCGCAACTCCTCCGTGCCATCTTACTGGATGGAGTTTGAGGCTGCGTGGTCAACTCGCCACCTCCAATGGTGCGCCGCCGCTGCGAGTCTATGTTACCCCACCCGGTGTCCGACGACCCAACCCCAACATCTGCCCCTAGGTCTGGCATCTCCGGCAGCCCGACTTTTGTTACCTGAAGCGGGATTGCAGGCAACCGAGCGGCCGGGTGCCCGTCTGCGGCCATGTCTTCGATTGAAGCACACTAGATGTGCCTAGAAGTCCAAAAGTCTACAATATCTTCTCTCCCTGTTGGGCAATGGGTCTAGCTTCGATCTTCTAGGTCCCAACTTCATCTCCTACCCTCGGCACCCTCACTCGATCCCTATTTTAGGATGATGTTTAACACCATGCAGTACTTAGCCAAAGCTAAATTTCAATTGCAGCCCATAGCACCAAGAGAAACGACGATCTACTCCTCTCCTCATGGGATTTTCAGGAACAATTAAGAGTTTGCCGTTGCAGTGCAGGAACAGACTTACACAAACCCCTGTCAAAGTCGTTAGATCCACACCATGCATAGCCAGTTCTAGAAAATCTTAGTTTCATGTAAGGAACCTCTTATGCATGCACGCCTGCAGCATCACGACTATATTTGATTAGTTGTTTCTTTCGTAGATTCGTAAGTTCTCTCAGATATGAAGTGAGGTAGGTAGACTTTCCGCAGGTTACATGTTTGATCTGAATTCCCAAACCTAGGGCAAGTAAGGTGCTCTTACTATGTTGAATCATCTGTACGAATTTGGTAAGATCGATGGATTCAGTACCGGCCTAATTTTTTGGCAATGCCGGTAAGTGATGCTCATGATCCATGTACTCCTGTTGTTTGGTTATTGTATTACCGTGTTCTTTTGGATCTATGTGCGTGGGTCGAGGTTGCCCCCCCCCCCCGCCCCCCCAACCCACGAAGGTGTGGTAAATTTGCTCCTTTTCTTCATCTATAATTTTTCTCTCATAAATCACGGCATGTACATTTAGTTTTGTATTTACAGAGTTTTATATGTTTCTCTCTCTCTCTCTCTCTCTCTCTCTCTCTCTCATAAATCATGATCATATGCATGTACATCTTACTCATCGTACTGAGTCATTTGTTGTTGTATTTTTTGCAGAATTTGGTGTGTAGTTAAACTGAACACATGTGCCCCTGAAGGTCTGATTGCCAAGTGTACAGTACCATCGTCGAATGTCTGATTTCCTGTAGTGTAAGTTCAGTTGACTGCTTGGATTGGCAACCATTGCTTTCTTCTTGAGTTATTCGACAGTCAATATTTCAATTTGCTAACTGTACACATGTCCCTGAACGTCTACTTATAGTTCTCTGTTAACAGTTCAAGCAGCAACCTCCTTCCTTTCAGACCTTAGACTTATACAGAAACTACACGCAGATTTTGTTGGCTGTGTTTTATGTCTACAATTTAGGTATATTCTCAGTTAGGTTATGCAATGCTCTGATAAAAGTTATCATTTCACTCTTCCTCTAGAATATAGCAAATCATGTTTGCTGATTCAATTGGGCAAGTTTTGCAGAGTTTACCTATGAGCATATGAATGCATATGAGAAATCTTATCTTCAATTGGTAGTATTCTAACCTCCTGCATATAAGTGGGGCCTCTCAACTGCAGCTACAAAAAATGTATGATGTTGTCTGTAGCACTTGGAAACACTAAATATTTGGAGGGAGTACTCAGGTACGATTTATCATTACATTTCAGATTTAGTTAATATAATTTACAAAGTATTAATATAATATCATGTCTTATTTTATCAACAATGCCCTGTCAAATAAAATTATGTCCCCAAGAAACCAACTCTTTATACCTGTGCATTTGAGAAGTAATTTTGAGCTCTCTTATTATGTTTTTGCCAACTTAGCTCCGGAGTCGAATCATCTCTTTTGCATAATTTGAAGGTCTATGTTTCAGGTGCTATAACTAAGTTTGATTAGATTTGCTTAGCCTCCATTTCCTTTGTTACACGAAAATAGAACACAACTGGTAGGGAACGATTCTGATTTACAATCAAGATATCTAAATATGATAACAAAATTTTGCAGGTATACATTTAAATGTGGTGCGAGGCGGCTGCTCTGCCCTGTATATTATCTTATTCCATTTCCCATTGCACTATGATGCTGTTGTTGCTCTCCTTTTTCTAAACTCGAGTCCATCAATATGAATCAACACGTTCGCAAGTTGAATCACCTAAAAAAACTTCTACATATTCCGCAGCAATGCGCGGGGCATCATCTAGTTGTTTAAATTCCTAGGTCTGTACATCCAAGGAAATCAGACCGTAAATGAATGTCCATAAAAATATGGGGTTATAAATGAATGTACAAAAAATGGGCCTGTAACTGGAGATGTATATATACTCTAATTATCACAGCTGTGACTGAGAGTCTGAGATAGATGACGCACACTGACGTATGTGGCGGCTGGCCGGCACCTCCACGAAGAGTGGCAGCACCAGCACGAATGATATCGACGCAGATCTGGTGGTCGCAACCTGGCCCTCCTCCGCCTTGTCGCCCTTGCTGCTACCGTCTACTATGATACATGCCATTTATAATACAAATTTACATAAAGACCAATTTCAGGAAAAAGATAACATTACTTCTACAAGTTGGAACTTGGAACAGGGAAACTGAGACAATTCTAGAACATAAACGATCATTAGAAAGTATCTAAAGTTAATAGTATCAGGTTACTCTTACCTAGGTGTTGGAGTAGTATAACCGCAGGGCAGCGGCTGCCAACCATCATGTAGGGACACACGAGGACGAGAGTGACGAGAGTCTCAGCTCTCACCTGGAACAACAATTAAAGGCAACAATTAGAGCATCTCCAACCGCGGCCCCAATAAGGCCCACCAGGCGATTTTTCGGCCGCCGGTGTCGAAAAATCGGCCCAGTCGCATCCTCAAGGGTTCAATTTTCGTCGGCTCGGACCGAAATTGGCACCGGCGGAACTAGGCCGAACCCGGCGCGCTGGGGGCGCTCGGGGGCACCGACTGAATCGTTTTTGGCGTGAAAGTCGACGGGCCCTCCTTGGCAGCGACTCGGCTCTTCTCGCCGCTTCGTCGTCCTCATCGCCTCGATTCCCGCAGCGAATCAATGCCGCGCGCCGGTCAGCCTCCTCCATTGATGCCTCACGGGCGGTGCAGTGAAGACCGGACGACACGCGTCCCTCGCCCGCCACGCGTAACACGGCGGCCACGCGTACCCGCGGCGCCCCCGCCTATATAAGCCGCCCCCAGCCACCGCACCCGCAGCTCCGGCGTCCGTATCGCCGACTCCTCCCTCGCCTCTGGTCGCCTCGTCCTCGTCAAGCCAAAGCCGGAGCCCGGCCTCCCCGCGGAGTACGATGAGATAGCCCGGCGCGGCTTGATACGTCTCCAACGTATCTATAATTTTTGATTGTTTCATGCTATTATATTATCTGTTTTGGATGTTAATGGGCTTTATTTTGCACTTTTATATTATTTTTGAAACTAACCTATTAACCGGAGGCCCAGCCCAAATTGTTGTTTTTTTGCCTATTTCAGTGTTTCGTAGAAAAGAAATATTAAACGGAGTCCAAACGGAATGAAATCTTCGGGAACGCAATTTTGGAACAAACGTGATCCAGAGGACTGGAGTGGACGTCAATCAATCAACGATGCGGCCATGAGGCAGGGGGGCGCGCCCTCCCCTCTGGGCCCCTCGTAGCTCCGCCGACCTGCTTCTTCCTCCTATATATGTTCACATACCCCGCAAACATCCAGAAGCACCACGAAACCCTATTTCCACCGCCGCAACCATCTGTACCCAAGAGATCCCATCTTGGGGCCTTTTCCGAAGCTCGCCGAAGGGGGCATTGATCACGGAGGGCCTCTACATCAATTTCATGGCCCCTCCGATGATGTGTGAGTAGTTTACTTCAGACCTCCGGGTCCATAGCTAGTAGCTAGATGACTTCTTCTCTCTCTTTGGATCTCAATACAAAGTTCTCCTTGATTCTCTTGGAGATCTATTCGATGTAATCTTCATTTGCGGTGTGTTTGTCGAGATCCGATAAATTGTGGGTTTATGATCCAGATTATCTATGAACAATATTTGAATCTTCTCTGAATTCTTTTATGTATGATTGGTTTATCTTTGCAAGTCTCTTCGAATTATCAGTTTGGTTTGGCCTACTAGATTGATCTTTCTTACAATGGGAGAAGTGCTTAGCTTTGGGTTCAATCTTGCGGTGCTCGATCCCAGTGACAGAAAGAGAAACAACAAGTATTGTATTGTTGCCATCGAGGATAAAAAGATGGGGTTTACATCATATTGCATGAGTTTATCCCTCTACATCATGTCATCTTGTTTAAGGCGTTACTCTGTTCTTATGAACTTAATACTCTAGACGCATGCTGGATAGCGATCGATGTGTGGAGTAATAGTAGTAGATGCAGCCAGGAGTCGGTCTACTTGTCGCAGACGTGATGCCTATATACATTATCATACCTAGATATTCCCATAATTATTCGCTTTTCTATCAATTGCTCGACAGTAATTTGTTCACCCACCGTAATACTTATGCTATCTTGAGAGAAGCCACTAGTGAAACGTATGGCTCCCTGGTCTATTTTCCATCATACAAGTTTCCAATCTATTTTATTTTGTAATCTTTACTTTCAATCTATATCATAAAAATACCAAAAACATTTATCTTATTATTATCATCTCTATCAGATCTCACTCTTGCGTGGCCGTGAAGGGATTGACAACCCCTTTATCGCGTTGGTCGTGATGTTCTTATTTGTTTGTGTAGGTACGAGGTGACTCGCGCGTGGTCTCCTACTGGATTGATACTTTGGTTCTCAAAAACTGAGGAAAATACTTACGCTGCTTTACTGCACCACCCTTTCCTCTTCAAGGGAAAACCAACGCAGTGCTCAAGAGGTAGCATGGCTTCTCCGACCAGGAGGCCCTAAAGTGGGCGCGGGACGACTACCTCCGTGACGAGATGGTCCAGCAGCGCCGGGCCCTGGAGGAGATAGCCGCCCGCAAGCGCGGACGCGAGGACGAGCACGGTGTGGTGATCCTCGACAGCGACGAGGAGGAGGACGCCCTCGGACCGTCCAACCAGCCGCGCCAACCTGGAGAGGGGTGCAGCAGGGACGGCGGCCACGGAGGAGGCGGCGACGATGATAACGACGGCGGCGACTACACGAAGTTCTACATGCTCCTCGGCATGTAGAGCTTCAAGGGCGGTGGGCGGCGAGGAGCGGCGAGGGCGACGACGGGCCTAGTAGCTTTTTTTTCCTTTTTTGTAAAATATTTTAAATATGTATGAACTCGCCGAAGTTTGGTTGAATTTGCGCCTAATTTGCGAAGTTTGGTTGAATTTGCGCCTAGTTTGTGCTTTTCAAAAAAATGCGTGGGCGCCGCGACTGGGGGGCATCATGCCCCCAGCACGCGGTTTTCGCCGGTGCGCCCTCAGGGGGCGATTTTTAGCGCCTCCTGGGGGGCCAACGGCTGGAGATGCTCTTAGGCAGACATTCAGATATATGTCATGATCGCACATTTTCGCCCGTGAATATTTTTTCACTACCTAGGATCGGATCAAGCACAAAGATCAAAAAGTGAAGTGCACAAAAATAAGATCTGAAACAAAAGAAATCGAAGGTTTGTGAGCAGCCCGAGAGGTTAGGGACTCACATGGCGCTTAGGGCACACTCCTTCAGTTCCCGGCCTAATCTGATGTTGCCGCTTCCCGTGGAAGAGAGGGAGGCTCACGAACGGAGAACCTGTCGCGCATGCCGGAGGAGGAAAGGAAGACTAATCTGCTGGAGGCTGCCGACGCTGTCTGCTCATGGCAGCACCGTCAAATGACTGCAGCAACCCATGATGGCATGACCTCGAAAGAAAGGACATGGAAGAGGGACGTGAAACCAATCAGTTCCTTTTGGTGCACATATAAGCTCTGCCTAACGAGATGAGGATGCAAGCATGCATGGAAATCGAGTACTTTGGTGAATCCCCCGCTGGCCACTGGCGCCAGTCTGCGTCTCGAAAAAGAGGGCCACCCGCTAGTGGTCGTCATCCAAATCACGTTCATGGTCCTTCCTCGCCTCAAGGGGCTTCGCCTTGGTGGCCTGACGTTTGCCTACGCCAGGGTCGCCGAGAAGACAGTGAGGCGTCGATGGAACAGGATCAGGGTCCCCTCCCAGGCGGGCGGCGCCATCCACGTTGGGCATGAAGAGAGCCGATGGGAAGGAGGGGAGGTGGGGGAGAAGGGGAGGGGACCAACGGTGGTTAGGGATTGCGAGCAGGGGGACATGCGTAGTTGGGTGGTTTTCTCCACTGGTTTCGTGTTTCGTTGCGTATACAGGAAAGAAATCGGTGTATTGATTCCTTCCATCGTTGGTGTGGTACGAAACGAGGAAAAAACCAATCGAGCGGGAGTCCTGTCGACCGATGGGAGGAGTACGAACGAACGACCTATTGACTCTTCCTTAGAGATTATTTATTTCCTCAAAATCTATTATTTGTTTCCTAAAACAAATTGCATTAATAAAAGGATCGGTTGATTTGAATAAATTAGGAAAGTAAGATCCATGATCTTTTATATGTTAGGAAATTGCTGATTTGCAATAAAAGAGTGGAGAGAAAAATAAACCGATAGATAAGAAAACCAGCATGGTAGGGATGGTGGTGGGACGAAGAAAAACCGGACGAAAATAGACCGTACCAAGCTACCAACTAATAGAAGGATCGATTGATTTGAATAAATTAGGAAAGTAAGATCCGTGATCTTTTGTATGTTAGGAAACTGCTGATTTGCAATAAAAGAGTGGAGAGAAAAATAAACCGATAGATAAGAAAACCATCATGGTAGGGGTGGTGGTGGGACGAAGAAAAACGGACAAAAATAAACCGTACCAGGCTACCAACTGCTCCATTAGGAGTAAAGATTTCCTAAAACAAATTGCATTAATAAAAGGATCGGTTGATTTGAATAAATTAGGAAAGTAAGATCCGTGATCTTTTATTTGTTAGGAAATTGCTGATTTGCAATAAAAGAGTTGAGAGAAAAATAAACCGATAGATAAGAAAACCAGTATGGTAGGGGTGGTGGTGGGACGAAGAAAAACCGGACGAAAATAGACCGTACAAGCTACCAACTAATAGAAGTATCGGTTGATTTGAATAAATAAGGAAAGTAAGATCCGTGATCTTTTGTATGTTAGGAAACTGCTGATTTGCAATAAAAGAGTGGAGAGAAAAATAAACCGATAGAAAAAAACCAGCATGGTAGGGGTGGTGGTGGTGGGACGAAGAAAAACGTACAAAAATAAACCGTACTAGGCTATCAACTGCTCCATTAGGAGTAAAGATATATAATATCAACCATTGATATTTCATTTCTCCCTTTCTGATATGATCATGAAAGAAAATGTTTGGTTTCTGAAAAATACATGAGCACTACGCTAGCTAATGTGTATGCATGCTCGTGTCGTAGAGGTGCGCGAAGGAGCAAAGCATCGCAAGATGATGCAAACTGATGCATGTTTGTAGTTCCGAGGATTAATTATTTGAGCATATGTTCTATTTGTTTTGTTATTTCTCAGGAGATTAGTGATCGAGAAACAACAATTCTTTTTTTTGAGGGAATCGAGAAACAACTATTCATAAGTCACTGTTGAGAACATCCAATTAGGGTTTAAGATTCATGAAAGAACAAATAGGACCAAAATATGTTTCTTATAGAAATTGATTGGATTTTTTAAACTAGGCTAGAATGATTGGGCCAGGCCAGCGAGGTTGCGTTAGGACCTCGGAGCAGCTGGAATCCAAGACCAGTGGTAAATCAAACCGAGGCGAGCGCTCTTCCTATTCTCTCATCTCCCGCTTCTTTGTCTCAAAAAAAAAAAAATCTCCCGCTTCTACCCCTCGAAAAAAATCTCCCGTTTCTTTCCATATATATCAAGCTCGCTCTCGCTTTTGGCAACTCCAAGCACCCTCCGTTCGCCCGATCCGTGTTTGACAGCTCCCGGAACCCTAGCAAACAAGAAGTTTCCCTTTGTTCCCATTCTGTCATGGATCCCAGCCGCCGCCGCCACCTCCTCCCGCAGGGCTCACCCGCCTCCCTCCGCCGCCACGGCTCCTTCTCTCCTCCGCAGCCACCCACCTCGGCAACTCCTCTCGCCTCCCAAAGCAGCGGCGATGGCTCCGGCGACTATCCGCCCCACCTCCTGAATCCCTTGTCGTGGTCGCTCGGTCGCGCGACCGGAACTAGTAGTCGTGCCGGTAGCAGCTCTCACGCGCAAAATGCCTTCTCCACTCCGGTCCTGGAGTCCTTCCATTTCGAGGACGACCCTGTAGTTGCAGATGACCAGCAAACGCGGATGAGAGAGGGAGAACACGAGGTGGAAGACAGTGGTTTGCGCTGCATAACAACCCTGCAGCTTTTCTGTTTCTGTTCTTATTTATCTGAACCCCGTTGGAGTTCCTGAAAAACAGCTAAGAACTGGTCGTGCTCGCCGAGCTTACAGGTCGTGCCATCCCACAACGCTCGGACGTGCATGAGCCCTACTTGCTCGCGCAGAGGAATGCGTGATCCATGTCATCCCATGGCGATCCCTACGGCGAGCTGAAGGCTAGCTAACTACCTAACAGAATGCTAACTGAACTCGTACGTGTACAAGCACACGCTGACGGTCAGTGTTATTCAGAGAAAACGAAACTGAACTAACTGAAGTTTCTGAACTAACTGAAGATAGCAAGAGTGCAGCTGATTATCTAACAAATCACCCCCTAATCTGCTGCACCTGTATGATCCCGAGCCTGTGTCGCAGCTCACTGAACTGTGTTCTGCCCAGCGACTTGGTGAGGATATCCGTGACTTGATCACCTGTCCTTACATGCTCAACATCCACTCTGCCCAGTTCAACACACTCTCGAATATAGTGATACCTGAGATCAATATGTTTGCTTCGCTCATGATGGACTAGGTTTTTGCTGAGCTCAATAGCTGACTTGTTGTCGATCTTCAGCTTAACTTTCTGAACTCCCTCGCCAAGCATCTCCACAAGTAATCTGCTCAGCCACACAGCCTGTGTAGCTGCTGTTGCTCCTGCTATGTATTCTGCCTCACAGGATGACAGCGCCACAATCTCCTGTTTCTGAGACGACCAAGTGATCGCCCCCGATCCAAGAAAGAAAACAACTCCAGTGGTGCTCTTGCAATCATTGAGATCACCAGCATGGTCACTGTCACTGTATCCTGTCAGCACATCCTTCTCTCCTTTTCTGAAGAAACAACCAAGACCAAGAGTGCCTTTGATGTAACGCAGAAGCTGCTTCACGGTCATCCAGTGTTCCTTCCCAGGTGATTCCACGAACCTGCTGAGAATCCCTAATGCGTAAGAGATGTTAGGCCTGGTGTTTACCAGGTATCTCAGGCTGCCGATCAAACTGCGATACTCTGTCGAGTCCACTGACTGACCAGTGTTTTTCTTCAGTTTTAGACGATTCTCCATTGGCGTGCTGCAGGTGTTGCAATCACTCATGCCTGCATCCTCCAAGATCTTTGCTGCATAGCTTGACTGACACACCATGATCCCATCATCCTCTTGTTTCACCTCAATTCCCAGGTAATAGCTAAGGAGACCCAGATCAGTCATCTGAAAGAGCTCTTGCATCTGTTTCTTGAAGTGTTCAATGGCTTCTGCTTCTGTGCCCGTGATTATCAGATCATCCACATACACTCCAACCAGCAGAAACCCATCTTTGTCCTCCTGCCTATACAGCGCATGATCGAGCTGGCAACGCTTGAAACCAAGTACATGAAGTGTGGCATCCAGCTTTGCGTTCCATGCGCGGGGAGCCTGACGAAGACCATACAGAGCTTTCTGCAACCTGAGCACACAGTGAGTGTTGTTGCTGTCGACAAATCCTGCGGGCTGCTGAATATACACTTCTTCCTGGAGATCTCCATTAAGGAACGTGGAGCGCACATCCATGTGATGCACACCCCAGCTCTGGTGAGCCGCCACGGCCAGCAGAAGCCGCACTGTTTCCAGACGAGCGACAGGTGCGAAGACCTCATCAAAATCCACTCCCTGCCGCTGTGCATATCCCTTCGCAACCAAATGAGCATTGTGCTTTATGATCTTGCCATCCGGATCGCGCTTGACCTTGAAAACCCACTTCAGTCCAATGGCGCGGTGGCCGGCGGGCAGCATGGCCGGGACCCAGGTGTCGTTGGAACGAATCGACTCCATTTCCGCCTCCATTGCACTGCACCAAGCAGGTTCGTCCAGGGCATCCTGAACAGACGCGGGTTCCTCTGCTGCAGAGAGGCAGAGCCCGCTGTACTCCAGAGTGCACGCCGGTGCGTGGTCGATGACGTACTCCATGGATTTCCAGCGGACTGGCACCCCCTCGGCGTCAAAATCTTCGCCGGTGGGCGGCGTCACCCACCCGTCTTCTGAGTTGTAGGAGGTAGCTGGTGTAGACGGGCTTGAGTCCGCCGAGGCCGGTGTACTCGACGCGCTCGGCGTGTCCGCGACAGATCCGCTCGACGAGGGTGTCCGTGGCGTGCTTGGACCAACCGGTGAGCCTGGCGCAGTTGGCGTCGTTGGTGCGCCAGGCGACGTCGCCGGGTCCGGTGACAGGGAGTAGGTCGTGGTTCACTGGTAGAAAAAGAGCCTATAGTCCCGGTTCGTAAGGGCCTTTAGTCCCGGTTCCGGAACCCGGACTAAAGTGTCGGTACTAATACCTCCCCCCTTTAGTCCCGGTTCAATCCAGAACCGAGACTAAAGGCCCTCCACGTGGGCAGTGCGCAGAGCCCAGTCAGGAGACCCTTTAGTCCTGGTTGGTGGCACCAACCGGGACCAATAGGCATCCACGCGTCAGCATTTCTGTGGCTGGGGTTTTTGTTTTTTTTTGAAAGGGGGGGGGGTTGGGGGTTTTGGGGGGTTAATTTAGGTGTTTCATATATTGTGTTAGCTAGCTATAATTAAAAGAGAGAAGTGTCCTCTCTTATGTTCGTGCTTGGTCGACGCTACATACTATACATACGTATAGAGAGGACTAGACATGCTGGCTAGCTAGTAAGCAAACGAAGGAAACAGAAGATCGTCATGAACATATATGCATACAAAGAGAAGTGATATAGACCACCTCTCCTTCTCCGAGAGATTGGTCGAACAACAAGTTCTCGTATATCTATCTGACACTACCGGCTACATATATACAATAATTATCTCTTACAAATATAATCATACGGACTCAGGGTCCACATAGAATTCTCCGTCTTCAGGGATCACGTGGTCAAGAAAGAATGCCGCCAATTCCTCTTGAATTGCTCGCATGCGAGCTGGTGCTAGGAGTTCATCCCGCTTCCGAAACATCTAATTTGAAGAAGGGGGTCAATACATATATATATGAATGAATGAAACTCAACACAAATGATGTTAATAAAATAAAATTGTGAATGTTGTTATTTACGTACTTCATATTGTTCGTTAGAGTACCCGCCCCGCTCACAGGTCGTGTGGCGGATGGACTCGCAGATGTAGTATCCACAGAAATCATTCCCTTGTTCCTGCCACAACCACTTTACAAGAAATAGAGGTCAATCAAACTGATAAGCAAGAATGCTAAATGGTATTGATGAAACTAGCGCTTGAATCACTAGGAGATGCGCGAAACATGCTACTATAGTACTTACTTTCGGGTGTCTAAATTCCAGCTCCTTCTCCACTATTCCTTCTTCTCCACTATTCCTTTCTTCCTTCTCCTCTTCTTTTTCTTCTTTTTTCTTCTTCTTATTTATTTCACCTCCTCTTTTCCTCTCCTCTTCTTCTTTCTTTCCTCTTCTTATTTTCTTCTTTCCTATCCTTCTTTTTCTAAAATTGTAATTTTTGCATATATAAAACTTTTCTAAAATTGTAACTTTCTATATAAAACTTTCCTATCGGGAGGGGGAGAAGATCGAAGAAAAAAAAGAAGAAAAAAAAGAGGAGAAGAAGAAAGGAATAGAGGAGAAGAAGAAAAAATAGAATTTTTTTTCTATTTTTTCTTCTTCTCCTCTATTCCTTTCTTCTTCTCCTCTTCCTTTTCTTCCTCTCCTCTTCTTCTCCTTCTTCTTCTCCTTCTTTCTCTACTTATTTTCCTTTTCCTTATTTTACTTTTTCCTCTCCACTAACATAAAATGCACTAACATAAAATGCAACAAACATAAAATGCACTAAAGAGGCTCAACTAACCTAAAATCAGTGATAAAATGCACTAACCTAAAATCGATATCTACTAACAACTTAAAAAATTAATACATATATGAAAAAATGCATATATGAAAAAAAACATCATCATATCATCAACAGAAAAAAAAACATCATCATATCATCAACAGAAAAAAACATCATCATATCATCATATCATCAACATCATCAACCTAAAGGGCCGGCGCCGGCGCGGGGCGACGACGGGGCGGGGCGGCCACGGGCTTGGGGCGGCCACGGGATCGGGGCGGCGACGGGGCGGGGCGACGGCGGCGGGCTCGGGGCGGCGATGAGGCGGGGCGACGGCGGCGGGCGCGGGGCGACGACGGGCTTGGGGCGACGGCGCGGGGCGACGCCGTACGGGCTCGGGGCGGCGACGGGCGGGGCGAGGCGACGGCGGGCCGGGGCGGGGCGGGGCGACGGCAGCGGGCGCGGGGCGACGACGGGCTCGGGGCGGCGACAACGACGACGAACGGCCTGGGGGCGTCGGGGCGAATGGGAGGCGGTTGGCCAAAATTTCACAAGTGTTGGCTTATATAGCTAGAGCAATGGTCCCGGTTCGTGCTACGACCCGGGACTAATGCTCCCTTTAGTCCCGGTTGGTGAGACGAACCGGGACCAAAGGCCAATTTTCAGCAGCCGAAAGGGCGGGAAGCGAAGGCCATTGGTCCCGGTTGGTGGCACCAACCGGGACTAAAGGGGGGCAAAGGTCACGGTTGGTGCCACGAACCGGGACCAATGCCCCATTTAGTCCCGGTTGGTGCCACCAACCGGGACCAATGCCAGCTTTAGTCCCGGTTGGTGCCACCAACCGGGACCAATGGCGTTGTGCTGCCCCGCGCCCAAAAGTTTAGTCCCACATCGCTAGCTGAAGGGCGCCGGCACTGGTTTATAAGCGCTGGTGTGCCCCCCCATTCGAGCTCCTCTCTAATGCAGGCTTTCGGGCCTAAACTTGCTACTGGCTGTGGGCCTATTGGGCCTTCTGCGGGCCTGAATCCTGGCCCATGTAGGGTTTCTAGTCGTATTCAGGCCGTGGAGGCCGAGTAGGAGGCATTTTTTTTGGTTTTTTCTTTTTTATTTCTACATTTTTTTGGTTTTTTATCTTTTTATTTCTACTTACAACTAAATACTTACAGTTTTTAGTGATTTCCTTTTGCTTTTAGGTCACAAAAATTATAAACTTTCTGTTAGTGCCATTAGTTTTAAATTTTGAATAGTTTAAATTTGAATTTTTAAAAATTTGTGTGAATCACTAGTTTATGAATAACTTTACTATAAAAATAGAATTTTTTTCTATTTATTTTTTATTTCTACTTACAACTAAATACTTACAGTTTTTTAGTGATTTCTTTTTGCTTTTAGGTCACAAAAATTATAAACTTTCTGTTAGTGCCATTAGTTTTAAATTTTGAATAGTTTAAATTTGAATTTTTAAAAATTTGTGTGAATCACTAGTTTATGAATAACTTTACTATAAAAATAGAATTTTTTTCTTCTTTGCTATTTATTTTTTTATTTATACTTACAATTAAATACTTATAGTTTGATTTTAGGTCACAAAAATTATATTCTTTTTGCTATTGAAGAATATTATAGTTTTATTTTAGTTGATCATAACATAATATTTTAATTGATTGTTTTTATTTTCATAAAAGTTTTGTAGTTCATTCTGTTTGCTATTAATTCATTATTTGAGCTAAATGACTCTGAAATTGGAAAGCATTTCAAAATGAACTCTGAAAAGGTTGAAAGTTGGCATGGTATCATCATTTCACCCACATAGCATGTTCCAAAAAGTAGAGAGGGTTACGACAAAAACTTGATGCACTTCGTGTACAAAATGGACAATCACTTTCAAAGTATCAAAGTTTCGAACCATAAGACATGAAAGCATTTCAAATGAACTCTGAAAAAGTTGAAAGTTGGGATGGTATCATAATTTCACCTACATAGCATGTGCATGTACAAAACGGACAATAGTAGCATGTTCGTCTGTTACAAATTTGGCATGGTATCATCATAATAGTTGCGGGAGAAAGTCTTCACTTTTTCTTCGCTTGTGTCATTTGCTTATTGCGCCGTAACCATGGATAATCTTCATTGTTTATCAGGATGCTTGGGTCAGCCTTGACATTGAAGGGAGGAATTTCATGAAACTTTTCATAATCTTCAGACATGTCTGTCTTGCCGTCCACTCCCAGGATGTCCCTTTTTCCTGAAAGAACTATGTGGCGCTTTGGCTCATCGTATGATGTATTCGCTTCCTTATCTTTTCTTTTTCTCGGTTTGGTAGACATGTCCTTCACATAGATAACCTGTGCCACATCATTGGCTAGGATGAACGGTTCGTCAGTGTACCCAAGATTTTTCAGATCCACTGTTGTCATTCCGTACTGTGGGTCTACCCGCCGCCTAACAGATTGACCCATTTGCACTTAAACAAAGGGACCTTAAAATCAGGTCCGTGGTCAAGTTCCCATATGTCCACTATGTAACCATAATATGTGTCCTTTCCGCTCTCGGTTGCTGCATCAAAGTGGACACCACTGTTTTGGTTGGTGCTCTTTTGATCTTGGGCGATCGTGTAAAATGTATTCCCATTTATCTCGTATCCTTTGTAAGTCAATACAGTCAAAGATGGTCCCCTTGACAACAAGTACAACTCATCACAAACAGTGTTGTCACCTCTAAGACGTGTTTCCAACCAACTGCTGAAAGTCCTGATGTGTTCACATGTAATCCAGTCGTCGCACTGCTCCGGGTGTTTGGAGCGCAGACTGTTCTTGTGTTCATCGACATACGGGGTCACCAAGGTAGAGTTCTATAGAACTGTGTAGTGTGCTTGAGACCAAGAATATCCGTCCCTGTATATTATTGAGTCTCTTCCAAGAGTGCCCTTTCCAGTCAGTCTCCCCTCATACCGCGATTTAGGGAGACCTATCTTGTTAAGGCCAGGAATGAAGTCAACACAAAACCCAATAACATCCTCTATTTGATGGCCCATGGAGATGCTTCCTTCTGGCCTAGCGCGGTTACGGACATATTTCTTTAGGACTCCCATGAACCTCTCAAAGGGGAACATATTGTGTAGAAATACGGGCCCCAGGATGACAATCTCGTCGACTAGATGAACTAGGACGTGCGTCATGACATTGAAGAAGGATGGTGGGAACACCAGCTCGAAACTGACAAGACATTGCGCCACATCACTCCTTAGCCTTGGTATGATTTCTGGATCGATCACCTTCTGAGAGATTGCATTGAGGAATGCACATAGCTTCACAATGGCTAATCGGACGTTTTCTGGTAGAAGCCCCCTCAATGCAACCGGAAGCAGTTGTGTCATAATCACGTGGCAGTCATGAGACTTTAGGTTCTGAAACTTTTTCTCTGGCATATTTATTATTCCCTTTATATTCGACGAGAAGCCAGTCGTGACCTTCATACTGAGCAGGCATTCAAAGAAGATTTCTTTCTCTTTTTTTGTAAGAGCGTAGCTGGCAGGACCTTTATACTGCTTCGGAGGCATGTCGTCTTTTTCGTGCAAATGTTGCAGGTCCTCTCGTGCCTCAGGTGTATCTTTTGTCTTCCCATACACGCCCAAGAAGCCTAGCAGGTTCACGCAAAGGTTCTTCGTCACGTGCATCATGTCGATTGAGGAGCGGACCTCTAGGTCTTTCCGGTAGGGTAGGTCCCAAAATATAGATTTCTTCTTCCACATGGGTGCGTGTCCCTCAGCGTCATTCGGAACAGCTAGTCCACCGGAACCCTTTCCAAAGATTACGTAGTGTAAATCATTGACCATAGCAAGCACGTGATCACCGGTGCGCATGGCGGGCTTCTTCCGGTGATCTGCCTCGCCTTTGAAATGCTTGCCTTTCTTTCGACATTGATGGTTGGTCGGAAGAAATCGACGATGGCTCAGGTACACATTCTTCCTGCATTTGTCCAGGTATATACTTTCAGTGTCATCTAAACAGTGCGTGCATGCGTGGTATCCTTTGTTTGTCTGTCCTGAAAGTTTACTGAGAGCGGGCCAATCGTTGATGGTCACGAACAGCAACGCCTTAAGGTTAAATTCCTCCTGTCTGTGCTCATCCCACGTATGTACACCGTTTCCATTCCACAGCTGTAAAAGTTCTTCAACTAATGGCCTTAGGTACACATCAATTTCGTTGCCGGGTTGCTTAGGGCCTTGGATGAGAGCTGGCATCATAATGAACTTCCGCTTCATGCACATACAAGGAGGAAGGTTATACATACATAGAGTCACGGGCCAGGTGTTGTGATTGCTGCTCTGCTCCCCGAAAGGATTAATGCCATCAGCGCTTAAAGCAAACCATACATTCCTTGGGTCCTTTGCAAACTCATCCCAGTACTTTCTCTCGATTTTCTCCACTGCAACCCGTCAGCGGGTGCTCTCAACTTCCCATCTTTCTTTCGGTTCTCACTATGCCATCGCATCAAGTTGGCATGCTCTTCGTTTCTGAACAGACGTTTCAACCATGGTATTATAGGAGCATACCACATCACCTTCGCAGGAACCCTCTTCCTGAGGGGCTCACCATCAACATCACCAGGGTCATCTCGTCTGATCTTATACCGCAACGCACTGCATACTGGGCATGCGTTCAGATCCTTGTATGCACTGCGGTAGAGGATGCAGTCATTAGGGCATGCATGTATCTTCTCCACCTCCAATCCTAGAGGGCATACGACCTTCTTTGCTGTGTATGTACTGTCGGGCAATTCATTATCCTTTGGAAGCTTCTTCTTCAATATTTTCAGTAGCTTTTCAAATCCTTTGTCAGCCACAGCATTCTCTGCCTTCCACTGCAGCAATTCCAGTACGGTACCGAGCTTTGTGTTGCCATCTTCGCAATTGGGGTATAACCCTTTTTTGTGATCCTCTAACATGCGATCGAACTTCAGCTTCTCCTTTTGACTAATGCATTGCGTCCTTGCATCGACAATGACCCGGCGGAGATCATCATCATCGGGCACATCGTCTGGTTCCTCTTAATCTTCAGCAGCTTCACCCGTGGCAGCATCATTGGGCACATCGTCTGGTTCCTCGTGATCTTCACCAGCTCCCCCCGTTGCAGCATCACCGTATTTAGGGGGCACATAGTTGTCATCGTACTCTTCTTCTTCGCCGTCTTCCATCATAACCCCTATTTCTCCGTGCCTCGTCCAAACATTATAGTGTGGCATGAAACCCTTGTAAAGCAGGTGGGAGTGAAGGATTTTCCGGTTAGAGTAAGACCTCATATTCCCACATTCAGTGCATGGACAACACATAAAACCATTCTGCTTGTTTGCCTCAGTCGCATCGAGAAACTCATGCACGCCCTTAATGTACTCACGGGTGTGTCTGTCACCGTACATCCATTGCCGGTTCATCTCCGTGCATTATATATAATTAAGTGTCCAAATTAATAGAAGTTCATCATCATCGAGAGGACAAAGCTTAAGTAGTGTGGCTCGGGCATTCCATCGAACACCTTGTGTGCATAGGAGGTGAGCTAGAGCACCACAAAGCCCTCTCCCCCTCGGCGGCCAGAAAAAAAAGAGCATTGTGCTCTGCTCTTGCGCGAGGGGGTATATATAGGCACCTCATTGGTCCCGGTTGGTGTCATGAACCGGGACTAAAGGGGAGCCTTTGGTCCCGGTTCAAGCCACCAACCGGGACCAATGATGGTGGGCCAGGAGCGAGGCCCATTGGTCCCGGTTCGTCCCACCAACCGGGACCAAAAGGTCCAGACGAACCGGGACGAATGGCCCACGTGGCCCGGCTGCCCCCCTGGGCTCACGAACCGGGACCAATGCCCACATTGGTCCCGGTTCTAGACTGAACCGAGACTAATGGGCTGAGCCGGCCTGGACCATAGCCCTGTTTTCTACTAGTGGTTGTGGGCACGCCCGCGTCGGAGTACACGACCGTGAACTGGTGCGCACGCTCCGAGTCGCCACCATCCTTGCTCCAGTCCCAGTGCCGGTCCTCTTTGAAACGCACATCTCGCGTGATGTACAAGCGCTTGCCGATCGGGTCGTACACCCGATAGCCCTTGGTGCCCACCTCATAGCCAGAAATATTCCCGGCCATGACCTGTCCGCGAGCTTGGTCATGCCGGGGCCGACGAGCTTGACGTGCGCGATGCAGCCGAACGTGCGGAAGTAGTCGACCGTGGGCTTCTTCTTGCGCCACGCCTCATAGGGTGTCATGCCCTGCAGACTCCTCGTTGGCGAGCGGTTGAGGATGTGCACTGCCGTGCGCACTGCCTCGCCCCAGAACGTGCTCGGCACGCCCATGCTTTTCATCAGGCTGCGAGCCATCTCGACCACGGACTGGTTGCGGCGCTCGACGACTCCATTCTGTTGGGGAGAATACGGAGTCGTCGTGTTCCTTAGGATGCCAAGCTCATCTCAGTACGCGGTGAACTCGTTCGAGTTGAACTTCCCGCCGCGGTCGGTCCGGAATGCTCTGAGCTTCGCGCCGCACTGTGTCTCCGCAGCTGCTTTGATCTTTCTGAAGAATTTGAACGCCTCATCCTTGCTCCTGAGCACTTCCAACCACATATATCTACTGTGATCGTCAACGATGAGCAGAAAATACTTGTTAATTACCAGACGTGGTCGCCGGCGAGATGGGTCCGCAGAGGTCGCCGTGGACGAGCTCGAGCCCCTGCTCTGCACGGTACGCAGACGTGCGCGGGAACGGCGTACGGTGCATCTCCTCGAGTGTGCAGCCCTTGCAGAACTGTTCGACATGCTGAATCGCTGGCATGCCACGCACCATCCCCTTCGCGCCAAGATCGTGCAGCGCCCGAAAGTGGAGGTGGCCAAAACGTCCATGCCAACGCCATGCTTCGTCACTGCCATGCGCCAGGAGGCACACGGGCGCAGCCAAGTTCAGAGCCACGGCGTAGAGCCGGTTGCTCGTCCGCTGCACCCGTGCCAAGAGCACGCGCTGCCTGTCGTAGAGGCAGAGCACGCTGTCCTCGATCACGGACTTGCACCCGTGCTCGTCGAGCTGGCCGAGGCTCACGATGCTCGTCCGCAGTTGGGGGATGTAGTAGACATCCGAGAGCGCGCGGTGCTCACCGTTCTTGCAGGAAAACGTCACCACGCTGCGTCCGCAGATCTGCATGACGGAGCCATCGCCGAAACGCACCGAGCCGCGAATAGACTCGTCCACCTGCGACAACATGTCACGCCTCCCCGTCATGTGATTGCTGGCACCAGTATCCAAATACCAGCGGTCGTCGTTGGTAGCGACGGGCACCACGCGAGCTTCGTTGAGGAAGATGTCCGTGGGGTGCTCATGAACGCCGCCCACCGCGCTTGCCGCGCTCACCGCCTCGCAGGTGGCTAGGAGCAAGCCAGGCTGCTCAACCTCGACCTGGGCGACATTCGCCTGCTGATCCTGTTGCTCGCGCTGGTCTCGCTCCTTCTTGCGGCACTCCTTTGCCCAGTGGCCGGGGATGCCATAGTAGCGGCAGTTTCCCTTTCGTTTGGGCGCCGGTGGACCGCCGTTGCCGCGGCCAGTGCCCTGGACACGGCCGCCCCCGCCTTGGAGGTTCTTCGTCTTGCCGTTTCCGCGCCCGCGCCCAGCTCCTGAGGACGCGCCGCCTTGGTCCAGCGACTTCTCGTGCGCCCGCCACTGGTCGATGGTGTACAGTAGCTGCGCTCCGGGCGCCGGGGTCTCCTCGCGCTCACGCTCCTCGACGACAAGGAGCCGGCCACAAAGTTCCTCGAGGGAGAGCGCCCTCGTGTCGACGAGCGACTCGATTGCCACGGCCATCTCGCGGTACGGACGCGGCACAGTGCGGAGCACCTTGAGGACAGCCTTGTGCTCGTCCACTGGATCACCGAGCGCCTGCAGCTCGTCGATGATCGTCCTGAGCCGCATGGCGTATGACTCGATCCCTTCGCCGTCCTTGTACCGGAGCGCCTCGTACTCTGAGCGGCGAGTCTGCGCCTTGGCCTCGCGCACACGCTCGACGCCGACGCGCATCGTCTTCAGGGTATCCCACGCCTCCTTGGCCGTGGCCTTGGCGCCCAAGATCCGCATGAGCTCCGGCGGCACCCCCTTGAGGAGAGCGATCATGGCGCACCGATCGTCGCGATCCGAGCCTTGCCCCGTCTCCACCACGCGCCAGAGCTCATCCGCCTGCAGCTGCAGTTTAGTGAACATAGCCCAGTCGGAGTAGTTTGTACGCGTGAGCATCATCGGGGGCCCGCCGCCGCCGCCGTTGTGCACGACGCGCTCAACGACGCGCACCCCCGACCCCTCCTCGGTGGAGAGACGGGCCAGGGACTTGCCGAGCTCCGAGGCCTCCGCCTTGGCCTTTTCTTCCTCTAGCTTCTTCTGCGCCTTCTCCTTGTCGCTTCCGGCCATCTCTCCGACGGATCAAACACCGTCGGCGCCCAGGATGGATCGAACACCACCGAGGCTCTGATACCACTTGTAGTTGCAGATGACCAGCAAACGCGGATGAGAGAGGGAGAACACGAGGTGAAAGACAGTGGTTTGCGCTGCGTAACAACCCTGCAGCTTTTCTATTTCTGTTCTTATTTATCTGAACCCTGTTGGAGTTCCTGAAAAACAGCTAAGAACTGGTCGTGCTCGCCGAGCTTACAGGTCGTGCCATCCCACGACGCTCGGACGTGCATGAGCCCTACTTGCTCGCGCAGAGGAATGCGTGATCCATGCCATCCCATGGCGATCCCTATGGCGAGCTGAAGACTAGCTAACTACCTAACAGAATGCTAACTGAACTCGTACGTGTACAGGCACACGCTGACGGTCAGTGTTATTCAGAGAAAACGAAACTGAACTAACTGAAGTTTCTGAACTAACTGAAGATAGCAAGAGTGCAGCTGATTATCTAACAACCGTCTCGGATGATATCGTCGCCGTCGGCCATGTCATCGACCTGGACGGACTCTGCGGGGTCATCTCCGGCCCCGGGAACGACGCAGGGGCACGGCAGGTCGATGGCCCCGTAGATCGCAAGAGTACCCAGATCGCGGTGCCGAATAGCTCCGAGCCGGCCGATGTCAATTCCGGAACCGTAGTCCTAGAGCAGCCGGCACTACCAGCGCCTTCTCCAATGGCTGCTGGCCCCGGCAGGAGTAGGTGTCCGCCCAGCGGCGCTTCTCCACGGGCAGGCGGCTCTGTCAAACGCAGCCGCTTATCCATTGGTAATCGCGCTTCTCCACGGGCAGGCGGCGCTTCGACAGGACCAGGAGGAGCTGGCCGTAGCCATCTATCCATAGGCAGCCAGGCTTCTCCTCCAGCAGCTGGCGGCGGCGGCAACAATGGCGCTTCTCCAGGGGTAAGTGGCCCTGGCAGCAGCGCCCCCTTAACCATGGTCATGGGTAGAGGCGGCGCAACTCTCTTTGAGCTGGCAAGAGAGGTGAAGCCCAGTGAGGCTCACATGAAGAAGATCATGAAGGACAAGGCTCTCGCGGAGCTTGCGCTTACAGACCCTAGGAGGGTCAGGAGGTGAGGATTTCCTTCGCTCTAGTGCATGTGGAGATTGATTGATTTATTTATTTAACAAAATCATGTGGAGATTCAGATTGCCGCCGGTCTGATATACTCATATGTGTTGTCCATGGATTGAAATTCTGAAACTGAGTATTTTCTTTTGGAACAAATTTGTAGGATTCTGGCAGTCCGGGTGTACTCTGCCAAGAAGGAAAAGGACAAGGCGGGTCGCAAGCAGGAACTGGAGCAAATGGTTGAGACGCTGACCAAGAGGATCAGTACACTATCTGAAGAACTGGTATGTTCCTGCACAACTAGAAAGCTAATATATAATCAGTTTGGTAGTCTGTTGTTATGTTGGTTGCACATCTTTGCACATAACCAGTTTTCCCCACACTATTTTATGATCAAAAGTATTAGCATGGTTTTCCCCACGCGGTTGTACGATCATAAGTATTAGTATATACTTGTATTGAAGCTGTTGTTGTGGACATTGGCATGGTTTTTGAAAAATACAACCTTTTCCGGTATTAGAAATACATTTCTAAAATATAGACTGGTTTTGTAAGTTAAAAGTACTTCTCGAGACATGTTCCCTCCTATTATTTTCAAGACCCACTGGACTGTCTAAACCGGCCCGGGGGTACGTGCTCCCTCTTATCTGCATCGCAAAACTGGAAGGGTGGTTCTTTCGGATATGTACCATGTGCAGAACATCCAAATTCTCTAGTATAAATATTTCTTGTGGTAATAGTAGTCGAAATTTAAAGTCTGACTCTAGCATGTTTTACAACTATAGCTTCTACAGAATTGGAGTGGTACTCTTTTGTTGACACATTGGGTCTATTTTAACTAGTATATGTTATGTATGTAGAACAATGTGGAAGTTTTTTTTATTTTTATTATGGAAATAACCAATAAATGTCTTCATCATTTCATCAGAAGTTAGAGAAAATATGCGTTAAAATCTTATCATAAACGCAATCACCAAGAGCACACCCGAGATAGAACATACCCTATAAATATAGGAAGCATTTGTGTGTATGATTCTTTTGAGTTTTGACTACAAAGAATCAAGTAGTGTTGCATTCATTTTAGTTTTACATGTTTAAATTGTGCATCTAATGTATATCTAAGACTTTGTGGTGTTCTGTTGAAGTGAGAGACGAGCTGAGCTATGCCATTGGTTTCACTTAACGCTAATTAATGGGTTAATTTACTTGGGCTGGGTTATTTTCTAGATTGTCTTCACTTAACGCTAATTAGTAGGCCATATCATAGTTCTATACTTGATAGTTACATCCTTTCTTTTTCTTCTCAGAATATTATTTATTAAGGAGCAAAGTTCAATTATAAATCTCTATTATAAGTTCCCAACCAAATACATGGTGGTGTGCCTCTTTTTGGCCATATTAATCATATATTGTTGTGTTATCTCATTGCAGAGCAAGTGTCTTCAGATTAGGACTGAAAATAGTGAGCTAATGATTAAGCTGCAGTCAATGGAGAATATGTCGCAATTGAGAAAGGGTATGCTTGTTTCATTGTTAATCGACATTATATACTTGTGCACATTTGTTCCCTAGAGGCAATAAAAAAGATGATGGACGCATAAGGGCATAGGTTTTGCTTGGAAAACAATTTTTTCTTGTCTTTAGCTTGCATACTCACCTTAGTTGTAGTGTGAATTAGGAACCCTGAAATTTGTTGTACATTGGGGGGGGGGGGGGGGTGTGATTTAATTACTAGCGTGCACAACAGATGCCATACTCGTATTATCTTTTCAGGGTAAAAATGTGTGCGTGCGTGCGTGCGCGGGTGCGCGTGTAAATGCAGGCTCTACCAGTTGTCGTTAAAATTAATATAAATAAACTATGTTGAGTACTTGAATGTTAACACATGACATTTACCAAATCATCACTTGATATTTCATGACATGGTGACGGTACCATGATACGATTATTCGGGTTATGCCAGTTCTTTTCTACTGATTGACCACAGTCGAACTGAACATAAATATTACTGATGTATCTCTTCGTATTTAAAATGTTGTCATATTCATAGAACATATATGCCACTATATATGTCGTCTGGATTTTACAAGTTACAACGGTATTTGTTCCTTTGAATAACTGAATCTGTGCAGCAGTAATGTTAAGCATGTTGGTTACATAGTTTGTTTCTTTGGATGCTTCTTGTGCTAGCTAATCTCGTACAGGTCATTATATTGATTTACTAGTCCCTTTGTTTTCCTATCAATGCTATGGTTTTATTTTTTATCCAATGTCAACTTAATTAACTTAATTTATTATTTCTTTCTTCTCTAGCTCGACAACAAGCACTAACTTCTGAGGTCGAGGTATGGAAGGCTAAATACAATGCTATGCTTTCTCATAAGCTAAACACTTCATGCCAAGAGCGCAAGAGATAAGCACCCAATTGTTGAATGCGCATTCAGAAGGACAAGTGTACCTTGAGCATCCCATTTGATGTTAGTAGCTACAAATACATGGGCAACCATCAAAAGCACATAACTGAGCCATCCCAACAGGAAAGTCCCCACAAGATTGAAATGGTGAACTGCTAAAATTTGAAAGGTCTCTTCTTGTAAATTTGATCGAGAACACCACACATGTATGTGATTATACTTCCCCTTGTTGGGTTGTTGGATAATATCCATTACATAATTTATCTTTTCTTTGTGTGCCAATATCATTCTATTAACTAATAGTTGAATGGATAATTCATGTCCTGAGTAATATATATACCCCCTCCCCCCTTCCCCTAAAAAAATGTTAAACTAATAGTGGAATGGAAGGTTATTTACTTTCACCTATCATGTATTCACACTACTTTTATTAGGCATACACGGTGTCGACACGTCACAATAAAGTTAGGTATGATGATTGCATACGGGGTCACACATTCCGCATGGACAGCATGCCTTTCCATTTTTGTTGACTTCTTTTTAATTGGAAATATATGTGAATACCGACGGTTGTGGTTCATCCCAAGCCATACACAGTATTTCCCCTCATACACATGTAGTGTTGGTGATGAATACAAATGATTGTGATGTTGGTCACATATACATAGCGAGTCAAATATATACAATTTAAGTAAAAAAATGAACTTACTCATCCACTTAACGAGTGGTGTTTCATACTAGATGTCCAAAATGTTTTTTGTTGCAACAACCTAGGGAGTTAACATGATTTCAGCGGTTTGGCATTAATTTTGATGCTCCCTCCTTTGTATTTTAGCCCCTTTCAGATAATTTAAGTAATACTGCACTTTGATCAATGAAGCTTTGGTATTCTAGTATGAGCCTGCTATTAAGATTATGCAATACTTTATGCTAGTGTATGGATGCAACGCGCATTAGAGAAGCACATACAATTTACATCATGTATTTATGAAAGATGCAAGGGAGTCCATAGAGAGTAACTACAAACTACAAGTAGAATGCCCGTGCGTTGCCACGGGCACTTTAAATAATTTGTTGAAGTTACATATAAACATAATGCATGTTAAAATTCGTATGTATAAAAATAAATAGTAATAATCTGGTAATAATTGAAATCCCCGTCACTTGTCAGGTGATAGAAACGGTAATGTGCAAAGAATCTTAGGTGAGTCTATGTCATCAATCAGTGCCTATGTTAGTCGACATTTTCAAATCATCATCTGAATCCATCAGATCAAAATCCATCAGTTTTATGCCGGCTTCACAAATGTGAAACATATAAATTATAAACATATACATGATATTTTATATTAAGAATGTAAACAAAAGTGAGACAAACCAAAAAAATCACATACACAACCTTATCCTCACTACAGCTGGACTGAGATCAGGCGACTCGCCTCTGGAGTCACGCAGTAACATGCGCCTATACATTCGACGTTCATTCGAGACCAAGGAACCACAGTGATTCTTGGCCAAAACCCTGACTATACTTAGCAGTTCACAACGGTAGATATGCAAGGCTGCGCAAGGGACCAGGGTTGTGCCACGCCGATTCATCAGATCACTCCTGATGGATTGTTGCGTGCTTGATGCGCGGCTGGTGGACTGATGGACTAATGTTGTTCGACACATTTTTCTTTTATTTTCATCATAATAACCTTCAAAAATATCTCTTCCGATCTCTCTCTTTTTTTAAAAAAAGTTGCATGTCAATACGTGCAGTAGACACATGATGGTGACAAAATAATAAGGAAATGTATTAAAATCAACCGGCTGATTACAGCGCGGCTTAAGCCTTCTCGAGGCGTCGACACGTGTCCCTCTCAGCCCACCGCTTCCCTCCCCATCTTATCCTTTCCAATGTGATCCGCTCCCCTTGTCCTCCTCCTCATCTTCTTCCTCCCTTTTTCCCTCCACGGTCTCTCCTCTCATCTGCTGCAGCTGCTGCAGGGAAGAGGCGACGCCGGCCAACCCCCGACAAAGTGTGCTTGCTGCATGGTGAGGCTCCGACCAGGGGCTGCAATGGTGACCGTCGGTGCTGCGGACGACGAAGCACCCGCCATCGTCGCCGCGTGCTGCCTGCATCATCCGCCCGTCGTCTTCATGCGCTTCGTCACAACAACCCCGTCGACGTTGCGCTACAATGGAGCACCGCCGCGCACAGTGGCAGCGCTACAGTTAAGCTTCGCCGGAGCCTATCGGGTGCTATGATGGAGCTTCGACTGGGGTTGTCGGTGCCGCCATGGAGTACCATCACGCGTTAGTGGTGCTGCAGTGAAACTTCGCCAGTGGCATATGGAGGTGCTGTGATGGAGCTCGCCGGGCAGGCGTGGCGCTGCAGTGAAACATCGTCAGACAATGTCGGGAGCTGCGATGTTGCACAGATGCCACTGCAATGAAGCCTCACCGGCTACGTCGGGTGCTGCATTGGAGTTCGCTGCGCTGTCGTGGCACTGCAGTGAAACATCGTCGGGCGCCATCAGGTGATGCCATGGTGAAAGGACCACAATGTCGCCTAGAGGGGGTGAATAGGCATTTTAAAAACTTCTACAGTTTTGGCTTTATCCTAATGCGGAAATAAACTAAGCGGATACTTTCCAAGAACAAATCCTAAATATACTGGGCTCAACTAATTAAGTGCACCAACAACTTAATGTAAATGAGGTGAGCACAACAAGGATACTAACAAGCACAAGTAAGTTACACAAACTTACTTGAGCAATATCACAAGATATGTAAGTGTATGACACAAGTTATCAATTCACACTAAACACAAGATATATCAATAGTAGCAAGTATGAATTGCGGGATATAAAGTGTAGGCCTAAATAATCTCTTCAAGAAAATATCCAACACAATATTACGAGGAAAATAATATATAGTGAATGCAAGGTCAAGAGACCAAAGTAAACCACAAGTAAGGAGATAGGGTTAGGGATAACCAAAGCCATGAAGACGAGGATGTATCCCGATGTTCACTTCCTTGGAGGGAAGCTAGTCACCGTTTGGAGATGTGGATGTTACCACGAAGGCACACCAACGCCACGAAGGCTCACCCTATTCTCCTTGAGATATCACCACTAGTGGTAGACCTTGAGGCGGCCTCCAAACCTTCACAAACTTTTCGGGGGACAAATCACAAGTTGATTCCTCACCGGAGTACTCCTACCGCCTAGGAGTCTCCAGCCTCCAAGAGAAACAAGATCAAGGGGGAAATGCTCAAGACTTGCTCAAATCACAAATTGCTTTGGTCAAAAGAGAGAGGACAACAGATGCCATACTCTACGAAGATCTTTATCGGTCAAACCGCAATGACAACATACGTTATTCCCTTTGTCATCGGTATGTTACTTGCCCGAGATTCGATCGTCGGTATCCTCATACCTAGTTCAATCTCGTCACTGGCAAGTCTCTTTACTCGTTCTGTAATGCATCGTCCCGCAACTAAATCATTAGTCACATTGCTTGCAAGGCTTATAGTGATGTGCATTACCGAGAGGGCCCAGAGGTACCTCTCCGATACTCGGAGTGAAAAATCCTAATCTTGATCTATGCAAACCAAACAAACACCTTCGGAGATACCTGTAGAGCATCTTGATAATTACCCAGTTACGTTGTGACGTTTGATAGCATACAAGGTATTCCCCCGGTATCCAGGAGTTGCATAATCTCATAGTCAAAGGAATATGCATAAGTCATGAAGAAAGCAATAGCAATAAAATTTAACGATCATTATGCTAAGCTAACAGATGTGTCTTGTCCATCACATCATTCTCCTAATGATATGATCCCGTTCATCAAATGACAACACATGTCTATGGCTAGGAAACTTAACCATCTTTGATTAACGAGCTAGTCTAGTAGAGGCATACTAGGGACACTCTGTTTGTCTATGTATTCACACAATGTACTAAGTTTTCGGTTAATACAATTCTAGCATGAATAATAAACATTTATCATGATATAAGGAAATATAAATAACAACATTATTATTGCCTCTAGGGCATATTTCCTTCAGTCTCCCACTTGCACTAGAGTCAATAAGCTAGTACACATCGCCATGTGATTTAACACCAATAGTTCACATTGCCATGTGAGCAACACCCAAAGGGTTTACTAGAGTCAATTATCTAGTTCAAATCGTCATGTGATTAATGCCCAAAGAGTACTAAGGTGTGATCATGTTTTGCTTGTGAGAGAGGTTTAGTCAATGGGTCTACCACATTCAGATCCGTATGTATTTTGCAAATTTCTATGTCTACAATGCTCTGCATGGAGCTACTCTAGCTAATTGTTACCACTTTCAATACGTATTCATATTGACACTCAGAGTCATCTGGATTGCTGTAAAACCTTGCATCGACGTAACTCTTTATGACAAACTCTTTATCACCTCCATAACCGAGAAATATCTCCTTAGTCCTCTTAGGTAACTAAGGATAATTTTGACCATTGTCCAGTTATCTACTCCTGGATCACTATTGTACCCCTTTGCCAAACTCATGGCAAGGTACATGATATGTATGGTACAC